>NW_015971598.1:0-489777 GCF_000835475.1 Cladophialophora bantiana CBS 173.52
TAATGCCTGTGCTCTGTGCGCTCTGTGCGCTCTGTGCGCTCTGTGCCAACAGAGCCAACAGGGCCAACAGAGCCAACAGGGCATATCACGTGACTCAGCCTTGCTCTCCTATGGATCCTTCCACCTGTCCAATGAGTGTGGTGAGTCGCGCCAATGCAACTCGTGACCGGTCTTCCTCAAGGCTGTGTCTAACAATCCACCACTTCTAACTTCTCCCATTATATCCCTTTCATTGTCGCTCGCTTCCTTAACGACCTCGCTTAAGACTGTAATCTTCGCCTATCCTTCTCGGAAACATTAATTCTTCTTTATGTTCTTTAAACGCTCTGCGAAGTTATCCAATTATCTCCCATCTAACCCCTTCGGACTCGAGCCCTTCAACGCCCCTAGATCTCCACTGCGCTTCGGTTCACGCATAATCATCTTATAGATCTCCAGGGCGATAGTGAAACGATCCTCGATATCGACTTAAGTATTAGATAAGGCCATTTATAAGCGAGTCGTCTCGTAAGTTTCCGCATTAATGATCGCCAGAGAATTCTTAATCACCTAGAGCCCACAACTACTAGTGTTCTGCTGAAGATTAGATTTAAGGCGTATTTCCCGGGGTGAAATACTAAAAACGCTATTCTTTAACCATCGAACGAAGAAATCGAGTACCATCTTAGTCGTATCTAATCTACCTTGTGTCGAATTAATGACCGAGTACGACTGCGTTGTCCCATCGGCTATGAAGATCAGCTAATGGTGCCCTTTACCTATTAAGTCGTCGTTGAAGATAATGAGTCGTCTTATACCATCGTCGACGTTTCCCTAGGCTTTGAATTCCACCGGTGCGTTTGCGTTCCTACATTGGTTGATCCAGAAAAGAAACGCGGCGCCTAAGATGATGATACATCTCACATGTAATTCTTTCCGGCTTACTGTAATTCCCGCATCGATGAAAGACTAATTAACCCATCCGTCATATCCAGGACTTAGTAGGGCGCTCCGAAGAGCACTACTCAAGACATCGATAGCCTTATAGTCGGGATGGCTAGGTAGAACTCAGTAATTTATCGTTCCGAACCTTTCTTCCCACTGCTTTATTAATTATTCGAGATTCTTCATAGGATCTTCATGAGGCGCAGCGATTCTTTTTAATTCTTCTAGGTGTAAGGCGATTCCTTTCTCGGCTATATATAGATAGACGAATGTATATCGTCTAGGTATATACCTAGTAAGTAAGCTTAATACGTTAATTATCTTTTTAGCTCCGAATTCGTGGTATCGTTGTATATCTTCACGGCTGACCAAGGGTGCATTTCTTCCGTAGTTCGTCTATCTTATATACTTCTAAATCATTAACCACGCGAATACGATAGGGCTCCTAGAATTCGGAATCGAATTCGGTAAGTTATCGAGCGTATCTCTTCCGAGGGAGTGTAGTGATGGAACGACTCTAGAAGGACTAGTAACACGTATTCCCTAGTTTATAAGTTACTATTCGATCTCGATTCCGTAGAAGAGTTCTAAAATTCTCGGCTTCTTTACACTTAGGTTATAGCCGGGACTTAGAGCTACGAAGCCTAGACTAGGGGTCACCGTCTATAGTCGCGGTCTCTTTATAACGTCTAAGATATTAATCGAATTATTTCTCATTTAATTTACTCATTCGCGACTCCTAAGAATAGAGCGTTCTTCTCCCGATTTCGTGAGCTATATTAAACTTCCTCGTTCTACACTCATTAAACTAGGCCGTATCGAAAGGGCGCTTTACTATGGTCGTATAGGAATTAGGGTAATAAGAGTAGGCGCAGTAGAGACCGTAGAAATAGAAGTCCGACCGCCTCGGGTAGTCTACGTATTCGGACGTCTTATAGAAGTGTTAGAAGAACCGGTAAGGCCGACGAAATTCGTAGTTCGAGATGTAGGGAGATTACCAGTGCTAGAATGAGTGACGGGTCGGTGAACTCCCGAGCCTAAAACGTTCCTAGTAATTAAACCTTACGTAGTAAGTAGTGTCACTAGCCTAGGTTTTTCTTCGAATATAATTAGATTATCATAGTTTACAGAAAGAACGCCTACCCAGTATAGCCTAGCCGCTTCTATGAATTCATACCGACTAAGTACCTCTAACCACTCGGAACGGTTACGCTTAGCGATTCGCCTATTATCGTTAGGTATTTTACCGTCGAGGACGATCTAAATGTCCCCCGTAACCAGATGCGACGAAGTATTATAGTGTCGATTTTATCGAATTCGAGCTAGACGGGCTATCATTTCATGCGAGGCGACTTGCAGTAGCCGAAGAGAGGTTACGTTGTACTAGAGTAGGTGTTTCCGAGCGAATTAATACTAGTCTAAGAGTGTAGTTACATTCTCTCCGTATAGAATAATTAATTCATTAAAGAATTCTACTAACGTCTAAGTAGGAAGCTTTACGAATTCTCCGCGCGAGATGAGAACGCCTCTCTCTCTATACTTATAATTAAAGAGACTCATATTATTTATTCGGCCGTATTTAGAGAGCAGCTTATTACGTACCTCTGCGCGACGATTTCGTCTATTATTAAACTCTTTCTTTCCAGCGTATAGACTAGAGTATTTTTGAAACTCTACACGGGCATTTAGAAGGTCTTTAGTGAGGTCGTAGACTCGTTAGGCCATAAAGTCGCGAATCTCGCCCATTTACCGATATTTCAATTCAAGAGAGCCATAGAAGTCTTTAATTCGATTCGCGTTGTTCCAATTCACAGTAGCTATAGCTTCTTTAAGCGCAACTTCTCTAATATAGTCTAAGTGTTTAACAGTAAGAATAGGCTAATTTTCGACGGTTCCGATATTAAGTGCTTAATATCTAGTACCCCTACCAATAGCGACCATAGAAGTAGAATTTAGATGAATCATTGGAAGTCTCGGTAAAAGTGACCTAGAATTTCCGGATATCTTAATGGCGTGGTGGATTATTAAGCTGGGAACCCGAGGAGAAAGAAAGAAAAGAAAAAGATGATTCGGTCCGAACTACCGTCGTCGAAATACTAAACTTAATGATAAAGTTATATAAAGATTTCTAGGCTTACGCTTTCAGAATCTCACTTAGAAAGATGATTTTAAGAGTAAAGAACGAGTCGAGAGAGTCTAGAATAATTCGAAATAGTATAATCAACGGAGAATTAAGTCGTAGGATCGCAATCGAAAGAAAGATTAATAAGAAGATAAGAACTAGATACTTATACCTATCTCCAGTAGAAGTATATATATCCCGGCGTCTCTATAGTAAAACCTCGATATTTTACGTTTTAGATTATCTCTTCGGATTAATCCCGTGCTAGACTCGACCTTCTAGTGATAGTATCGTCATTAGTAGTGTCACTAATATATATCTTCTCCGTTATCTTTAGTCTACACGACTACCTAATTTATCTTATCTATAACTAATCTTTTAGTTATCTATGAAGGTCTTACGATATTCTTACTTAGTGAGCGAGGATTCTTAAAGCTCTCGTTCTCTAGCGTCATTGCTTTCCGGTGGGAGTATACTTCGGGCCATGATATCCGCTTTATCTTTCAACGTTTTGGGCGGGGACGGCTACCCCGATAGCCGTGAAATTTTAGCTAATTAGCGTACTTCATTTTTCCCTATATAGTGTTTAGGTAAATTCAGCTAATTAGAGTACGCGCTCACTTCCTTACGTTCGTAGTGTTTTCTTTACGGCCCAACGATTTACGATACTTTATTCCCTTTCTCCTTCTTTTTATTAGCGAGGTTCCGGAGCTAATAGAGTCATAGATTTAAACGTATCGCAGTTCGGTCCGAGCGCAAGACTATACCCACCGTCGTTCTCTTTCGTATAAACTTCCCGTAAGCCTTTAAATTTAGAGCGTTACCTCCCCTACCGCTTCGCAATAGTAGAGCGAAAGAGGTAGTAACGAACCCTACGTAGTTCATTTCTTAAAAGATTCTCCCAGAACATTTAAATCATTATACTCTCTCCGTATTTAGTCGATCATGGGGGGAATTTCGACTACCACTATTGAGGGTGGCGGCCTCGTCGCTCTATTTTAAAGTCTACGGCTACGGCGTAAGTAGGTTTCTCCCCGCTCCGAGGAAGAGAACTCTACGTCTATAAAATCTTTCGCCTCCGCTAAGTACGGCGGATCCGGAGTCATTATCCGTTGTTACTCTTCGTCGTCGACGAAGTCTCCTAGTAATAAAGATACATCGGCTAGGAAGTCCGCTGATCTCGAATAGAACCTCTTTAGACGACTGGCAGTATACGTACTACTTAGCCGGGCCCCATCGAGCTCCGCCAACGTATACGTACCCTTCTCTTAATCCGCTTCCATAATTTTAAACGGCCCAAACCATCGAAAGACTAATTTCTTTTCTATAGATATATTCATTAATCCTACGGTGTCATGACTAAGAATTAGTATATCCACTTTAAATAATCCGGGATATAAACTATACCGCTTATCGAAATATTCCTTCCCGAGCCTTCGCATCCTATTTAGATAAGCTACTATCTCTTCTAGATCTTTGCTTCGCCTTTCAAGGGCCCGGGCCCTTATAGTAATTAAGTCTATAGTGTCGATAACCTCATCCTAATTTATAATATTCTAGATCGTAATCTTAAGCTCGATCGATAGAATCGGTCTATCTAAGAATTCGATCTCGTATGATGTCATTTCGATGTCGGCTTTAATAGTTATCCGATCTACCTAAAGAATAGCATAAAGATGGTGTATCTATGTGCCTCCTCTATTCGTTTAGTACATTTTTAAAAGAGCATTCGTAACACCCCTATATCCTACCTCCACTTATTCATTTATCTAAGGATAATAGGCCGAAGTAATCACGCGTTTAATTCCATATTTTTCGGCGAGTTCTTTCACCCATCCCTTATTCTTAGGTCCGCCGTTATACACTAATCTTCTAAATAAGCCATAACGGTAGATAACCTCTTCGTATAGAAACTTCGCCACTATTACACTGTTAGTAGATACAATGTCTCTAAATTTAACCCAGCCGCTCATATTACTTCGCGCTTCCACAAGGTATCTTTTCTCTTAAGACATCGATATTAGGGTGCAATCGACACTAATCTACTCCCAGCGCATATCGACTAATGTTAAGAACATCTCGTTATATAATCTCCTACTTTCGCGGAACTAACATTCCGAGTAGGTCTTAACGAATTTCTTAACGTCCCGATACTAATCTTCTCAGAAATAACGATCGGCCACTCGCTAATGTGTAGCTTTACGTCCAAAGTATTTAGCATCATTATGCATTACTTCGAGAATTCTCTTCTTCTCGGCATCATTATCAATCACCCGTCTACTTAGTCTATTCGCTATTAGTTTTCTAAATAGATAGCCCCCGCGGACGAAGAAGTTCATTAAATTCTTTTGTAACTGTCGGAAATCCTTATTGCTCATTCCGTGAGGACGCTATTAATCTTAAAGATACTTCGCAAGCTACTTCGAATCTTTCGAGTATTCGTCTTCGAAGAGCTAGACTACGCGCGGTGCTACTAGGCTCGCGGATCGATCCCTCGCGCGTACTACTACCGATCGCACCATTACGAAATCCCGGTGAGTAGCGTTCCATTTAATCGGACGAATATTCCCGCGAACGATTAGCATTCTAGTCTCGATCTAATCGTTAATCTCTTCTTCCCTCTCCGCCTCTTTAAGATCTTCCTCGATCGAAGGACGGCGAGATAGGGTATCCGCAACTACATTTTTCTTACTAGGTATATATTATACATTAAAGTCGAATTTACGAATCTAAACTAACCATTAATTAACCACTACTCCTAGTAAATCTATCGATTATCGATTAAGTTAAGCAGCGAGAGTCATTACGTTAGTTTCTACGATAAAGCGTACGGCATACAATCATCTTTTAAACTTCTTAAGGGCTTTTAGTAATCCCCGAGCTTCTTTCTTAAGGGCATCGTATTCCAGCTTAGCTTTTACCCACACTCCGCTCTCGTACCTTATAGCTCGGCGCATTCCGGTGATCGGGTCAACTTACATAATTACGCCTCCTTATCCTCGGCCGCTCGCGTTAACTATAAAGATAATCTATTCGTCATCCTCACTATAATCTAAGCTAATCAGAGTAGGAGGCGACGATAAGATAAGTTTTAAGACGCTTATGCTTTCATCGTAAACTCTTTCCTAGATCTAAACTATATTCTTCCGGAGTAAGGCGTACAACGATTCAGTAATAATTACGAAATGAAAGATCTAGATACGATAATACACGCAGATTCTAAGAAAGTCACGGAGCTCTAGTTAGTTCGTCGGGATAGACCAGTTTCGAATCTTATCGGTTTTCGATTCTTAAGAATATCGTTCATCTCGATCGTAGATATACCCGACTACTTCGATTTCATTCATATAGAGCTATAGCTTCTAGTCTATAATCGTAGCGCCGGCCCTTTCGAGGTCAGTCAGCACTTCGTCGAGATTCGTTAAATACTCTAATATAAAGCGGCGCATTCCTAGAACTACTTCTTTCTATCCGTAATCGGTCTTTAGTCCTTTTACCGCGATATTATTTAAGAATGGTCGTGCACATTCCGGAATTTATTCGTGCAAGATGCGATTCGTAATACGTACGAACTAGGCCACAGAATTAGTCGCTCCTTAAGATAATATTACGCATCGGACCAACCCAATGAGTGTATGAATGCCCGTGAGATCTCGGCTCTCCTTTACGAGCTCTATTTAATCGTATCCGGAAAGCTAGTCTAGGAGGGAAGTCATCTATATCCCTAAGAATTCTTTAGTAAAGTCGTTCGAAGAAGGAGATAAGTTGACGTCCCTTATTATCACCGAATTAATGTTCTAAGTAGTAATCATTAGTCGATATTCCCTAGACTTTTTCTTTTTAACTAGAAAGAAGGGGTTCCTATACGAGCCATAACTAAACTCGAAGAGACGCGACTAAATCTTATTCTTAACTAGCTTAATTACGATCGGCTCGAGTGCCTTAGGAACTAAGAAACTCTTCGCCTACCATAGGATATACGGTATAGTTCGGATCACCTAAGGCGACGCTACATCGTAATGAATCCTTCTAATCTCTTCGATGTCCTAGGTTAAAGCGCCTTCTCGGTTATATAGGATTTCCACTAAGACTTTCTTTTTAAGGGATATTAAGTTAGATCCGATGATTAGCTTTTCTAGGCGCTTCGGTATTAGACGTTCCCCGTAAGGAAATATTGTAAGTCTAGAGTATATTTATTTAGAGAATCGATACGGTCGTTCGTTAAACGCAGCTTATTCCTCCGCAATAGTCTTTACTCTTTAGTCTAGTAATCCTCCGGGTATTAAGCCGTCCTATCGATCGATATTCATAGACTTTACCTTATTAGCTTTCCTCTTATAGAGAATATTAATCCGAGCTTTTAACGGCCGCTTAAATCTAAGACGTTTATATCGCTATTTATTTTCTAGGTCTTGTCTTAAGGCTTCGTCGTTAACTAGCCTCGACGATCTCACGAATTACTCATCATCCTATACGTCGAAAGATCTAGCTAAGAACTATAGCTCCTAGAGGTCGTCGTCGCCCATCACGAAAGAATTCGTTACCGAGATTAGATTACCGTCCTAGTCTACCTTAAAGTCGAGGGCTAGCGTTCTAGGTTTCTTCTAAGCTCTTATTAACGCGAGTACGGGCTTCTTCATCGTCTTATACTCGCCCAGCCTTTTAAAGGGGCTAAGTGTATAAGCTCGAATATCGTGGATATATCTCGATCTTTATCGAAGTTAGGAGCAGTCTGTGCGACTATTTATACTCTCTTGCCGACGTAGCTATCCGTTAAACCCACAATGCAAGTATCCTCGTCCTTTTCCCAGACTAATCCTTAAGCTACCTTCTAAAATGGTCTTCCTAAGATAAAACGATACGTTAGGTCCATGGCATTCGTCACATAGACATTTATTAAGACCTCAATCCTAGCGATGCTAACCACAAAATCTTCAATCATTCTTACAAACTTTTCTCGGTCGCCGTTAAAGTCTACGACGTCGTAAATGAACTTAGCTTTTCGCATATATTAAGATAGTCCCATCTCTTCAACTAGAGCGAGGGTCATTAGGTTAATCTCGGCTCCAATATTCAACAAGGAGTCTTCATATCGGCCTCTTATCTTTACGAGTAGGTAGGGGCACCCACTATAGTATAGCCTTAGGCGGATCGGGCGATCCACTAATGAGTTTATTTACACCGTACCGACTTTAGTAATAGATTCCCCTTTCGCTTACGTAAGTCTTACGCCGCTACCTCGCGAAGTATAGCTCTAATGGACGGGCTCTTACTTATCTTCGTCGTAATACCAATATTTACGGAAGAACTACTCGTCCCGAACCTCCTTTATCGATAGTAAGTCCCCCATCCGAATTAAGATCTCTTAGTTCAATAGATAGTTTACGATCTTTCCGGTACTATTTAGATCCTATAATAATACCTTTCGAAGAGACCCAGGCCTAGGCGGTCCGTACGTAGCCTCTTTTATAGTCCGGGAACGTAATAACACCTAACGAGGCTAAGAGGGCCCTAGTGAATCTCCCATTATAGTATCCTAGGAGGTCGGGTTACGTAACCGCTTATCCTATATATTATATAGAAAAATTCTCGACCTCTAATTAGTCGAGCTAATCGGACCTAGCGAATCATCTACGATCCCGTCATATATGATTTCTTCATTAGATCTCGCCCGTCGCGTTACATATCGTCTCGGTCCTTCTACCGAAGGTTCGTAAGCCCCAATCCGAGAGTATTTCGCTTACGTATGTCCGTCTTATTAGAGAGCTAGGCGCTTTCCCAGGACATCCACGTAAGCTTCACTCTAGGGCTAGTTCACACGAATTCCTTTTAGACCTATAGCATTCGAGATACGGAAATCATCTTTAGAGTCGTCTAGGGTAGCGTAATTAGATCTCGATCCGGCTACGTAAACGACACTTAATCTCGCTTCTAGTGGCGTAGAATCAGGGTCTCGTGTACTATAAGGCCATCCGGACGCAACTCCCGAATTCTTATCGATCTCTCGCGCAACCCATTCTAATCTTTCTATCTTTATCTCTCTCGTGGGAATTAGTAGAGTAGATAAAGAACGATCTTAACCTCGGAACTTTCTAAGAGCGATCCTATATTCCGAATTAAGATATAACGCTCCCATTACTTTCCAGTATACCCACTAAGGGTCATCTCGTAGTACGTGTCCCGGCTAATCATAAAGAAAGTAATTCCCTTTAGAATTACTCGAGTTCGAACCCCGTCGACTTAGCTATCTACCGTAGTACTACGGCGTTTCTCCGAATCGAACCGAACGATCCTAGGACTACTGTTCGCGCGAGAGCTAGATCGCTTCCTAAGGAACATCTTTCAATGCCTCAATTAATTAAGTTATAAAGTCTAAAGTAATAGCGTCTCGCGTCTAGATCGGTAGTGTTAGTGCTCCCATTAAACGGGATAATTCCTCCACCGATTAATCATTTCTCTTAGAGATAGAAGGTCGATTTACTAGCAACGAAGTATTCTTATCGAACTTCGTTTTACTATCTATACGGTCGTCACGACGACGTTATTCTTACGATTCTTCCTTTCGAACGGCTAAGGGTCGAGTCTCCCTTTCGTACGCCAGTTCTTAGAACTCCTCGTCGAGCACTCCTTACGTAAATTTCTTATTTTCATTGTTAATATTCTATAGTTCTTTTACCTAATTCTAGTATTTCTAAAAGTTCGAATTCTCCGGCTTTCGATTCATTAAATCCTATTTCTTTCGAATCTTATCTACATAGATCTTTAGTAATCCTAATAAAAGAAGGCGATAGTAAGTATAGTTAGTCTCGGCTCCGATTCTAATTAGGTGAGTCGTAGTCTTGCGGAATTAACGGAGATATAGCTCTAGGCTTTGAGACTTCTTCCGTCGATACTTCGCGAGTGCCTAAAGATATTGAACACTCATCATTCGCTACACTTCGTCCCGATCTTTATATTCATTTAAGACCTTCTCTTTAAACTTTTCCCACTCCATTACGTCATACTTAGCGAGCTCTTTACAGCGTTCTTTCTCTTCTTTAGACATAAAGCGAATAGACCTACGGATACGTTCTCCGCTTAACATAATCTAGTTATATTCACATAGTTCTTTAAACTCCTCGAAGAAAGAGATAGCGTTCTTTCTATTAAAGTATAGAAGATTATTACTTCCGTTTAAGCTCTAAGACATTTCTCTTATTAATATCACGGTAGGAGGGACGTACAACGATTGTACCGTCGAATCCGGCGTCGATAGATCTTATGAGCTAATACTCGACATCGTAGGAGGTCCTAGCTTTCCTTTACCATTCGATCCTCCCGTAGACGATATTTTCCTTTATTAAATTGTTCTCACTTCTTCTCTTATAATCGAAATAGTATAAAATCTTAATGACGAAACTAAAAGATCTAGATATTTTATTATTTTTAGCACTTTTATTATTGTTTTTTCTCTTCTTCTCTTTGTCTCTTCACCGACTTTCTCGTCGAGCTCCTTTCTTATCTCCACTAGCAATTTCCATTGAAATCCTAGATCTACTTCCCGGCCAGTAGCGCTCCAACTTCGCTTATTTCAGCGAGTCCAGTTTAACCGCTCATTTTTATCATTTCTTAAGTAGATCCGCGTTCTTCGACTCCTCCTAAACTTCTCAAGTCAGAAGTTTTCAGGGTTAAACGCATTCCCACATTCCTAGGAGATACTTCTCTCCCATTTCTTCTAGGCAGTCCAAATAGTCGTTAAGTCGTTAGTCTCCACCCTACATAGTGGCAGCAAATATACACAGCCAGTAATCCCAAAAGGCACCCCGAGTAGCGGTCTCCATGAACAGCCAGCGTAAACCGCTCCGTACAGCGGGACAGACTTACTTAGCCAGTGATCCAAATAATATACCCTGCGTAGCGGTTCTGCATATATGGCCAGTTTCTCTAGATTCAGTTAGACAGGTAGGTAGGCAGTTCTTCAGTTCTATTGGTCCAGTAAGCAGTTTAGTTTAGTTATTTTTCGTAATTTTCTCCCACCGCTCGTAGAGAGACATCCATCTATAAGTATTCGCCGAAGATCTTGTTGATGGCACCATTAAACTAGGGCGAGACTACTAGCCATAGGCATTAACTCGTACGACGGTGGGTATAGTCTCTTCTCAACGCGTACGCTCAACTAGAGGAAGTCCTCTCTGTTGGTAACTTAGTTACCTATGTTGTCTATGAAAGATAGTCCCCCAGAACTATATAAGAAGAACCATAGTCTAGGGTCGGCGCCCCAGCCAATCATAACTCTATCCACCACTTCCAACTTCTCCCATTACACTATCTATATATAGCTAAGAAAGGAATCGCCTTATATCTAGAAGAATTAAAAAGAATCGCTGCGCCTTATAAAGATCTTATGAAGAATCTCGAATAATTAATAAAGTAGTAAGAAGAAAGGTTCGAAACGATAAATTACTAGGTTTTATCTAGCTATTCCGACTATAAGACTATCGATGTCTCGAGTAGTGCTCTTCGGAGCGCCCTACTAGATTCTAGATATAACGAATAAATTAATTAGTCTTTCATCGATGCGGGAATTATAGTAAGCCGGAAAGAATTATATATAAGATGTATCATTATCTTAGGCGCCGCGTTCCTTTTCTAAATTAACTAATATAGGAACGTAAACGCACCGGTGAAATTTAAAGCCTAGGGAAACGTCGACGATAATATAAGACGGCTCATTATCTTTAACGACGACTTAATAAGTAAAGGGTATTATTGGCTAATCTTCATAGTCGATAGAACAACGTAGTCGTACTCGGTCATTAATTCGATATAAGGTAGATTAGATACGACTAAGATAACACTTAATTTCTTCGTTCGATAATTAAAGAATAGCGTTTTTAGTATTTCACCCCGGGAAATACGCCTTAAATCTAATCTTTAGTAGAACACTAGTAGTTATGGGCTCTAGGTAATTAAGAATTCTCTAGCGATTATTAATGCGGAAACTTACGAGACGGCTCGCTTATAAATGACCTTATCTAATACTTAAGTCGATATCGAGAATCGTTTCACTATCGCCCTAGAGATCTATAAGATGATTATGCGTAAACCGAAGCGTAGTGGAGATCTAGGGGCGTTAAAGGGCTCGAGTCCGAAGGGGTTAGATGAGAGATAATTAAATAACTTCGCAGAGCGTTTAAAGGACATAAAGAAGAATTAATGTTTCCGAGAAGGATAGGCGAAGATTATAGTTAAGTCTTAAGCGAGGTCGTCAAGGAAGCGAGCGACAATGGGAGGGATGTAATGGAAGAAGTTAGAAGTGATGGACAGAGTTATGATTGGCTGGGGCGCCGACCCTAGACTATGGTTCTTCTTATATAGTTCTGGGGGACTATCTTTTATATACAATACATAAGCAACTAAGTTACCAACAGAGAGGACTTCCCCTAGTTGAGTGTGCGCGTTGAGAAGAGACCATACCCACCGCCGTACGAGTTGATGCCCATGGCTAGTAGCCTCGCCCCAGTTCAACATGGACAACTTGGTATCAAGCATTCCAATGGGAGAACAACGTCCAGGAGGAAGGGATGGCCAACGTCGACTTCCAAATTAGAGTTCAACGGAAAACCTCTATCGAGGTCGTCAAACTAGAGAGTAAGTCCGTTCCGCAAGAAACGTTTAACAAAGCTATTTGCTGATGGGTTTATCTCGGCGTTCCCCACCCATTAGCTCAGTATCTCCCGTAGTCAAACATGGGTCCAAAGGAACGGAAGTTATTAAAAGCAGCAGGGCAAGGTGACCTGGCAGAGACAGATCGACTCGTGCAAGATGGGGCGAACCTAAGCACTATCAATGAGGATGGAGAATCAGCTCTGAGTCGGGCTGTCAACAAGAAGCACAACACCATTGCCAAACTCTTCCTTGAAAATGGAGCTACAACGGACTACACAGGCCCTCTCGTCAAAAGCCCGCTTCACATCGCCGTTCAAACAGGGAACGTCGGAATGGTAGAACTCTTACTGAATAGCGGTGCCGACATCGACGAGGTAAAGGACGTCGACTTAGTGCTGAGTCAAGCCATCAAGGCCAACCGGGACGATGTGATCTGTCTCCTTCTCTCCCGAGATACTGACGTGAATCTCTCCTGCAACGCATTCTCGTCGCCTTTGGGACATGCTCTCCGCCACAAGAATGAGCGCCTCGTTCAGATCCTGTTCAAATACGGCGCCGATAGGGATGTCGTACTTGACAGGGTGCTCGAGGCAGTTGTAAGGGCAGCGCCCGAATCCCTTGAAGGTCTTGTTCGCGATTGGCGAGCACAGGGATATGAAGAATTCGTCAAAACTATTCGGAGTCCACCTTCCGACATGGCAGAAAAAGAAAAGGTCCTCGCCGCCGCTCTGATATGCGCCTCGAAACGCTGCCAGCCAGAGAATCATTCCATATTTGTAGAGTTGGCGGAGGAGTTCAACATTGCGAGAAACAAAGCAGTATGAATAATGTGAATACCTAGGAATTCACAGCCAATTACGAATCTGAGTAGGTGTTGCCGCTAGGCACCAGGCTCCAGGAGATCTTCATCGGCCGTGCGCTTGAGATTTGTATTACCACGAAGAGGAGAGCCAGTACAGCCGAGGGAGCCCTTTTACCTAGAGGGACATCCGGACGGTCTACCTCCTACT
The DNA here is from genome assembly GCF_000835475.1 of Cladophialophora bantiana CBS 173.52. Classification (NCBI taxonomy): domain Eukaryota; kingdom Fungi; phylum Ascomycota; class Eurotiomycetes; order Chaetothyriales; family Herpotrichiellaceae; genus Cladophialophora; species Cladophialophora bantiana. The sequence goes on from NW_015971598.1 coordinate 13,705, forward strand.
CTGTAGAGCACAGCCAGCCTCCAGCGAACGGTGGAGGTGCCTGAGCTAGCCGATCATGCCCTGGTCTTGCTGCACACTGAAACAGAGTCTGGCCCGGCCTTCTCTTCGTGCCATGCCATCGCTACGCGATGCTTAGAACATCACCACTGCCTCACTTCTTGCTTTCGGCGACGACTCGATCGGGTCGAAGCGGATGAAAAGGGAGGTCACGTCTTGAGAAGAGAGAGTTAGCCAGGCGGCAGGCGAAGGTCTAAGAAGCACCTCTGGCAAAATAGCACGCATCGTGGCCACAAAAGCAAAGCACGGTACCCATGAGCTGGCTGGCAGCACCGTCCCTATTCCCCGTATTCCTGAAACTGCCCAGTGTTGCAGGCGGTGGTGACCTTGGGCAGATGAAGACGAGGATGTCAAACGTGCTGGGAGCTCGCTATGCCGGACCGCGATAAAACCACTCAGCCTCGCCCCATGTTCGCACTCGACTCGCTCATCTTTCACGCTTGCCGTGTGTTCTGACCTCCTTGTCCCTATGCCACGCCGGCCCAGACGTCGCCCTTCGAATAAGGACAATGCTTCGGCAAACACCGATGTCCCGCAGGTCACAGACCGCACCAGCAAGCAGTCTAGCCAAAGCGAGCAGTCTTTGCCAACGGCCACGAGGACACAGAGTGGATACCATCGCACTCTCGTTTGCGATATCGTCCATCAAAGCTCCACTGACCTTCTCGCTGAAAGTGATGAAGACGAGGACAATATCGTTTGAAATCCTACGGAAGGCCTAGGTCCCACTCTGTTTTCAGCCGTCAAATGCCGAACCCCAAGCTCGCCGGCCCAGGAGTGCACAACGTCTTCGCCGAAGAAGCAACCGGACCTGATCAAGGCTGACCAAGCGACCAAGAATGATGGTGTTGTTCTACAGTTGCTATGGAGCTGTAGCTAGGGGGACAAGAAAATCGAGCGACGTGGCAGAGTTTGGGTTAATCTAGAACTGGGTTGGCATCCTGGTTACTGAATGGAAACTGAGGGCATGCTCCGCTCACTAATGTTGAGCAAGTTAGTGGGTACACTAAATGGATTGTCGCCGGGTGTTTACTAGGCCGGAGTATATAACTACATATGTGCTAAGACTTATACCTCACACGTTGGACCTTAAAGGGAGCAATGGAAGCTGAAGGCGGCTGATGCAAGCGAGTGATATGCCATAGAAGTAGCCGACACATCGGTCTTCAGAGTTCTTGCACCTACTGGGGGAAGCTAAAAGAGACCCCAGGGTCACAGGGCGCAAACCCAGCAGGGACGGAATAACATAGGGTAAGAATGGCGCAGTTGATGTCGGAGGAACTAACGAAGACACTAGGCTGAATCTGCAAGTCTCTGTACGCAATGGCATAAAGGTCGTCGACGGCGCGACGACTAAACAGAGATATGAGAGAGTTCTGCACCTCTCAGTTCGTCTCAAGACAACAGCTTTGCGCCGGTTCCGACTCCTGCGGGATAGCCCGTCATGACTGTCGGCGGCAGCTCGGTTTCGGCAAGCGAGATCAGGTCATCAGTATCTTGGGTGTGAAGTTGAGTTCGGGATTCTGGTGCCACCTCCACCTTTGCTGGATCAGGGTAAGCCGTCGGTAATCTATCCACTGTCGCTCCGGCCTCTTGGATGAGTTCGGCGGGGCGAATTGGTAGCTCTGCGTGTTCAGAGAAAGGGGGAGGAAGCTCGTTGGCAGTTTCAACGCCGCTATGCGCAATAGAGGATACTGCGATGGCTTGTACATTGGCTGCGGCGATCAGGTGTTTCACGTCTTCAATAGTAAATAGAGCCGTTTCACTTGATAAACATATCAGCAAAGCATCTGAAACTTCCACACAGAAGCACGGTGTGAATCCCGTCTTCTTGCACCCTGAGGCCAGCTACCAGTGTGTCAAGCTGGCTCCGTCGCACCCAAAACTGGAAGCCCAGAAACTTATCGGCCTGAGCGAGTTTGTTCACGAGGCTTTCGAGCTCATTGAGGACGTATTTGCAGGCTGTTTCATCGAACGCGACTAGTATCGTGTTGTTTTGGCTACCCAACTGATGCGGCAGCCCTCAGAGTTGCTCTAGGAGCAGTCGCATTTTGATGGTTTCATTGAGGATATTCGTCAGTTCCAATATCGCCGTCTTCATCGTCTCGACGGTCTTTTTGATGACTTGCACTATTTGAATGCAAACTGTGATGAGTGCTACGGCACTGGTACTGATGGTTAGAGGATCCATGGGTCACAGCAGGGTTGTTTTTGCACAGCAGCAAAATCTCCTCACTGGGCCTTGAGGCATTTGAGATTTCACTTCGAGGTCGAGAAGCCGTGTAAAGAACTCCGTCGTAGGTGGGTGAAGTCGCAGCGCTGCAACCGGTTACGCAAACTACCCCGCAGCTGAAGTTGTATGTAGGGGTTGAGCCAGCCACCGACGAACCCGTACTGCGGGTGACCAAGTCTGAACTGCATAATACGAGGACGCTTCTTCGTGATCTGTGGTCTGTGGTCTGTGGTATGCCAGAGGTTGAGCTGCACTTGAGCCAAGAATTAGGACGGTGAGTGTCTTACAGATATCGGGGCTAGCGTCATTTGAGGTAGCTTGTGGACTATGATGACACACTATTCCCATAATAGTATCGCGCAGTCACATGCTCTGCCTGATCTGGGAAGTGAGTCGCGATCAACTTGTTTCGAACATGTTGGCTTCTTCTGCTTCTTCTGCTTTTTCCGCCATCGTCCAGGCATCCAAAGAAGCCACCTAGAAGATATCGGATTCCTCGGAGATGAATGCATGACAAAGTGTCATAGGTATCATTGGTTAATTAGAGGTGAGGAGCGCCCACCGCTAGGTATATGCCTTGGGGCGAAAACAGACCACCTGGCTTGAGTGTAAATCAAGACTCGAAACCCTCGAGAGGAGCCACTGACTTCATTCAAACATCTTTCCCATACTTCTCACCGCCGCCCAGCTTGCCACAACCATGATTGCCTCGTCCTGGCTCAAGCAGTCAATCATCACCGTCCTCTGCGTGCTGGGGATCCCCTCGTACCTCTCCGCACCTAAACCCATCTCAGTGCACCTTGAAGGACAGTCGAGCATCACTGTGCCCGCCAACCGGGCCATCGTCTCCCTGCGTATAAATGCCGAAGGGCCCAAGCAGGACAGGGTTGCCGATGAAGTCCGCAAAACCGCTGACGATGTCCTGGCCACACTCAGACCTCTCGCTCAGCTGCAACCGCCCCAGCTCACGACAGTCAATGCCACGACCGCCAATAGCGACATGCAATATCAGCCGCCCATCGTCGACCTCTCCGTGACCACCTTCCGCAGCTACTCGTGGCAAAAACCTGGCTCGCTGCTCTCCCGCGAGACGCCGCAGTATCAAGCGAGCGTCGAGATCGAGGCCGAGTTCCGAGACTTCGAACCCCTGGGAATCCTCTTGGCGCAAGTCTCCAAGACGCCGGCAGCAACGGTCCAGTCCCTGAAATGGACGCTCGACGACGTGACCAAGAAGAGGCTGTTTTCTAAATGCCGCTCCGAGGCCATGGTGGATGCCCTGGACAAAGTCCGCGCATACATCCGGCCCCTGGGCATGGACAAGGTCCGCGCCATCAAAGTCACCGAGAGCCATCGGAGGAGCCGACCTGTGGTGTGGGGGAACGTCGACGTGTTGCGGCTCCAGCATGATGAGCTGGACTACAATACGCAGATGGAGGAGCCGGAGATTGCGACAGAGAGATTTGGGCTGGAGCCGGGAACGTTGGAGATCGTCGCGCAGATTGAAGGTGAGTTCTGCGCCTGGAAGACCGGTCTGGAGGCCTGGTTTAGGCGAGGCGGCGTCTGAGACAATACCTACTATATCATATCATATCATACTATACTATACCACATCCTATGATATTGTTCGGGGCAGGCAGGCAGAGGCGATGTGTGATAATGCAAAGCGATGCAAAGGGTGCCATTCAGTTCTCAGAGCGTCGTCGTCAATTCTACTACGTGTCATCTAGAATGCCCAATGATTCTTTTCCTGCGAGAACCTTACCCCGTCCGTCTGACCAACCGGGGCCAGCGCCGTATTGTGGTGGTGGTGAGCACCCCATTTTCTTTGTGCTTTTCGCGTGATGTGGCATGTGATATGTGTTATGCAAACAATTTCTTTTCTCTAGAGGCTCGCTTGAACGCAACTCGGGTAAATCAACGCAGCTAAATACCATTTTCCGTAGACACAGACCGGGCCATTTCTCGCTCTCAATGCTCCTTCCTCCCATGGACGATATCCATCCAAGCTCGTTCACGCCATGGAGCTAGCTAGCTCTACGTCTCATTCCACAATCATGACAGACATAATATCCATATCGCGAGCGCAGGAGAGAAATATCCGCACTCAACTCATTCGCCACCCGACCCGTCACCAAGGGGATCATGGTCATGTTCATCCGTCCCGCCAACATCCATGCCTGCATCATCTTCAGAATCCGTGTCCTCGGCCTCTTCCCCGGGGATGCCTGGCCACTCGACATAGTCCCCCTCGATCCAGTGCTTGCTAATAGGCAAGTGGTATGGGTCATAGGGAAAATACCCTTCCAACATGCCATTATCACCGACCCAGCTCAAGTCCCGATCGGGGTTGCTAATGGTCAAATCAGACACGCTGCGCCAATGGCCGGTTACCCGCACATGTCTGTTCTCTTCGAGTTTTGGATATACATAGAACAATTGCAGCGCGTGCGTCAGCTTGGCAAATTGTTCAACTATGACTGGCGTGCAGACGCGCAAAGGATTGAGTGGTGAGTAGATTGCCGCCCGAAGTGTTTCGCGGAGTAACTCGGTGAAGTGGTACGACTCAACTTCTTCCTCGTCAGCGTCGAAATCTGATTCATCATCAGAATGGGCGGAAGCGATGTCCCGCCAGCGGAAGCAGAAGATGTACAGGATTGCTTGGAAGGCGGCATAGAAATCGCCGTAGCGTTTCAGGTCTGGGCCGCGACACGTGGGCTCGTAGGATTTCCGCAGGATGGTCAGATGGTCGCAGAGCAAGTCCAAGCAATCGTGCACCACCTGTGGGGAGACATGGGCGCCACGTCCGACGAAGCCTGAGAAATACGCTGCGGCGCTGTGCCGGAGGAGGTGCGGCTGCTTCTTGTCGACGAGAACAGCGACACAAGAAGTGACGAAGCGGTCGACGACGATGGGGTCGGCTTGAGCGAAGTGGAAGACCAAGAATTGTGGGTGACGGGCGCGGTATGTCGGAAGGATGAGAGTGTGGAATTGGGAAATGAGCTGCTCAATAGCGTTGTCGCGAGCTTGAAGCGCTGCAGATGTGGTGAGTTTGGCATAATATTGAAACAAAATGTCCATGATCAGGTCAACCTGTTTGATGTCTTCCTTCAGTTTGCGCCGACGTTCGGTGGCGGGATCGGTCTCTTCGTCTTCATCCATCTCGGATTCGTCGCTGGTGCTAATGTCGTCACTTTGATCATCAAAACCGTCGATAAGCATGTCCTGAGATGAGCGTGCAACCAATGGTTGCGAGGAGGACATGTGGCTGAGCAAGTCGTCTTCCGCATCCTCTTCGTCTTCATCCAGGTCAACCTGAACAGAGACGTCAAGCTTGATAAGCTCCCGCAATACACACGACAGGATGTCCGAAGTGAGCTCTGGCACGTATTTGATCATCTCCATGAAGTTTCGTATGTATGTCATGCGCTCATCCGCCTTTTGGAAATCAAATTGGAGGCGGGAAGCGACTCGATTGGCGAGAGCGGCAGGCGAGGAAGGAACATTGATGGTAATATGTTGAATGGCTTGCAGGACTCTTCGATGGATCTTTGGCTGCCTGACGGGCGCTGAGCTTTCAATTCGCCGTGTTCTTTGAGGTCCCAAAAGATCGACTAGGACCGACATGATCTTGTGCTGATAACCTCGTTGCGCGGCTGCCAGGTTGTTGAGGAATCTGACAAAAATCGCATAATATTGTTCGTCTCTCCCGACCCATTCACTGTTCAGGACTGCGTCGACCAAACCGCTGCAGTCTTTATCAAGGGACGTGACGTTGGCCAGGACAGCCTGAAGGTGGAATTTGAGCGCCTTTGTGGACGGGGCATTTGTTTTGTCAGGCGATGTACTGAAATAACCTTTCACCCGTTCATATGCTTCGTCTTCTCTGAACCGGTGTCTTTCAATCGCTCTCCGCACTTGCTCCTTGACGACCAGAGGATCGAGGTCCTCGTCATCGTCCGCAGACACAATCTCGACGTCGGAATCGAAAGTCACGCGAGAGCGTTTGGAGGGACTCGATGGTGTCTCCATAAAACTGGTCTCATCGATTGATCGCTTCAGGGTTGATCTCCGTTGTATGGGCTGAGGTCTCATGGTTTTTGAAGAAAGAGGATTCGAGATGCTGGTCGGTAGCATAGGCCGGCGGGCCAGGGGTGGCGCGGCTAACATGGCCGGACAGGCGGCTGCAGATGGTAATGCTCTTTCGAGTCATGGGCGTGCGTAAGGTGGTTGAACCAAGCAAATAGGTGATACATATGGCTGAGGCGAATATTGGAGTTCGAGTGACTAGGCCTTTGGCCCAGCGCAATTCGTTGGTGAACAATTGAGAGATTTGACACAAAAAATGTGTACTGGGTAGAAAATTCACATTGTGCGTGGCGAGTCTAGCCTTTTTTGGAATGCGGGGAGGCTGGTGAGCCGGACATGTCGGAGATAGCGTCCTTTTCACTCCCCCAGCCCTGGTGGCTTTCACACCTGAGTCACCGTCGACCAGTGAAGCAATCATAGTAACCCTCGATGAGCAATATATCGCGTATGGAGAAGAGAATGACTCCAAGTTTGTCATGCTACATCTTGCGAATCTTACAGGTAAGCACGTTGGCTGATCGCTTCCGTACCCCGAGTTTTTTCAAAATCCGAAGCAGCGTCCTTGCCGAACAGTTCAATGCGATGTCCCAGTGCTCGTCTCAAAATCCAATCCTGGCTGTTTATTCCTTCTTCCACTGCGTCCTTCTCCAATGGCGGAATCATCTCGCTCCCCTCCAAACGCTTCAGCAGCACATCATTCTCGGGTCGGTTGAAGTAAACCAGCGAGTATCTGGTGTGGTCTGCCTGCTCGCCCGGGGGAGAAACCACACGATGGATGTTAGACCTTAGAAGTCCGTTTGTGAATTTGACCATTGCATCTCCAAGATTGATGATGGCATGGTTTGGGAGGGGCTTTACGTAGCACCATTGTGCATTGCGTCCGGGTGGAAGGACCTGCAGACCTCCTAAACGATTGAAGAGGACTGTCACACTTCCAAAATCGGTGTGTTCACCCAATGCTGTTCGTCGGTCGTCCATAGGCTGTGGTGGAGCCTTGATGAAACGGACTTGATCTCCCGAATGGCCTTCAAGGCGATGCATATTCTGCAAGGTGTTTGGCGGCAGTTTCAGGTGGTCGTTAAGGAGTTCTAGGACCAGCGTAACTATGTTATGAGCTGATGACATAAACGATTTGAAGAGGGAGCGTCGTGAGCTGAGGACTTCCGGGGCAGGTAAGGGATCCATGATTCCAAAAATGTCATCTTTGGACACCTGCATGTGGTCAGGCACTTCCTAGTAGTTGCCACTCTGCTGTCACACTCACGTTGTAGAACTCATTGCGATCGAGATTACCATCTCGGTCAACAACATTGGCGCCAAAGCCTTTGTATCCAAAGTACGAGTTCTTTTTCTGGAAATCATACTTCTTTTTCTCTTCCAGCGGGAGCTCGAACAACTCTTCGCCGACTTTGAAAAGTTGATCTGCATCAGCAAGCAGAGAGTCCCCTGGACCAGCCAAGTCAAGATAAAAGAATCCGAGGTCCTCACAGGCCCGCACGAAACGGTTCACCTCTGCGGGATCTCGCTCGACTAGCTTGGCCAGACAGAGACGCAGGAGAGGTGCTGTTGGCACACCCTCCGGGAATGGTGGAGCATTGTCAAACGTTTGGGCTGGTGTGGACAGCGCTTCAGGGACTGCTTGAGTTGCCATTGTGATGCTTGGGTCTGTTTGTGCGTGAGTGAGATTAAACCGATAACTCGGCCCGGCTCAGCGGCAATGTACTCGATACTTATACAGACTTCGCTTTATGGCCGAGGCGCCTATCTCCACCTCCTCTCCGCGTTTGGTGGACCGCCATGACGACGCCCGCTGTGGGGAAGACAAATGCGATTGTACAAACAGTTCCGTTTTTGTTCAGGACTGAGCATCCCAATTGGCTGTTTAGCGCTGAGTAGTCCTAAGCGTGCCCTGAGGATCGTGAGCAGAACCTGGGCCTGTACTCAGTTGCTGACCCGAGCAGTCGGCTATAGGTTCAATCGATATTTCCTCATGAGAGACCCTTCTCAGAAAAAGCGACAGATTACTCGACTTCATAAAATGCTTGAAAGGCTTTATTTACTCAATTCCTCCAATGAGGGCTAAGAAATTTCTGTTGTGTGCTTCTTTTGAGGAATCCTCTGTTTTCAAAGCACTATTGACCAATTGTTAGGATTCCATACATTGAAACCCAATTTAGACTTCGTAGGAGGGGCGGAATTTACAATGCCAAGACTAACTAGTCTTTCATGAGGAAGGATTATATATGGTGAACATCAAATTTTGTTCGGAATTGTTGCTCGAAAATTCTCCGGGCTAAAATGGGAGGATGGCCGAGCGGTTATGGCGTGTGACTCAAGTTTACTACTTGGACTGAAAACCAGTCTTCTCATGGGTTTATCCCGCGTGGGTTCGAATCCCACTCCTCTCAATTATTTTTGTTTTCATTTTCTCTTTTTGGCGAGGCCGAATATAGCCAGAGCAGCTCGAAAGACGAGGCCAATTAAGCAGAGCAGTTTTTTGCACTTACGGTGTAGTGGGCTAGGAAGGGTCCCTTGTTTTGATCCAGCTTACAGTCCATCGTTCGGCATTCTCTCGGATATCGTGTCAGCTTGTTTGGCTCCAGCACGAAATTGACAGTATTGACTTCCTGAGGTTCGTCAACTTCAACCAACGCATTTGCCTAGGAAGTCACTCTGTGTTGGTGTCACGGTCATAGGCCGCTGAGACACTGTTCGGCAATTCTTGGGTCACCTTCTTGGGGTATTCCCGTGTTCACCCTGTCGAACAAAGACACCCGACGCAACTCCTGACCGAATCTTTGCCGAAAATTCTTTGCAAGCGCGGATGAATGTAGTCGAGCGAGAATGCTGAATTAGCCTTCAACTGTCAATCCTTTGGGGCTCATTTGCTGTGCTCTTTCTGACTTGTTTTCTCGCCTCCCTACAGGAGGAACCAGCTCGCGTGCGCCGTTTTCCCTGAGCGTTCCTCCACTCAATCGTTTCCCGTTGCTCACTAATGAATGGGTGGTCGATGACCTTGTAACAGACTTCCCATTCTAGGGTTGGACGGTCCGTCAGCTTGGGTTTGACATCCATGGAATCCTCCCATTCCACGGTCACGTTTAAGGTTGGAAAAACCGAGACTTGCCCCTCTTTTGTTAGTACTGGAATGGTATACCTCAACTTGCCAGGCGCCGCTTCTGCCAGAATGGACTGAAGCTTTGAACCTGTCTTCGGGAGCCTTTCGCACAGTCGTTGTGCATCAGACTCGGAATAAGGGCGAATACGAATCTGGGAGAGCGCTTCGGCATTTTCCGTCCGCACACGGATCCAGTACCGATGGTCCCAAAGCATCCACGCCGACCAGAGTCCCGTCTCCTTCCAGGCCGCTGAATCCGTATCTTTGTTCTCGACTTCGCCTGATCCTACAAAAGGAGAGAAGCCCCTTGATGCAAGGGCAACCTCGGCCAAACGCATTGGTGGTCGCGACAGCGTCCATACCGTCTCTCGTTCATCAGACAAGTCCTTGCCGAAATTCACCTCTCCTCTGAGTTCAAAGCTAGAGGCGACCGAATTCTTACTCGCATATGGCCTAGAATCTGCTTTCTCGAGTAAGACCTGCCGTATTGTCATCTGTTCTCGTATCCGAGACCGATTCTTGTCTATGAACTGTTTCAGATTATGCTGAGGTACGAGTGTCGGCTCGTCATCTTTCGACTGTGGACTCACCACGCTTGTGAGCCTCGCCAATGCATACGCTCCAGCTTCGGGATCAGCCTCGCACATAGGCACAAAAGCAGATGATAGTAGTACGGTCATGCGGCCAGACCGTAGATCGATGCTTAGTACCCTGAGTCCTCGAAGAATCTTGTCTCCTCGTCTGGCAAGGGAAGCAGCTGAACGCTGGGAGGATTTTCGAAGCTCGAGGATGGAGGGTGCCTGCAGGGCCTTTGGTAATACGTAATGGCTCCTCATATATCGCACAGCATTCCGGATGGTCAGCGTAGGATCATAGTTCGTCTTATCCTGGACATAGGTAACTCGATTCGTGTTGCAGAAGTCGAGGATTGCAGACTTTCTAAATGGCAACAGTGGTCGGTGGATCAGAAGCCCGCCTGGTAGCGAAGGGGTAACATTTTTCCCTCGGTTAATAGGCTCCGGGCTTATTTCCTCTTCATCTAAACGGATTTCGCCTGGACGGAGCCAGTCCGCAAATTTCTCGTAGTTCTCTGCTTCGTTTGCACCCCTAATGTCGTCGCAACAGGGTATTTTGCTATGCTCCGACATGCCTTGCCAGCCAAGAAAAGAGGTACCAGCATTCCGCACCAGACGCATCAGAATTGTTTCAACCTGGTCGTCTTGATGATGTCCCAGAAAGAGATGGTTGATATTTTTCTGAATCGCTGCATCCGCAATCAGCCGATAGCGAGCTCGCCGAGCCGTCATCTCGAAATCGGTGGTACTCCCCGGGTCATTGGTGTTAGGCCATTGTATCTCGAAGATCCTGCTTTCGACGCCTTGAAATCGTAAGTACCGTCCTTGCCCAGGGCTGGAGAAACATACCAAGCCGACATAACTGTGACCGAACCCAATGCGCTTCCTCAGTGCTCTCTTTGCGAGCATTGTGGTTGACAATGAAAGCGAACGGTTGGACGGCAATGTTGTGCTTTCCAGGCACTGCAGAAATCTGGTTGAGCAAGTAGGCCAATGCCATAGAGTCGGGGCCTCCACTGACACATACGCCTGGATCCATCAGAACAGAGACGGTGAAAAGATGGTAGAGCTTACCTATTGGTACTGGTCTCCTCAGATCCCGTTCAAGCCCTTGCTTTTCCCAGATTTCAGTGAAAGAACCGAGGAAACTTGAAAGGGTCAAAGGCTGCCCCACACTGGCTATTCGATTTGATACAACCCGAGCCATGAGAGGAAGAGACGGATCGATGTGACCCGGGTGAAATTTGATCGAGCCACGACAGCTCCGGCAGAAGAGCTAGCCTCGCAAAACCAAAAAAAAAAAAAAACTCCAAAACATCATCCTGAGTGTGGCGCATTGCTCACCCTGTCCATCCCAGAGACGTCAGAGAGGTCGACGGCAAGCAGCGCAAGCTACCGCAGATGTGGTGTTTGCGAAGAGGGTTGAGTGAGAATTTGGGCTCGTCAATCGACTAATTTGATAGCGCTTTCCCCTGGGGTCTGTGGCAACTCTTTACACGTGATATCACGTGGCATCAGGTGACAGGCCAAAGGCCGTGTGGGAGAAATTCACACATGAACAATAGTCTGCAGTTATTTGACTTCGGGGGAGAATTAGGAGGTGCTCGGTACTTTTTCTGCTGGTGCCTGGAGGGAATTTGACCATGTATCTCGTACTCGGTACGGAGTACCCAGTATTGTACTGTAAGCGACTGGCTCCACGAGAACTGGCGACGGAGAGATGTGGCGGTGCAGTGTGGCTGTATCCGTCTTTGTCCTCGTATCCCTTACTCCCTACCAGTCCTACTACTTACTGCTACTCGAACACGCTAACAACGGGAGTGCAGCGGTCCGAACACGCCCAAGTACCGAGGACACAGCCCTTCGCATCGACTTCGCATGGTGTTCGGGTCCCCTTCCTCTGCGAGGTAGCTATACCAGCTGACAGCAAGGAACCTTTGTGGCTGTCAATTCAAGCTTAACCCAAGAGGCGTCAAGCGTGACCAAGAATGTCCAAGAAGGCCCAAGCAATCACAGTTGGATTACGCCCAGCCGCCAATGGACAAACTAAGGCTTATGGCTCAAGACGGCTTCTTCCCTTCAAATCCAGCGGGATTCTCTCATTGTTACCTCTGCCTGATCAGTAGGCTCGCAGATTGTACCCAAAAGAGAGAGATGGGGACGGATTCCATCATCCCTGCTCCTACGAGTACAACAACAACCCTATTATGGCGGTGATGGGCAAAAAGCAATGACGCTGGATCGGCGACTGGATGATCCGCCCAGGAACGGAGGCCACACGGGATGCTGCGATAGGCCGGGAGCGAGCAGAGTGGTGGAGTTAGTGTGGCTTGCAGGGTGTGAGAGGGACCAGAAACACCAGAGAGACCGGGGGGAGAACAAAGTCATGATTTCATACATTCCCACCTCGCGAACATGGCCAAATAAACCCCTGGTTTGAAGATTGATTGTCTGATTGTCGGAACGCGCTGCGCGTTTGCTGCTGGTCCCAGGTGCTACTTAGACAAGTACCTCATGCTAGACCCTTCTCAGGAATGCTTTCATCCATTCATCTCTCCTCCGTCTCGCCAAGCAGCCGATGCTCTCACCGTCCCTTTTCAACTGGTCGGACGCCGTGGCTTTAATGCCCGATTCCCTGTTTTGCGTCCATCATCATCCTGCTTCTTCACCTTCAATTCCATCGCTTGTCACGCCATCGTTGCTGTTGTGTTTTCGCTGCTGATTTGAGGCTGTGCAGCCCGTTGGCAATCGACCACGTATTTTAAAGGCCGGGTCCGACACCACATTCCGTCTACCGTGACCCATTCACTCGCCACACTATTGTATCATAAACAACTCGGTGGCATCCTATGACAGCCACAGGGTCGCAATTCCAGACAACTGAGATATTCTTCTGTTAAGCGTCCGAGGTTGAGGTTCTGAACAATGCGTGAGTGAACTTGCAACGCCTCCCTTTCGCGTGCCGTATTCTGACCAGGGCGCAGACAAGTTTCGGCACCAGGCAAAAGTGGCTGCGTGGTACAACGATCCCAATGATGAATCCAATTTGCCCATCAAGAATCCCTTTGCGAAATGGAAACCCAATTCCAGGTCGAATTCGCTGCGTCGCATTGAGAATGGCGAAGGCAGCGGCTCACCCTTGACCACTACCAAAACAGATGACCCAAACAACTACCGCCCTTCTTCCTCAAGAGCGAGAGGCGCAGACTTCGGCGCACATTCGACAAAGAAACACGCAGCGACCACCCCAAACGCCACATCGGCCAGAGAGCCATGTTCGCCTGGTGACGATGTCGAATTGCCGCGATCTCTGAGTCCAGTTCACTCGGAGAGAGGTCTCAGAGACGAGTTCCCCAATGGGCCCAACGAAGACGGCATGAGCAGCGATACTTACACAATTGGCAAGCCTGGTCAAACAGACGAAGCAGGTTCCGTGCGGAACCGTAGCTCGGGTGATAAAAACCCAGAGAAGCACGGTCTCCAGGCCCTGTTCAGCGGCGAGTCCAAACAAGAGAAGGACGACAACAACGGTAAAGACAAACCTCAGTTTACCGCATGGAGCCAAATCCGGGCCACACTCTTCAATTCGTGGATCAATGTTCTTCTCATTGCATCCCCTGTCGGCATTGCCGTCTACTACGCCAAGGTCGATCCTGTCGCAGTGTTTGTCATCAACTTCATCGCTATCATCCCGCTGGCAGCCATGCTGAGCTATGCCACCGAGGAGATTGCCCTGAGAACCGGCGAGGTTCTTGGGGGACTACTCAACGCCTCCTTCGGCAACGCAGTCGAGTTGATTGTTTCCATCATCGCCTTGGCCAAAGACCAGGTTTTGATCGTCCAAACTTCCCTGATTGGCAGTATGCTCTCCAATCTTCTGTTGGTCATGGGCATGTGCTTTTTCTTCGGTGGAGTCAATCGCGTTGAGCAAGCGTTCAACATTACAGTGGCTCAAACTGCTTCCAGCTTGCTCTTTTTAGCAGTCAGCAGCTTAATTATTCCCACCGCGTTTGAGCAATGGGCTCGGACCGGAAATAATACTGGTAACACGGAAACCGCGACTACCGAGAATGCCAAACCTGGAGTGGCACAACTGAGCAGAGGAACGGCCATTCTTCTCCTTATTGTCTATGCCTGCTATCTCTTTTTCCAGCTTAAGAGTCACTCGGCAATCTACAACGCACCCAGTGCGAAGAATGAGACACGAGATGTGGGCACCAAGTTCAAGAATGCGGTCATTCCCGAAAAGCTGCGCTCTAAGAAGGCACCAGAAGCTGAGATGTTGGACCCGGAAGATGACGAGACTGAGCAGCCCCAACTCTCTATATGGGTTGCTGTGCTTACACTGGCAATCTCCACTGTCCTTGTCGCACTCAATGCCGAGTACTTGGTCGATTCAATCAACTCCATCACCTGTGGCGGCGGCATCTCCAAAAACTTTGTCGGTCTCATATTGCTCCCTATTGTTGGTAACGCCGCCGAACACGCAACTGCGGTAACGGTGGCTGTCAAGGACAAGATGGACTTGGCCATCGGTGTTGCCGTGGGATCCAGCATGCAAATTGCGCTGCTTGTGCTTCCATTTGTTGTTGTTTTGGGCTGGATCATTGGTAAAGACGACATGACTCTATTCTTTGACGGCTTCCAAATCGCCGTATTATTTGTGGCCGTCTTGCTTGTCAACTACTTGATAAGCGACGGCAAATCACACTACCTCGAGGGTATCTTACTGATGACTCTCTACATCATCATTGCAGTCGCCGCCTGGTTCTATCCTACCGCCCCTGGCCTCAGCGACTGCCCGGCTGGCTCATGATTGCTCTCCTTTGTACACTATTCCCACCTTGTTAAACTGACTTCGGGAGCGAGCCAACCAATAACAGTTCGGCACGGGATGTCAACGAGACTTGGTGGTTTGATTTTCTCAAAAACCACTTCATACATCTTCTAATCAAACTCATCAACGTCGCCATGTCCTCCCAATTGGAACATTACAATGACGGCTCAACAAGCGGTCCCAACTCCACACATCAAGTCGCTATACTTTTTAGCGACGGTCTCAAAACCCTCCAGCACCTCGAACCGCAGCTTCCTGGTGAATGACGCGTCGAAACGCGACTGTCAGCCTCTCCAAGAGCAAACGCGCCAACCCACTCATCCACTAAGCGGAGACGTCGTCACCACCGCTCGATCCGTGAACCTGCTCGGCAGAACAAAGCTCAACCAATCTCTTAACGAAGCACTTACGCGGCAGCCATTGATGGGCCATCTCCACCACCGCGTAGAGAGACACAGGCGCGGATTCTTCAGCTCCGAGAGTCCCCAAGGAAGATTTTTGAAAAGATTTGAACTTCCAGCAATGTCTCTTGTGCTCAGAAGATATTTTCCATGGTGAAGAGCACTCGGGTACACGTCTTGTTGCGAGAGCCATTGAAGACAGAAGCATTGAAGCTGATATGACGTTGACACTTTGGATACGTTATGGCACGCAAGTCTCCACTTGCCTGTCAGCAGCCTCGAATGGGCATTTTCGTTTCAGGGGGGAGGACTGGGGACTACGACCATAGAATACAAGTGCAAATCTGGGCTAGTATTTTGATCCTTGGAACACGGGTAATGACGAAAGGCACGGCTTGCGTCACAAATAACGTCGTCCATTTTTTGTGATGCTTTTACCTCCTGCTTTTTTCTTTTATTTCTCCTTTGAAAGTTCCGTAGCACAGGTCTGTCTGGTCTCCTGGGCTTTCCAGGGGAAAAGGGTGTTCAGCCCTGTCTGCCAGCACCATGCTGTGGGATTACCAGGCCTACCGTGAGCACAACCTGGAAATTTCATGAGACCTCGGCAATTGCTACGCTTCTCAGCTTACATACCTACTGGGTACTACGCATGCGACCACGACACCCCTCAATCAACCAACGGATTAGTTTTTGATGATGATTTGCAGTCACCTACTCGGCGGAACCAGCGGAGCATTGGTTTCCCCCCTTGCCGCTATTCGTCAGAGACTCGTCAGAGGAGCAAGCTTACTAGGTTTAGCATCTTTTTAAACGCGCCGCTTACCCAGCCCTCACAGCCTCGCGTTTTCCCTACATCTTGCTTTTCAATTGAGAATTTTGGCTAGACTAAAAAAAAGCCCTCCCCGCCTCTTTGGATAGTGGTAAGATAGGTAATAATAAAATCAAACGTGGACAACGAATCCTGTGTCCAATGGTGAGTCCCGGCGGCAACAAAACAACCCTAGCAAGATATCTCTTCACCCGCCTTCGCCAGTCCGGTGTGCACGCCATCCATGGCGTCCCGGGCGACTTTACTCTCAAGGCGCTTGACTACCTTCCCCAAGCCGGGGTGAAATGGATTGGCACCTGCAACGAGCTGAACGCCGGCTACGCCGCGGATGGATATGCGCGGGTGCGCGGGCTCGGCGCCCTGCTCACCACGTATGGCGTCGGCGAGCTGAGCGCCATCAATGCCGTCGCGGGCAGCTTCAGTGAACATGTCCCCGTGGTGTCGATCGTGGGGACCCCGCAACGGCGGCTGCAGCATGAGAGGAAGAACGTCCACCATACCCTCGGCGATGGCCGACCGAGAGTGTTTGCGGAGATCGCCAGGCATGTTACGGTCGCGCAAGCCAATCTTGTTGATGAAGCCACCGCGCCGAGAGAGATTGATATGACGATCGAGACCGCGCTGAGGGAGAGCAGGCCGGTGTATATTGAGCTGCCAGCGGATATGGTGGGGAAGGAGGTCGACGGGGAGAGGCTGGAGCAGCCGCTTAACACGGACAGATCGAGTAGTGGCGACGAGAACCGCGATGACGCACTCGTTGATGATCTGTTGCAAAGGATATATTCCGCGAAACAGCCGTTACTGCTCGTCGACAGTGGCGGCGGCGTCCGGCAACTGCGGCCCGAAATCAACGACTTTGTCAAGGCGTCTGGGATTCCTACTCTCTGCATGCCCTCTGGAAACGGCATGGTCGAGCATTCGCTCCAGAACTACTACGGCGTCCACTCCGGCCCCGTGGGACAGATCGACACGATGCCGTATGTACAGGGAGCAGATCTGGTGATAGCCTTTGGGCCAATGTTCTCCGACACGCAGACGCTGTCGTGGAAGGTCGTGCCGGACGCAGCGAGGACGATCACGCTGGAGAAGAACTCCATCCACGATCCGGCCCAGCCCACAAATGGCGGGACGAAGAGGGATATCGATCTGAAGCGACTTCTTGCCCGGTTGACGCGGCGGATTGATCGCTCGGGCGTCACCTCGCCCGATGTGACATCCTTGGGCAATTTTCGAACAATCCAGGCGCCTGCTTTCAGACAAGCCAGCGTCGACCTCGACGCACCTATCGACCAGACATCTTTCTACCTCCGCCTCAGCGCATACCTTCGCCCCTACGACAACGTGGTCCTTGGCAATGCAACCCCGATTCTCGGCGGTCGCGACCTGGTCCTCCCTCACGGAGCGCAGATCACTGCTTCAGGTCAGTGGTTCTCCATAGGCCACATGCTCCCTCTCACAATGGGTGCGAGCTTAGCCCGGCAAAGACAACAACAAGAACGACCCCCAGGATGGAAAGGTGGGGTTGGAAGAACCATCCTCCTCGATGGCGACGGCGGGTTCCAAGTCACCGCCCAGGAACTGGGGACCATGATCCGCTACAGGATCCCTGTGACCATCTTCCTCATCAACAATGCCGGATACGCCTACGAGAGACAGATCCACGGTATGCACGAGGACTACAACGACCTGGCGCCCTGGCGGTATCAAGAGCTGGCCCGGACGTTTGGGGCAAGCGAGGCACAGCTGCTTTCCCCAACCACACCGCAACGATCGTCGTCCTCCGAAGCAATTGCCGCTGATGACGACTATCCCGTACGAAGCTACGAGATCTCGACGTGGCGGCATCTCGATCGGTTGCTTGCTGACGAGCAGTTTTGCGAGGGTCGAGGGCTGCACTTTGTCGACGTCAGGATGGGCAAGTTTGATGTGCCTGAGAAATTCAAGGTCGTTTTTCAGAGGGCCGGGGAGTCGTTGGGTTAGATCTTGCATCCGTAGAAACATGCCGCCAGTCGTGGCTTTGAGGGTAGGTGGCCATAAGATCATTATCGACGCCGTGGGGTCTGGAAAAAGCATCCACTATGGGAACTATCCCTCACATCATGCGCGAGGCTCGTCTTGGGGATGAGACAGGACAGGAGAGACAGTCTCAAAGAAGAATATAACTGGTTCCACTCAATGTGCACAAGAGGGATTATGTATCAAGGTAACCCCGAGGGAATGTCTTCATGTACATGGGACGAGGAGTAGTCGAGAAGCGGCGAAGCGCAAGGCGCTGGCACTTGTAGATTGGTCTTGTTGTGAAGGGGTGCTGATCGACGTGTAAGATGGACGCCCGTGTCAGAGATGACAAACATGGAGGTAGAAGGCAAGGGGGCCCAATGGAGGCTGTTGTTGCTGCCGCCGTAATCGCACAAGGGACAATGCTAGGCCTAGCAGTAAATGGCAAAGAAAGACTGCTGCTGAGACTGAGATCGCTGGATTCGAGAAACAGGGAGACAGGAGGCTTTAAAAAAGCAATGCTCACTACGTAGTCAGTGGCCATGCCTGCTTCTGCGCCAACTTCAGCTTCAACTCTGCAGCGAAGCGTAGCCGCTCATTGCCGATAGTGTCTCTGCACGCATCCCGAAAACTGTCTCCTGGACATATTACTGCTCAGCGAGCAGCAACCCAGCATGTAGCTCAGTAGGCGATGAAGGCGCGGTGGTGCCAAGAGATGTCTATATTGCTTAATCGGGCTAGTCCAACAAAAGTGTGGACGCCATGTTTACATTCCAGAGTACTAGTACTTGTAGCGCTACCTAGATAGACTGTCAAGGCCCGATCATATCATCAGTTCGCAGCTAGTTGTTCGACATTCATCCATTACGGTGGCCGACGGCGCTTTTCAAAGGAGTTGGGTTGACTGTGAGCCTGTGCAGGGAACAAAACACCAACATCTTTTGCCCTCCCCCTGGGTTTCCCAGTTCCAGATCCCACGCGCGGTTACTGCTGCGACTGGTCCTCGGTAGTTGGAAATCACCGTTCGACATGCCTAGCTGGCTTGCGAGCCGGACTGGCAGTTAGAAGGTTCGTTGCTTCATAGCATAAGTGAAGATTTGAGTGGGAATGTGTTGCCGCTGATAGCCAAGCCGTGAAGCTGCGAAAGTGTACAGATGGGACACGACAGTAAGAGTAACGAATAGCTCTCGGCCCCGGTCACGGAACTCTACTAGCCAAAGGTCATCAAAAACACACCAGGTAGATCACAACTTTTAAGAACGGATTTGTGTAATATTGGTCTGCGAACGGACAAACATGATGGTCGATGTCTTCCGAATACCACAGCTCCCACAAAAGAAATGAAGAAATGTGCGATGGAGAGACTGCATGATATACACTCATTCTCGCACGTCTGTACTTGATGCCATGCTAGGACAACGACTCTCGAAGTTTCCCTCCTGGGACTTTCCCATTAAATTGTCGGACTCTCCTTGCTTGCGACTAAGATAAGCCAGTGGCCCGTCGAGCATGTCAGCCACATCAATCCCTTGTTGAGATCCAAAGGCCGCGAAAGCCAGAGAGGAATCAAAGTCATGGAATACTGAGGATGATGAACCGTTACATCTGCGGTCGCGTATGGCGGAGTCAGAAGTGTGTAAGTGGGGGGAAAGTTCTTTCCAGGGACCGGCCTGGGAGACAGTTGCTTGCCCTTCAGGTGTTGCAAACAGCTCTTGCGTATGTCCTTTCTCTTCGGATCACGGTGTCCGTCCTTCGACACAATAACTTGTGCTGGTCACCCGCTGACCAGAGTGAGCCTCGTGAGTCCCACGGTATGGAATCCTTTCCTGCGCAGCATAGTAAGACGTCGAATCTCTCGTCACAGCGGTATATTCGAGGAGATGTAGTAGAAGAAGGTACAGCAATGATGTCGACAAGGGTGTTGTGTCGGTGCAGATGGATTGTCGGACGCGTACATAAAAGAACAGAGCCGACCGCAGGGCTGCGAAGGACTCTGAAATGTGATTGTAAAAGAATATTTTTTTTGTGTGTGTGTGTGTGAGAGAGAGAGAGAGAGAGAGAGCTTCTGCCAGCTTAGGAGGTTGGAGGGGTGTTGATCACAGGGTGAGGGCTGGTGAGGCTGCGCCTTGGAGATTGGAGATTTTAATCCACGCTTCAAGCCATCTGGATCTCGTTCTGGGTATTTGAGCCTTCTCTGGAAGATCATGGCCTCAAGCGTATTGGCCTCAATGTGGAAGATGGAAGATTCGTTCTTTTGCAAGAGGGAGTCCAACGACTCCGACACCGACTCACAGACTTTGGCACTCCTTTCACTGCGCCAGGCCTTCTTCGACGATTACACCGTAGAAGGTGAGCTCTGCTGCTGCTCGCCGTCAACCCGGAAATCCGTGTGAGCAAGACGCTGTCATCTCCTGCCCTTTGGCATGGGCCAACCGTCCGCTTCTCTTCGCAACCTCGCCATCAACCCTCGACTTCAACACCAACAACAACAACAGCAGCAGCAACAGCAGCTATATGGCGGCTTACCACGACTTTGTAAACTTCCCTAGCTTCAAGCTTCAGCCATTCGACCCCCGCCAGGCGTAACTCGCGCCTCCTCCCATGGCAGCAGGAGGTGTTGCACCACCAGACGTCGTTCGAACGAGCATCCGTTCTTAGAACGCAGTCCGCGAGTTGAGAGACAACTTCGGGCCTCTGTCCACATTCCACGTCCGAGTTAATGAGAGCGGGGAGGGTTTCTGTAAGTGATGGCAATTAATAATAAAAAAGTATCGTGATGCTTGCCTAACTATTAGCAAGTTGCAGAATGCCGGGGAGTGGAAACCGCCGGGTGGACCAGAGGGCCACTCCCGTCGTCGTCTAATGTACAAGGAAAGACGCGACTGGCTACAAACGCGTGATATGAAGCAATCTACCGAGTAAGCAAATCGCGCTAAGACTGAGCCGAGGTTGAGCTAGGTCTCTCGATGTCTGAGTGCATAAAGCGGCAAATCCACGACAAGTCAATGAATTTACCTAGGTACTCTAGCCACAATGTAGAGCATGGACTTCTACTAATAAAGCTAGCCCTTCGCAAATCCCAGTTCAGGCGCAACGAACCAACCTGCCAACGCAAGGTTGTTGCAAGGTTGTCGCGTCTAGAAATTTATATCGAAACTTGCTCTCCTCTTAACGTGTCCGTCCAGAGACGTCGACCTCCTGCTGCGATTCGTGCCTCTCGTCAAAGTTCGAGCAATCGATAGGGTCGGCGTCGCTAGCAACGCTCGCGCCTCGTCCTCCTCTTGCTCCTCTTCATCAAAATTTTCCTCGTCGCTCGAACCCGGAGCGTAGACAGCTGCCTCGTCTTTGTCAAGGTCCTCTTGCTTTTGCAGGCGGGGCAGGCGAGCGGGCCAAATGAGCAAGCAGGACAATATAGAAAAGACTATCCCTGTGAAAAATGTCGCCCTCAGGCTCAACGCATACGCATCAATGACCTGTTTCTTGTGCACCGGGTCCAAATCTCGGATTGAGCGGATCGATTCTCTGACCGTACGGATGATATGTTCCTTGGTCGCCGTGTTGGGTGCCGTGACGTATTTGTTCAAGTATATAGGCAGCGCATTTTGCAACACCCAGCTGCTCAGGGCCACACCCATGATTGAGCCGAGATTGCGGATCAGACCAAGTGTGGTAGTAGCCACTGCTTGGTCCTCTTGAGAGTTTAGCGCTAGGACTGCAATAGTGCCTGCTGGGAAGAAGAAACCTTGGCCAATCTGGACAAAAGGAATGAGGTAAGGGACAAGCGAGGTTGGCGTGTCCGCTGACAAGCACATCACAGCCATAGCACCACCAAGTCCCATGATTGAACCCAGCACCATGGGCGGCCTCATCCGTCGTGTGAGAGTGATGTAGACTCCTGCTAAGAGGCCGGTGATGCTAGCACCGACTAAAGGAGGGACGAGGTAAAGGCCGGAAGTGGTGGGCGATGTTTGTCGGACTGCCTGGAGATATAAAGGAACATTGAACAGAATGGTATTGGTGAGCATCGAGGCCAGGAAATTGCTCCCAATCACATTCGCAACGGGGGTCGTAGAAAACAGCCTTAAAGGGAGAATAGGTCGCTCGGCTGTCCGCTCCACAAAGATCAGGGAGGTGCCTGCAATGCCAGAAACCACAAGGCTGCTGATGACAAAAGGGTGTGTCCATGTGAATACGTTGCCGCCCAGGTTCACTCCAAGAATGAGACCGGTGACCGTGGTAATCAGTCCAATCGTCCCATAAGTGTCGAAGCTTTTGAAGGCTTCGCGGAGGGTCTTCCCTTGTGTCTTTGCAAAATTTGGACCGAGGTTATCTGGGCAAGAAAAAATGGCAAGAACACCGTAAACGACGATGAAAGGTAGCTGTAGGAAGAAAGCAGCGCGCCAGCCGAAATAGTCGCAAAGAAACCCCCCTAGGGCGGCACCCAGCCCATTGCCTGCTCCATATGCCTGAATGTGCCGTAATGTTAGCAGAGAAGGAGATCATGTTTCGAGGGCACAGACTGGAGGGTATAAGAGCGGCCGGGTGAGGGCTGCGCACCGAGCAGAGAAAACGTACCAAATTGAAATAACTTTGATAGATGCCCCTGTACTCGATTTTGACAATGTCACTCGTCAAGATCCCACCCAGAGCAACCATACCTCCGGCGCCCAATCCACTTACTGCTCTGGCGGCGATAAAACTGCCAATGCTGCCAGCCGCGCCACACCATACGGTGCTAGCGAAGAACATGACGATCGCAAACAGCAACGCTGGCCGTCGACCGATAGTGTCGGAAACGCGGCCGTAGATAGGCTGGAACACTGTCGAGGTCAAATAAAACACAGTACTCAGCCAGGAAGCAGCGTTCGACGCTTCGAAGTAGGAAGTAATGACGGGGTGAGAAGATGCCATTAAGGTGGTGTCAAAGAACGCAATGGAGCAGCCAAAGATTATGCTCCAGAACAGAAAATGAAAGCGAGGGCCCGAGATACAGTCCCGATGGTGAACATCTGAGCGGTTCCTATGATTCCGCTTGGGAAGCAAACTGGTGGTTTCGGTCGGCTGAGGACCAGTCTGCTCTTCGACGCCGGCTGCAATATATGGCGCCGGCGTTGCCACCGGGTTGATTGAGGGTCTGTTGTCGTCCCTCTTCATGGTCGGCGTGATTTTTGCCAGCCAAGTCTTCTAGAGTCAACTCTGCAGTGGTGAGTGCAGACGCCAGGCAAGGACTGGGGACCGTATTTAACCATTTTGCTGCCAGGTCACACGTCATACAGTCATAAAGAAGCCTCAAACACCAGCAAGCAGGTGCGGCCCTGGTGGCCACAATTGATCCTTCCAGCTGAGGGGCAACAACAGCGCGCCAGCCGCATGAGGGTTACCATGTGGCGGGATATAGGGCTGGAAATAATAACATGCTGACCATGCCCCATCTGGTATCCAGCCGGGATGACTGTGCAAATGGCTCAGGGTCTTGAAATACCATAATCAACAGTGTAGTTTCGCAGAGAGCCTGCTGATGTTCTGATCTCAGAAGTACAAAGCCCCTGTGACTGTTCCAAGACGGTGGTTGCGAATGGTAACGGCTGACCACCAGATTTGCAGATCCGCTGGGGAGACCAAACGTTTCCAAAGTACGGAGTGCTGGGGCAGAAAATCGTCCTGCGGCACGCCTCAACTGCCCCTTGCATTCCAGGCGATAACCGAGATTGACATACAGCCAATAACAAAATGGGTGCATCTCAGTAATCAGAGGACGCCAAAGATAGAGAGGATGGAGAAGAGCGATGCGAGGAAGCGGGAGGCGGGGAGGCGATGTCGACTTCAAATGACGGCACCGACTGCTATGTCCGCGAATTAGATAATGGAAATGCTAGTTACGCCCTTCCAGTGGCGCCCCGGCGGCGTCAATGGCGGCGGTAAAACACGTTCCAGCTTTGACTTCTTCGTTTGAGATATAATCTCGAGACCTGGGCCCTCACCGTGTTCCGGGTGAGGAGGAGAGGAAAATGAATCTGAAACTCCCTCGAGCCCTGCGCATCGCCATCCTTGAGTGCGATACTCCGCTCCCGGAGACTAAGAAGAGATTTCATGGTTATGGCGGTGTGTTTGAGTTCTTGCTCCGGTCAGGGGCCAGAGCCTTGGGTCGAGCCGACTTGGATCCCGACAATAGCCTCGAGTTCTCCTTCTGGCAGGTTGAGTTGAACCCGGACCAGTATCCCGATCCCGATGAGGTTGACGCCATTTTGATTACGGGTTCCAGTAAGTGTCATGGTCATCTTTGTGTTGTTGCGGTGGCCCCCTGTGAGAAGGGGACAGGATGTAGGCAGTGGGACGAAGAATCGAACGTCATGTTCTTTCTTGCCCGTAGCATGGTCGACATGCTGATGGTTGAGGAGCGATCGGCGCTGATGTGGGAGCATCAATCCAGGACACGACTCCTTCGCCGACACGCCCTGGATCAACAAGCTGGTCGACTATACAGCGAAGATCCTGTCCGAAACGAGTGTCCGTGTCATCGGCGTGTGCTTCGGCCACCAGATCGTGGGGCGGGCATTGAAAGCTGATGTTGGGCGGAATCCCGAGGGCTGGGAGGCAGCTGTGAATGATGTCCAGCTGTCCGAGAAGGGCAAGGAAGTGTTTGGTGTTGACAAGATTGTATGTTGTGTAACCTGCGCTACCTGCGCTAAATCCTGCGCAACATCACCACATCCCTCTGACAAGATTGCTGGATAGCGTCTCCACCAAATGCACCGCGACTGTGTCTTCTACTATCCAGAAGGCGTAGAGGCGCTCGGCTCCTCTCCTGTCTGCAAGGTCCAAGCCATGTATTCGCCAAAGCGACTCCTGACCGTGCAGGGCCACCCCGAGTTCAACCAGGAAATCATGACCGAAATCATCAACACGCGACATGCTACAGGTATTTTCGATGACAAGGCATATAAGGAACATATGAAGAAAGTCGATCTGCCGCATGATGGGTTGATTGTTAGTCAAGCATTTCTGAAGTTCTTGTTGGAGTAGCAGAGATGGAGCGTATCAGGGTTGGATTGGTTTCACTCCTTGGTCTATAGAAATAGACTGTCCTTGGCCGTGAGTGTGCTTATTTCCAGCTATAAACACACTCACAACGAAGCCCCGTATCTATACATGCGTGTTTTCTCGCGAGTCTCCGATTCCTCCGTCTATGCAAGGCATGCACTACGGAAGCCTCAAGGGACCATCCTGTCAGCATCCGCCGCGCCAGCAGGTATCCTGCCCTCCGCGAGATCTCTCTCGATTCTTTCAATCTCCTGAAAACTTTTGGCATTCTGAATCATCATTTCCACTCTCTTCTTCTCGGACTCGGTCAACCGCGTGCGGACCCCCTTTTGAGTAGCTGCGACCTTGCCGTTGACCCCGGTTGTCGAAACGTCAAATGTCCGGCTCTTTAGTCCCTTGATCTTCGTAGCCAGTTCGGTGGGCGCTTCCGCAGTGCCAAATAGCTCGTTGGCCCTCTCACGTTCCGCTTGGCGCACCTTCTGGAAGTCGAGGAATCGCAGCGAGGGAATCGCCCAGATAAGGTAAAGCCTGTAATGCTGCAGAATCGAGTCAATATGAGGGTTTCAAGCCTTTGGATTCATGGTCCAGCCTCACCTCTTTCTTGGTGACCGGATTCTCCAACAAACTCAGGTGAGTTAACGCTCCGCAGCCGGTCAAACCCTCCAGATCAGCGAGCTCCTTGACATGATTTGACGTCAAGACGAGGGTTGTCAGATTGGGTATTTGTTCTGCTATTCTCTTGTCCACGTTTTGTATTCGATTTCGCGCACAGAGCAGGGTATTCAATCTAGGAGACAGGGGAAAATTGGAGATGGTGGTGATGTCGTTGTCGGTAAAGTCGATTGCGTCTTGCGGGCCTGCAACGCCCAAGTTCTCGATGGTGGGGATTTTATGGCCTATACGGTTTGCACAAAGAAAGGCGCGTGTGGTCAACTATGCTCTTGCCAGTTCGGAGAAATCAAAGTGTAGCATCTGCTCTTCTCAGACATACCTCGGAGGTCGAGTTCACGCTCTTTGAGAGGGTTCAAGTAGGACAGGGAATTATGGATGAGGTCCGCTGTGAGCCTCATTGCTGTGGCAGCTGTAGTGCTTCGGGCTGGTTCTGTCAACTGCAAGAGTCGCCGCAGGTTGGACGTGCTGTGAGATGTCAAGATTTTTGCGACTGACTTGTGATTGGCCAGGGAACTACCTCAGCCTCGTCGATGCCCACGAGGCTGAAAATTGCCAGCCTCGGCCCTAAACAAGGCTGTGGGTAAGGCTGAAACATCAGCACCACCTTAATCTACCAACTACGCAGGTATTATGGCGGTAGCCAGATTGGTTTTATGAAGACCTGTGTTCATTTTATATGGACTACTGCGGACACTAGATCAGGGCCCACATGATTTCCAAGGAGGACCCCTAAAAGGAATGAAAAGTTAGCTTGCGGAAGGGGAAGTGTGTTCGCAGTGCACTCTCATTTGAAATGAAAGCACCGCGACCGATGGCCTCATTAATGTCTGTTTCACTCCATGAATCGGTTGACTTCTGTCATCTTACGCTCTTCCCAGGTGTGGCTTTCTGCTACAAGTAAAGTCTCTCCTTCTGAAGAGGGAACATCGAAATTGACTTGTCCGAGCTGAACGCAATTCTCCCGAACGGGGCTTCGGGCTGAATATCTTGAAGTCGAATCCAATAATCTTTAAGCAGTCTTCCCCTTTCATCGCCTTCGAGTACGCTTGCAGCGCTCTCGGTGTTTATAAATGGAGAGTCCCTGGTAAGGGTTGAAACATTTCCAAGGACTTCCGGGACCTGTAACCAAAATCGCACTGCGATAGTGACAATCGCGCAGGCACAAAGCACAACGACGGCAGCAAGGTATGGCACGAGCCAACCAATGTGGAGCCGGTATACCTGCGGCGTCACGTATCGCCAACTCGCACTAGTCTTGGTCATGATCGATTTGTCCTGGTATGTATTGTCGATGCTTCCGCCAGTGATGATTGGAGGGGCTATTGTCGATCGCAAGAAGGTGTTGAAAACCAAGGCTAGTCTCTTTTCGAAGACCTCAATAGGGATTTCATGCATCGTAACAGCATATTCAAGGAGTGCTTCACTGGTGAAAGCCGTGGTGGGATCATACATAAAGACTTCTTGAGGAGTGGATGTTGTAACATGTTGACTTCCGAAGATGAGCGAAATGGCGTCTAGTTTGAGATACATTTCGGAGGGAACGTAGTCAAACTCGGTCAAATTGGAGGATATGTGCGGCAGCTGCGACGCCCGAACCGCTGTTGCCACACATGCCAATTGGCCATTGTCGGTGTGTCGGGAGCAGCTGATTTCAACTTCGAGATATTGCATCGTGAGATTGCAAACCGTCAAAGAATCAGTTATATCTTGTTCCGGTGTTGAACCATAACCCCGAGATCCAAAAAGGATTTGCCTGGCATCTGCGGACGAAGCGGTATCGTTATCCTGAAATATCTGTGACCGATCTGAGTTCATCTCCGGAGTGGCGAAAAAGAACCCCGTAGATATCATAGAGAATGGACTTTCGGATGCATTGTATAACTGATACGTGGGCCCAAACTGCTGGAACCAAGCCGTTTCGTTGGCTCCGGAGAGGATAATCCAATCAGAGCACTATCATGACATAAATGAGTCAGTCTTCGACTAGTTGATAGTCTAGCGGGGGAATCATACATGTAACACATGATAGTTGGTTTCTAGCGTGAAGCTCAGATTTCCCACTCCCCTGGAAGGGAGTTGCCGAAGGGGAACTCCGATGATGGACTCATATGGGGGAATTTCATCCGTAGGCACTTCAATCCATCTTTGGGGGTCGGCTGGATTAAAGGCTGGAAGCAGGTGGAGCGCTGGGATTCGAACATTTCCCCAGGAGTCTGTTGTTGACCTTGTAATCGCTGAATCAATGCCTCCAAGCTGTGCGACAATGTTGGCAAAGCTAGAGCCGGAACTCGTGCCATTGGAGTACTGCAGGGCTGCATCGGGCGAGAACAACGCTGCTCCGAATAATGTCGAAACCAGTGGACGATACATGGTGTATGACGATGCACCCTGAAATGCCTCGTACCACGGAGTTACTCGAGGATCAGATACCATATATTTGATGTCCACATTCTCCTCGGCGAAGGTTGGTTCCAAAGTGATAGCACGAAGAACTGCTTGGCCCCCAACCGGATTGAGGCTCCACAGAAGAAAGAGACAGAGTGTTGAAAGGCCAAATAAGCGCAATATATAAGCAGATTTCATGGCACCAAACACCGTCTGGCTGCCGAGCAGTTGCTCAAGCACCTGCAACTGAATGTCAGTTCAAGCCTCGCGCATTGGAGTGCCTCATATCACGTACGCCTATGGTGGTACCATGCTGAGCCCTCTCATGGGCCTTGGCCTTGAGCATGCTGCCTACCACGGCGGCAAATACCAAGGGCCAGATTGTGGGTGCTACTTTTGTGGCCTGGATAACTTCCGCTGCCCATAGCGTCTGTGGTTTATTCCTCATATGAATGATGAACCCACCGAGAACTTGTGGAGAATAAGCTTTGCATTTCTCTAAGCAGGACCAAGAGAGCCAAATACGGCTTCGGACTAACCTGCGAATAAAAGTGACACAAGCAGGAGGCAAATGTCCAATATAACTCTTGAAAAGCGGTGGCCAAAGGAAAGCTTAAGCTGCAACGGTGCCTGAGGCCATCCTGGAGCAGAGGAAGGCGTGTATGTTTGAGATGTTGCTGATGCAATATAGGCTCTTCGACCTTGCATTTATCAGCCACCTTCTTTTGAAATCTAGAATTAATTAACACCTTTGACCTTGGAATTCCGCTTTGACGTGTCTGGCTGCTCAGAGCATTGAGTGGTTGGTGATGACATGTCGCTTGCCACTGTATGCTGAGAGACGTACTGGAAGGTAGGCAGTTTAAAGTGCGGGGGTTCCTTCCTTATGTGTTGCTAGAATGGAGACTATCTAGAACAGCAGGGCGGTCCATGCTAGTCGCCCCTGCGTGTATATAAATATGTCCTCTTCAAAGGCCGACCAAAAGGTGGTGAGATTTCGGGCTCTCATTTTTCGCAGCCGAGTGCCCTATTACGCGGTGCTCTGCATCAGCAGTGTTAATATCACTGAGGACCTCCCTGCAAGCTCGACCCTCTCTCGATGCACCAGCAGCAATTGAGAGATGTGGTCATTTGCGTTAGTCAGCTGATACCGGTGTGAAGATACAGAATTCCTTGGCTCATCCCTGCATGAGTGCATAAAGAGCATGCCAAGATGAGATGGCATGAATCAATCGAGGCTTGGAAGGCATTTTCAAACCTGTGGAGTTGATCTAATCGCCACAGAGTGAGAGAGAAACTGTTTGGTGAGATTCATGAAATGCCTCGCGTGATAGTTGGCGAATGCGTTGCTCCAGTTTGTGTCGTCTGATCAAGACAGGAGAGCGATGGGCTGTAGAATTGCAATACGAGGTTTCTGCATTGTGGTTGCTACGCTAATGTAGGCGTGGTACAATCAGTCAGGCTGGGGTCATCAGCTAGCCCAAATAAATTCCTCGATCAGGATGTCAGGGTACCAGCATCCTGCCCAGAAGCGGTACGGACAACTCTCTATTTGGAAGCTGTTTCCCAGTCCAGTTGAAATGAGGTTGGCGGAAAGCCCAGGCGAGAAGCGGCCTCGGCAGAGAATTTAGTGACCGGTTGCTTCCGACGGGGACGGTGACCCGCTTCGGCCTCGTACGCACTCATCTTAGGTATGTACCAACCAATCAAGCGGAATATCGATGGCCCTACTGTAGAGTATGGCGCCGTCGAACAATAATATACTGAAACAGCCTGTTAGCCTTGAAGAATGTAGACTTGGAGATATCTGGCGGTACCTGGTATTTTGAAAGTTGGCACCAGGTTTCGACAAGGCTGAGCAGGCCAAGGGGTCAACAGAGCGAGGGACCGAGGGCTTATTTGTCTTGGCACGCCTTGACCCCGCAGAAACCGTTCTCTGCATAAAGGGAAGAGAAGCACGTATTCTCGAACACTATCAGGCTCTCTATCGCTTGGTTGTCTTGCAATTTTGTCGCGCAAAATAGAACATCTAGTCTGTTCTTCCGGCAAACGCCTTTCAACAATGGCCTCCGAACACACACCAACGACGGAGCAGGAGCGAGCAGCTTACCTCCAGGAGGCACAGACAAAAGCTGTCAAGCTGTTTGAAGAGATCGAGCAATCCATAGTTCGGCCCGGCGTCAGTGAGAAGCAACTAAGCGATGAGATCCATGAACTTGGCGCTAAACGTTACGACGTCAAAACCCACTGGCACAAGCGGGTTATCAGAAGTGGCCCTAACACCTTGTTCCCATATGCCGAAAACCCCCCGGACCGCATCATTCAACCCGACGACATCGTCTTCGTTGACCTAGGACCAGTATTTGAGGCATGGGAAGCAGATTTTGGTCGGACATTTGTACTTGGAGGTGATCCGATCAAGACAAAGCTGCGCGACGCGCTAGAGCCCTTGTGGCAGCAGGTAAAGTCGCGGTTCCAGGACAGTCCGGATATGACAGGCGAGGAACTCTACAAGATCGCCTGCGATTTAGCTAAGGAAGCTGGGTGGGAGTTCGGCGGTTCGCACGCAGGGCACCTTGTCGGTCAATTCCCGCACGAGCGAATCCCCGGAGATAAAGTCGAATACTATATAACCAAGGGCAGCCAGAAGCCGATGAGGCGCGCAGGCAAGGACGGACAGCTGCTGCATTGGATCCTAGAAATCCATCTTATAGATCGCGACCGCCAAATCGGCGGATTTTATGAGCAGCTCCTAACGGTTGACTAAGACGTCTCGATTCCTGGTTCGCACTTTGCGGATGTAATCTGCGTACAGAGACAGCGAGAAGTGGCTATTCACTTAAGAAGGATGTTACCTCCAGGACTGAGAGACGTCAAGAATCGCTCCCATCACACTCTTTCCTTAGCAAGCACCGTCATTTCGACAGCACCTCCTAATGAATGTTTGCCTTTTCAACCGCGGAGGGTCCGTGCAAGCTGGGTATGATGTCGAGGGTTGCTTGAAGTCAAAGCTATGAGTAAGATCGCAGGCAACTAGCTGAGAAATCTATTAGGCAGTGATGGGATTGATTGCCACTTTCCGCCCTCACTTGATACTGGTTTTCGAGCACGATTTAAACCTTCAAATGCTGGATGCTATTCAACTATGGCTTGCTCCTTCGGCAAGTGACCGCTGCGCCTCGGTATGCACACTTGGACCTTCTCCAGCAAACTCGCCCGCAGTAGTACCCCTTGTACCTTCACCTTCGTCTGAGGAGCCGAGTCCACTTAGAGCATCAGATGTTCTTACTGTTTCGCTTGATGACTTCTCAGGATTGGAGGTCTAGGGATGGGCATAGCGTTAGCGGAGCTGTTTGCCGATAAAAAAAAAATAGCCATTTATGAACCCGAGTCAGTCCAAGTCGGCCGATTCGTCTGTTACACCAACCTGAGAGCTAGCTAGTCGAGTTATTCCAACAATGCCCAGTGAAGAAACCGAAGACTTAATGACCCAAGAGTCTCGAGGGAGGACTTACCTGACTTTGGCTTCCCTGATATCCTCTATCTACGCTCGAG
Source organism: Cladophialophora bantiana CBS 173.52 (assembly GCF_000835475.1). Lineage (NCBI taxonomy): Eukaryota > Fungi > Ascomycota > Eurotiomycetes > Chaetothyriales > Herpotrichiellaceae > Cladophialophora > Cladophialophora bantiana. The sequence continues at coordinate 45,492 of NW_015971598.1, forward strand.
CTGCCCAGGTATCGGTTAAGGACGATGTTACTGATTGAACCTAACGAACTTTGGCCCGGCGGATTCTCTTTAGAGCCAGCGCCTTGCTGGCCAGATAGGGTCGACATCGTTAATCAGGAATTAAAAAACGATGAAGTCAGATTGTATTGTTGTGTCAGCAGAACCGTCGATGAAGGAGTACGAATAACAGTGTGTACAATGCAAATCTAGAGATTGGGATCGATCATTAAGGAGATCGAGGCCCACGGCCAAAGGCTACGTCAGACTTTCTCCTATCGTCAATCACTGCCCATGAGGTTTGATGGATCGACAAGGGTTTCGGGCTTCAGCTCCGATGCCAGGCGGATCGCAAATCTGTATTGAACCAGTATGTGGAACAGGTCATTTTGATTTAAAGCATTGGAAGAGAGAATGTTCGTACCATTCCCTTCAGTGGCTTTCATGATCGTTACGATGACTTTCCCTTCGGTGCCTAACTCTGAGACCCTGAAAAGGCCTTCTCAAAACCTGATATATTTTTCTGACAGATTATCTGTCATCATTAAGGCTGTGAGCATACTTTTAGTCTAGAAATTAAAGATTCAGCATTCGAAAGAGTTGGGAGATGGTAGGAATAGGAGAACACGGGGGCAAGGGAGGGCAAGGCTGTACAGGGCAAGGCTGCAAGGGTCAGGCTTGGGAAGACCAGTGGCATGCTGCTTATGTAAGAAAGTCTGGGGTCTGTGGGGCTCCGGGTCTCGGCTCAACAAACCAGTTGGTTGAACGACCTTGGCTGCTCCTCGGTGACTGCTCGGGTTTGGGAGTTTCGATCATCCTTCAACTAACTGATCTGCAGTATATTCATGCGGGCTACAGTGTGCAGTCTTTCATATTGCCTGTCTCATCAATGACCGAGCTCGTCCGGGCTGAGGGCGAGCCCGCCTCGCGAGATGACTCTACCGATCGCAGTATCCTCACGCGCATGAAGCGTTTCCGCACCAACCCTTTCTCCTTTGCGCATGAAATCTCACTTTTCATCCGAGGCATTGGATGGCGAGCTTACGACAATCCCATCGGGCAGCCAGTTTTCTACCCGGGTTACACATCTAATGTCAAAACTGCGGTGATGGCTTCTCCGCTTTTGCGGCGAAAGATCGTCGAGCTGACCGAGGAACGCTTGAAAGTTGAAGAGAAGGAATATCTTTTGGACACCACCAGACCGACATATCTGCCAGAGAGGGAAAAACGAAGACATGAAATCACATCGCAACTGGTTGAGATCACGGCCGACATGCTGGATAAAATGGTTTGCAAAATGGAAAGCAAGATCTACATTCGAGCTGCTTTTTATGGAGTCACGCAGTTGCTCACCAGAGCCTACAGTGCAATCCACGTCTCGGAAGCGGAGGTCAGAAGGCTCCGAGAAGTCGCAACGTTGGCGGCCAAAAAGAAGCAATCCATCATATTTCTACCGCGACATACGAGCCATCTGGACTATGTCACTCTTCACCTTGTGTGCTATCGCCTTGGCCTGACTCTACCTGTCGTTGTGGCTGGCGACAACCTAAACTTTCCGCTCGTCGGTAGTTTTCTGCAGAGCAATGGGGCAATGTGGATCAGGCGAAGTTTCGGAAATGACCAGCTCTATACGACACTCGTACAGGCCTATCTGGATACTCTGCTCCAAAAGGGTCTCAATCTGGAGTGTTTCATCGAAGGCGGAAGAAGTCGCACGGGAAAGCTATTAGGACCTCGCTTCGGCTTCCTCAGGTTCCTTCTCGACTCCGTACTTTCGGGTCGCACGGAAGACGCTTATATTTGCCCGGTGTCCTTGCAATACGACAAAGTGATAGAAGTTGACTCATACGTCAATGAACTCTTGGGAAACCCCAAACAGAAGGAAAATCTTGCTGACTTTATCTCGGCGTCGTCTGTTCTGTCACTCAACCTCGGTCGAATCGACTGCAGATTTCACGAACCTTGGAGCTTGAAAGAGTTTATCAAGGAACAGCAAGCCCGTCAAGCTCCAACCACTCTCGCCGCAGGCCCCTCAAGTTCGAATAGCAGAATTCGGCTGCTGCGGACCCTTGGATACAGAGTCCTCTCTGACATTAATTCAGCTTCAGTGATCATGCCAACGGCACTTATTGGGACTGTGCTCTTGACAATACGTGGGCGTGGGGTGGGTAAGTCTGAGCTAATTCGCCGAGTTGATTGGCTTTGCAGACGTATAAGGGCAAACGGGGGCAAAGTGGCAGATTTTAGAGGGATGCCTACCTCATATGTCGTGGAGCGAGCCCTGGACGTCCTTGGGCCGAAGCTCGTCGGTACTGTCGATGGCCTTGCAGAGGAAACTTATTATGCTGTTGACCGCTTTCAACTGTCATTCTACAGGAATATGACGATTCATCTTTTCATCTCAGAAGCGCTGATCGCGGCTGCCCTATACACCAAGGTCAAACAGGGCGGAGGAAGCGCGAATCAACGCATGACCGAAGTTGAGTTGATTGATAAAGTTACTTTCTTGTCCCAGCTGTTCAGAGGTGAATTCATCTTCCCGGCTGGCCAAGGCTTGCGACATAACTTGGAACAGGCGATGCAAGGGTTGGTACGAGATGATGTCCTCAAGGTTACAGAAGACACTGAAAGAATGGTCGGTATATCCAATGCTGAGCGGAAATCAGGCAGAGAGAATTACGACTTGTATTGTTTCCTCGTTTGGCCGTTTGTGGATGCTGCCTGGCTGGGAGCCGTCTCCTTGTTGGTGTTGGTACCTCCGGCGGGCACTTCCGCGGGCTGGGTCGATATGCAAAAGGCTCAGAATATGGCTCAGCTTGCTGGTCGCACCCTGTACCACCAGGGAGACTTGTCTTACTTTGAAGCAGTCAACAAGGAAGCCCTCAAAAACGCCTACACGCGGTTTCAGGAAGAAGGGATCATTGACGTAGCGAAGGGTTCGGAGTCGAAGGCAAAGCCTACGGTGCGGCTTGCTCTCGAGTGGACGCCCGAAAGAGACTCCACGACAGGCGAACTAAGGGCATCTGGCCGCCTATGGGATTTCATTGAGAAGATCGCGCAATTCCGACGGGAAGGGAAAAACAGGCGCGATGGAGCAGCTGTCTCCACACGCGTGCTTTCACTGGCGGCGAGGCTCAACCAGCAAATGTTTGCAGACGACGCAATGTCCCTACCGACTGGCGATCAAAAGGCTGTCAAGGAGCGCAGGAGGCCTTCAAAATTATGAGTCCCATTCCGCAAGATGCTCCCGTGCGGTTCGGCCTGTCGATCTTCAAAATGTCCGCTGCTGAGGATAAAGCAAATTTGCAAGAGCAATTACATACTCACGAAATTTGTCACACAACTTCGCATTCCGGGCTGGAATAGGTGTGAAAACCCTGTTTCTTGCCTCGGGCAATTCGAGCAGGACTCTTCACTGACAATATATCCTGGATACTCGTTGCCAGACAGTCTTTCACCACCAAGCACGTTCCCCCTTCTGGTCGAGGCTGAGTAAAAGGACCCGTTGGATGAAGCAGAGAGTTGATGCGCTGGAGGTAATGATGCGACTTGACATGTGCTGGCAATCTGACTAGCTAACATTCGTGTACAGAATAGGGAAGATGTTTGAATCGAACCAGTGACTCATAACCGCCGCCATCTCAAAGTTAACTGCGCCGCACCGCGCTGTACCCTGATATGGTTATCCCGTAGGACATTGGTGATGAGACAGCCGCATTCTTCTCGACCGGCCGAGACCCTTCATCGAGAAAAGTCAATCGCCTTTGAAACCACAGCGCTCCCAGCTCGGCTTCCAACAAACAGCGATGGGGTTCTGCCATGCACTCAACCCGGTTTCGGATGCCTCGTACATTTCTTGAGGCGAAAGTCGAAAGGTTTCTAGGGCTGGAATTCCTTCGTTCTTTAGCATGAAGGATAATCCCCGAGCCACTCTTCAACAAATATGACTGGCCATCTTCGTAGCTGTCTCGAATGTATCTAACAAGGACACCGAACGTCATCGAAATTGCGTCGTTACGAAGCATGTTCAGAGTTATCATGCTAAGTCCTGGTTTTGATGGTCCAGGTATTGCGGGCGGCTTTGTCCGGTGTATTCACAAACATCCACGCGGAACAATGGGCATTGGATGCTCCTTCGGACCTAGAAAGCGTCGCATATTTGCCGTCTCGCTTCAGCCTGATCAGAACCTTCGATCGCCCTATGAGCTTTGTGTACATGCCCAGTTCATCAACAAACGCAGTATCCTTCGTCTGGTGACTTATCGATCTATCCGGGTTTCTCTCTAACATAGTTTCCCTTCCCTTCCCTCCCAGCCGCCGTCGCTCTCGATGTGTCAGTCGAACACCTTGCATGACGACATTCAGTCGGCAGCGGAAGCCTGATTGTCCTCTTCGTTCTTTCAGGATCTCTCGTCGACGGAGTTGGCAGCCACTTCCCTTACCCCCTATCCCCTGTCACGGGATACAGCCTGCTTAAACCATACCTTATCTGCCTCAGCCAGGACCCTCAGCGCTTGGCGCTGTCTACCGAGCTCCGAGTCGTCTCCCGACACAGCTACTCCTTCAAGAACCTATGAGGGACCCCACCTGGCTGAGTCAGAATACGACGGGATTTCTCGTGCCGTGGACCGCCTTAAGCATGAAGGCGGCACTTAAGAGTTAGCTGCCACCGTTACAAGGAGAAAACCCATTTTAATGCACTCCAAAGAAGTCATTCCAGCCGGGAACTAGATAACCACTGCAGAATATGAGGGGAGGCATCGCAGAACATAAGGGAACCTTCACATTGCCCAAGGCCGCGGCAGGAAGTGGCAGACTATTTTCCGGCTTAAATCCGCGAGGAAAAAGAAGGTCACCGCAGAAGGACAGTCATCTTTGTGATTCCCTTGTCTGTCGAGCTCGGACTTTCTAGCAATGATGAGGCTATGCCGAAACAGACTTTATCAGAGATGAGAAATCGTGAAGGCCTGACGGAAAGCGGTGCCAAGCCAACGCATTGAGGGCCGGCGAACACCAATGGAACTGACGATGAAAGAGGAGTATAGCTGTGGAGTTGGCGTCTATGACACATATGACTCCACTGGGATATGTAGTTAGTGTGTTCAGATTGAATGCCCATCTCATCTATCCGCATCAACTTCAGTCAGCTCTCTTTTCATCCAGCACCAGTCGCTGCGGACAACTTGCAAGGAATTTGCTCCGGACGTCTGGAAAAGGGGGGTTGCCCTGCTTCAGCAACTGTCCTGTTTAGCCGAGGAACTGAGACACTTCTATCTCGTATCTGAAGATTTAGCTTGAACAGAGATCGGAGATCTATACCGCCAGGAAGGATGCTCGGGTCCGGCGCAGAATGAAGCTTGACAGGACGATTGATCCGTGTCCTAAGCGGTTGGCGAGCACGTCCGTCTTTGTTGGCCCGCTTTCATTGGAACGCCTGTTCCTCATAGTTTAAGGGATGGACTGGCAGTGAAAGAGACTCTATTAGGCGGCGGGGTTCATCCAAGACTACAGTCTACAACCTCCAAGGCCGAGTGTCTGGTGGTCCAATGACGGAGGCCTGCCCGTGCAAGCGAAGTTGAGATCTGAGATACACGAAGCTCCGAGGAGCATTCACCATATGCCATAAACGGTTTCAGGCGGGCCAGCAGTTCACCACCTGTGTCTGTACATACCCAGGTACGGAGTCCCAGCCTGGGCCCCAGAAGCGACTCCAGACAACCAGCGGCCCCAGAGGTCTCGAACCCAGGCTAGAGAGCAGCTAGAGGGGAGCAATTAATCAGCACAGCAAGCGAAAAGCCACCAAGTCTACCCTATACCTCGTACCTGGCCAAGGTTCACTTTCGATTCGGTTCTTAAAATACGAGCAACTCAGAAACCCCCTCACGGTCTCAGCTTCCGCAGTCCCACGTTATCATGGCTGCCTCTACAAGGCACAACTAGCCACCATGTTTTGAGGACCGCGCCGCCTAAATCCGCATTCGACCCCTGTCACCAAACCAATACATATCGCAAATCCGCCATTCCAATTCATGGAGAGTCCGTTGCGGTGGCCTTTCGACCTAGTCGCCCAACAGAAGCTCTGTAATGGATCATGAAAATCAAAAATCTATCAGAGCCCCCAAAGTTGGAGATGGGCGCATTCCATCATCTTCTCATTCATCTGTGTACTGCTGGAACATCAGTAAACAAGCCGACCAATATCAAAGTTCTTTCCTACGCTCGCACCCAGCATCCTCCTGCTCCTGCCAGCCAGTGCCCTCGACAGTAGAAATATTGAGAGATGGCAGCAAAACCTCTCATAACGCCGGAGAGCTTCATCACAATCACTAGACCGGCGGATATGGTTAGCGATGAAACACGCTTCGCTGTAGCTTCTCACACGGCCAAGGCGAGGCGACAGAGAAGACGTAAAGTTGTCGATTTTGAGCCCGGAAAGACCATCCACAAGTTTCTGGCTTGGAAAGCAGCCGACGAGCCACATTTGCGACACAAGCTATTACAAGACCGGCACGGTCGCGAGTCGACTTCTGTTGCCGTCATACCATCCAAGCACCCACACGATTACCCTATGGATATCCTCAGTCGAGGGAGGAGAGATCCCTTTGCAAGATACGCCGTGTCTGATATTCCTGGCTTGGTGGACGAAGTGGTTGATCATGGTACGTTTCGATCCTGGTACCAACCCTTCAAACCATGTTGTGAGAAGGCTGACTGGTTGTCTAAGCCGTTCGACTCTTCTGGCCGGGCTTAACTCCAAGCAACCGGCCAAATGTGACCAACCCGGTTAACGAGGACTACCTTGTGGCAATCCGGAGCTCCACGCTTGCATTTTACGCATACGTGGTCGGAACTGCCGAAAACTACGAGCTTCTGAGCGGCACCAACGTCAAAACGAAGGCGTTCTCAAAGCTGTGTCTGTCCTACCGCGTGGAGATGATCAAACTCGTCAATCAAGAAATTGACCAGATGACTGGTCCGCCATCTGATGAGTTGCTGGGGGCCATTATCGTGCTCGCTGGCAATTCCGCCGGCTTTATCAGCCGCGCAAAGGGGACATTTCTCAAAGCCGCGAAGCCGTCGCGGTTCAACTCTCCTCTCAGAACCGCACAGTTTCTCCACGTGTATAGCGCAAATCCGTTCCCCAGCGCGCACTCGGAAGCGTTGGTTCGGCTGATGATCATGAAGGGCGGATGTTCTGAAATCAAATCGCCAGGGGTTGCCAGCGTGGTTTCCTTGTCAGTTAAAAACCAGCCCTCAAATTGCCTTTTCTCATCGGGACGCTCAGAAAGAGTGCTAATTTTTGTCACAGATGCGATCTAGTCAATGCTTCTCAGACCAACTCCCAGCTCTACATCATTCCAATGAGTCCCCCCACCTTGGCAACCTTGCGAGACTTGGCTCATTTGATGATAAAGGAGGGGATAGACTGGGATCTTCAAACCAGTGTTTGGGGTCATCTACCATTCAGCCAGCCCGATAGGTACGAATTTCTTCAAGCCGTCCAAGCAATGCTCGTCGTCAACACTGCGGTCGACTGTTATCTGAGTAAAAGAGGACCCACGACATTATTCGCCGACATTGTCAACGCCCGCAACGACGCGCAGTATCTCTTGCTGAACCTCCTGCCAATAAGCGAAGCCGACTGTGAGATGCACTCGAGCTCTGAGAGGTTCTCGGAGCATCTTTACGAGATCAGTCGCATCTCGCTGCGAATATACAGTAATCTGGTCCTGTTTCCAATGAATCCCAGCGGCGGTACCAGCAGGATTTTAGCAGGAGCGCTGAGAGAAGTGATCATCCAGAGTGAGAACGAGAGCCCGTGGCAACTCTTCCCGGACGACACGTATAAGCGCCTGCTGCTCTGGGCGCTTGTGCTGGGTGGCATTCAAGTCGACGACGGTGTCATCGACGCGGAGGCTGAGAGATCGTGGTTCGTCGAGCAGCTTGCGGGTGTCATGTCGTCCATCGATATCTTGACGTGGCGACAGGTGGAAGAGTGTCTGTCGTCGTTCATGTGGTTGGACATAGTTCTCAACCCTGCCGCAGTGGAGCTCTGGGTCGATGCGAGGAGGTCGAGAGACCAGGATTGGGAGGCCCTGGAGATGGAAGGCCTGGCTTTGCGTCCACGGGAGAACGTCTAAATTATGCGAAGGTCTCCTTTCTCGAATGTATATTTATGGGGAAGGCAATGGGTTTTCAATTTCGGGTTCTTAGCCGGTCAAAATCAGGCTGCCGTTGGGGGATAAAGTTTGCCGGCACCAGGGGCGCATGATGGTATAGCAAGATGGCATGCGACAGTCTTGAGCCCAACTTGTCGTGACCTCGGATGGAGACATTTCTTCCAAGGAATCATATGAACAGTCGGGCACGTCAATGCCAGGTCGTGCTGTATCTGAATTGATTTAGGTTGATTTGAACAATCGGATGGGCGGGTACTCCCTCAGCTGTCTCTAGGTGGGTGCTCCATTGGCGGAGCAGGTATATACCGTTAGCCACGGTGATGGCTTACTCTCCTACATCTCTCTGTCACTTCCCCGGCCTCCTCCTTTACACCTTGGGTCTCACAAAATCCGAGACTCGAGAGGCCCATCCAGCCTTGGACCTTGGTCACTTCTCATGACCATTTGGGATCTCACCATTCAGACCTCGGATGCGCAACACATTAGTCCAACGACACACAACGTCAGACTTTCGACGCGACCGCTGTGGTAGCGGTAGCAGTATCCTCGACCGTCTCGACAACGACATTCGACTTCATCTCCCCTTCTCCCCTGCCCACCTCCTTGAGCGCGACCTCCCTGGCCCTCTCGGAGCTGATGCACTGGTACTTTTTGAAGTCGCGGACCGAGACGCGGTTCTGGAAAAGCTCGTCCAGCTCCTCGAGGGAGCGGTCTTTCATTTCGGGAAGGAGGAAGAAGAAGAAGACTGGTCGGTTAAAATGGAAAGGAGAAGTAGTTAGCGGCTGGTTGCTTGAATATTTCGGTTTTCTTTTGGCGCAGAATGGGCAAATCTCAAGGTAGAGTCTTTGTCTTTGTCACGACGTTCTTTTCTTTTTGATCGAGTGGCGATACATAAGAAGTGGATGTGCGGTTGGAATGGAATGAACTTGACTGGACTTACGGAAGACGCAGAGATTCGAGCCTGCCCATACAAAAGCATATTTGCCACCCCAATTAAGCTGGTTCGGGTTGATAAAGTAAGGCGCAGTATAAGATGTAAGCCCTGGCAAGGAAACCCATCATTTAGCAAGTGGTGCCCCCTCGCAACGCAACAAAGGACACAGAGACACTCACAATTGAAGAAGTAATTGACGCCCGTGCACAATCCGATGGTTAAAACGCGGAGCCGTGAGCTACAGACCTCCGTGGCGATCGGCCAGCTGAGCGTGCCAGAGAAGCCATTGTAGAAGAAGCCGTAGAGGACCATGAAGGCGACGATCGCCGAGCCCGCGGGCTTGGAGGTGCCTCCTGTGACATACGCGATGCCGATCGCTAGCATGCAGAGTGAAGCCATGGCGGAGCCGAAGAGCATCGAAGTGCGGCGCCCAATTACCTTTGTGGTGAAATACAGACCCACGAGCACGCCAGCGAAGCTGCCGCACGGGGAGATGATCGAGGCCTCAAACGGCTTCTCCACGCCGGCGATCTGGAAGAAAAAAGTGCCGTACCCGATGATGAGCCAGAGCCCGGCGCCGGAATGGGACATGATGGTGCCCCAGCAGATGATTGTCCTCCTTAGGTTGGTGCCCTTGAAGATGTCGAGGTAAGACGCCGACGACGCGAGTTCCTTCTCTTCTTCAATGCCGCGCGCCATTTCAACATACTCTTCGCGAAGGAACTCGGGCGCCAGAGAGTTTCCCCGAAGTCTCTCAAGAGCCCGTTCAGCTTGTTCCGGCTTGTTGTGAACTAGCAACCATCTGGAAAGCCAGTCTTAGTTATATTGGTAGTCCGAGTTTTAGGGGGAGGGGGGTTCAATTTTACCTCGGGGACTCCGGGATGAAGAACATGAATATGCTCAAAAGTAAAGGCACTGCAAACATGCTCGCTAGCGGAATCTGGTAGCACAACCTGTCCAAATGCTGCTTCGAGTAGTTGTCCGCAACAGCCCCCAGAACACTTCCGATATTGACCCAAACTCCGAAGAAAGAGACGAGGAGGCCACGAAGATGGGCTGGGGCAACCTCTGAAATGTAGACGTTGGCGTAAGTTATGAACAGACCGTTTGCTATTCCTATGAGAGCTCTGCCAGCATAGAGCCCGCCGATGGAAGTAGTCCCCACCTGGACTCCCGCAGCAACAAAGTTGATAATCGAAGCCACCCAGATGCCCGGCCGGCGGCCGAAGTACCGCGCAAAAGGAGCGGTGACAAAGACGCCCGCGATAGTCCCCACGTTGATCAGACTAGTCATCAGTTGCTGTGTTTGTGTCTCGATCCCCCAGCCAGTTTTGGATTTTGGATCCCGGTATCCAAAGATCTCAAGAAACTAGCAACGGCATGTCAGCGCGAGTCGAGGTCAATCGAGTCGAAGGGAATCGGTCTTTGGAAAAGACACAGGAACTTACGCCAATCATGGCTTGGAAGCCCCCGACGGTGGCCGTGTCGAACCCATACTGACAATTGGCCATAGAGACCGCCAGGCAGATCAGGAGGCACTTGAGGTTTGCCTTGATGGGCGTAACTCTCTCCTTGCTGATACCCATGGTGGTTCTCCAGAGACTGAATTTGACGGGACGCCGGATGTGCAGTGCTTGAAGTCACAGTTGAAAAGAGTGGACGTTTTCAATTCCCGACGCCAAAAGTGGGCGAGATGGATTTGAAGGAGATATAACAAGACCACTGCCATATTGCCTGTGAAGTGGACGTCGCATATCTTCCCCGCAAAATGGGGCATGTCGTGGGTCAATATACATATATGGGGTTGATATACCGGGGCAAGGAAGCGGTTGGACAGAGAGGCCAAAACACCCTGCAGTGACAAGAAGCTATAAGGTGGCGCACATTCTTGGCCTTGGGGGAGCTTGACGGAGCTTTCAACATCTTGGTCTGCTAGTCCACGACTCCAACATGACATCCAAGAAATCAAGGGCGGAACCGCCTCCAAGAAATGGGATTGCCGAACAATCTGCCAAGAGTCCAAGACGACTTACCAGAAGCTTGTTGGCGTAGGAGAGTGCCGTGCCAACCGAAGTGCTGCCCTTCATGCCTGTTTATATGTCGACCGCTCTCTCTGGCCAGAGAATGGCCCCGCATAATAGTCTGTTCTTGGGCTGCTTTGGAGGTTCAGGCGGCAATAGATCAATGGCCGAAAAACAGGAAGACCATCACAGCGGAACATGATGCGTGTCACGATTGTGAGGGGACCGGGGAGGCTAGCGCGCTTCAAATGAGCTTTTGGCAAAGCCGGATCTTCTTGGTGGTTCAAACGACATGAAGCTTGGGGGATTGTGTTAGGTATAGAAAGATCCTCCCCTGCAGCGCTTGACTCGGGTTCACTGCAGCGATAAGCCCCACGCCATGCCTTGGGGCAATGTGCCTCTGGCCCTTTGGTGGATAGAGGGGACCTCAATCAAGCACAGGGCTCTTTGATTCCTTCTTTGATCAACCACCAATTGATAGGAAATCCAGTCCAGTGTCCGAAAAACATTCCTACCTAGATGACAACGTATCAGGACGACGTCTTTTCCGCGGGTCGATGTTATAGACTAGTCGATGACTTACTTGCATCATGAACCAGTAAGCTGCAGTATCCATCCCCAGCTGCTGGTCGAAGATCAAGAGATCAAAGACGGCCATCCAGCCAAAAAGGCCGATTTCGAAGAAAGTCAGTGACAAGAAGTCGGCCTTGGCAGCGCGGACAACAGTGCGCCAGCCATAATCGCCGGCCATGGGTGCGATGGAGAAGTACTGGAAGACAATCCCAAAGGCAAGAGCGAATACAAAGTCTAAAATAAAGGTATACATGTCAGCTGGCTCTGCCGAAGGCTAGTACTCCTCTAACTTGGGATAGGGGTATGGCTCACCCACGACAAACGCAGCATAGAGCATCCTTCCACCGATTGTCATTTCAAGGGAGGAAATCAGCCATTCCCCTACCAGGTCGCCGAGGACACAGCCAGCGCCACAATGGCAGGTTGCGATGGTGACGGTTGCGAACATGGGGAGGTCTGCATGCATGTGCGAGTGGTGTTGGTGCTTGTTGTGTTGGTCTGCCTCTCCGTCATGCCCTACACCATGGCTTTGATGGCTGCTCTCCGCAACAGCGCCGTCAGCGTCATGATGGTCAAGCGCCATCTGACCCCCGCTTGGGTATTGTTCCCCAGTGGCGTCATCCTCAGTGTGGTCCGGTTGAGACAGCGAGTGTAAGAGAGGATCTTCTTCTATGGTCTCTGCTTCATCAATTGACTGTGTTCCCATACCCTGTCGCCCGAACTGAATATATGTCCAAACGGTAATCGGCCATAGATAGAGTGCGTTGATTATGTAGACCGGAATCCTTCGGAAAGGAGTATGAGACAGCGACCCCGAGCAGGAAGCAGCGGTTTATAGACAAAGCCAGTCGAGCAACACAACTCACATAATAGCCATCATGTGCTTCCATCGTCTATGGTAGATAATGTCATATGTGATCCACAGTGAGGCGAGGGCCGCGATACCGACCGAGACCCAGGAGACCGCTGTAAGTGCGGGCGGAGGCGCGTAGTTTGAAGAGCCGCTGCGTGAACTTTCCATCCTGCTGTAGAACAGAGGACGAGCGATGGTCAAACTAGGTAAACGTATGACCTGGCAATTGTGATCAGACTATGCAAACCGAAAATGTTGCAAAGCAAGGGATCTCCATGATCGCGGACAAGTTGCAGTCGCGATGCGCGGGGGAAGATGGGGCAAATTTGCCGAACTTCCAATCAAGGTAACTAGGCAATGGGCATAGACACCAATAGTAGTATGTGATAATATTCTTGAAGAGTAATCAAGATTTGGCCGGAAATGATATTAGAATGTAAGTTTGTATGCCCTTACCAATTGCCTGTCTCGGCTGTTCGGAGTGAGAGAGTTGATGGCGTCGCCCATCGATATCAGGAAGAAGTAGTACTGACAATCCACACCTCATATCCACTCCCAGAGAAGTAAGGTCCAGTGGGAGGCGCACCATGATGCGCACCACGGTCGCAGTCGATAAACCATCACTGACCAAGCCCAAGTTGGTGTCTCATTGTCTGGACTATGGACCTGGATGCTGAAGAGCCTGCACCCCTACTCCATCCTAAAACCACAATTCGTCGCGGGGTTGTCTCGTCCTGGGAACCCTTTCCAGCAACATCTAGCGGAAGAGGACACCAGACAATATCGATGGGATGGCGATCATGTCCACTTTAAAGAAGCGGTTCTCCAGAGAAGCCCATAAGTCACACTCGTTGATCCTGCCTGCGCACCAGGGTTCGTCGAATATGGGCGTCGTCTTGAGATATAGTATTGTGAAGAGGACTGGGAGCCCCTCGAACTGTAGCAATGCGAGAAGCAAAAGCAAGGGCTACGTGAAGTATAATGGATGGAAGAAGGACCCTGAGTCCTTTAAATTAAAGTGCATATCTCCTGGAGAAAGATAACTTGGCGGGCACAAAAGGCCCTCGATATCCCAAAAGTGCTGACTCCGTACCTTCAATATTCAGATCGAAAAGGCGGTTATTGGGTCTGAAAGCTGTAAGCGAGGTCGAAGGGGAGACAATTAGAAGCGGAGCAGCTTTCGAGAACCAACAGAAACAAAAAGACAATTTCTAACTAAGCTAGGAGGCCGGCCATCTAATTTGTTCAAGGTGGTTAACCAGCCAATATGTGGTCTGAGGGTCACGCCATGGTGATTGGACGCTCAAGGTGGGAGGTTATTTTGAGGTACTTGCTTTTTTGCCTTCTACCAAGTACTTGTACTTGTTATATTCTTCTAGTCACATGTTTATGATGGTGATAGGATGTACCAAGTACTTGTAATCAACAGATGTACTTGTAATTGACTGTCCCGCATGTGCCATACTTGTCAAGACCAAACACGACAAGTCGAGGATGTTCTCCGTCGGTCTCTCAGAGTCGAGTCGAATCCCTTGATCACCATGACCAATGCTCTGGGCGCACAAATATCATATGGTCGGGGTCTACTAGGGACAAGCATCCAGTGGCGGTGGTGTGATCCCCGAAGAGGCTGGCGCGTGATCATCATCAGCCTCGTATCAAGCTAGCTATAAGCCTCGCAACCGCCAACGACGCTCGTAAGTTAGGCATGCCCTTGACCCCTAACCCTAGAAATTGAAGATTGCAATATTCGCTTATCTCACGATGACAGTCAAAGGAACTCCGTCGGTGGATTCGAGCTCCTTCACCAGCCCGGCGGAAGGAGGCTCATCCTTCTCGACAGCGTTGAGCTACCGCTACATCACACAAGGACAAGAGAAAGAGTGCGACAAATGCCATGTCGATCCCCACGTCAAGGGTGCCATGATGAGCCTCTTTGAGCATTACATGAGCAAGCATTGCGGTGATGTTCCGCACATAGATTTTTACCAGGCCGTCTGGAACGCGCTGAAAGCCTTGTGCGAGCTCACGCATCAGTCCCTGGATTCAATGCCAAAGCGCTGCCCGGTGGTGCCGCCTCGAACGCTCAAGATTGCAAACCTGGATTTCGTCGACAAAATCGAAGCTCTCCATCAGGGTCTACAACACCCTCCGGCTGAAAGAGCTAGAGCCACCCCCTCGACGACGAAAACTACCCACACAAGGTCGCCCTCTGCCGATACCGCTTGGAAAAGGTTCAGGGTTCTTAGCGATGCTCTTCGCAAATTTTCGAGAATGGGTACAGACAAAGACAAGCTCGGAACCAGTCCGTCTACTGACGCGGTCCGCGAGGAGCTGAGGATTCTGGACGGCGTCCTGCGCGATTTGCTCACGACTTCGGTGGCCAAGGAACACCAAGTCCTGTCAACGCTCCGAGAATTTGTGGAGCTCGTACGCGCATCGAAAGAGGATGAGCGCTTTCGACTCACCTGTACGCAGAGCGGAGAGCTGGTGTTCTCCCGTCCTCCTAAAATAGCCACAATAACAGAATGTATGGCAGGGTCAACAAGCACTGCCGGAGAAACCCCAATCGACGGGGCGTTTTCCACAATACGTCACGGCAAGATATTACATGACACCAAGACCCGATCGGCGACTTTGATTGCATTGGACCTTTCCCTCATCGGCCCGAAAGGGACTTCTGTCGACCACGCAGAGATCGAAATCACTTACAAGGACGAGCCCCGCGGTTCGCAGAGCGAGTTGGAGGCGAGCCAAGTCGTTGAACCGCATGACTTGTGGGGGCTGGGAAACGGCTGTCTTGTCATAGACGGCCGCGTATTTGCCCCTGAAATGGGTGCCGACGGACAAACACTGATGAAAATCTGCTCAGTTGAAGATGGTAAGCAATTCATCCAAGATGGAAAGGTTTGCTGGAGGGTTCGAGGTAGTACGGTGCAACATGCTAGGGGCAGTTTAGGAAGGTCGCACAGATGGGTTCTGGACGATGGCGGCGGCGACGACGGGGGGGAATCCACGGTACCCGACGCAATCCGGCTCGTCACCATCGCTGAACATGGCATGAAACCCTTCGACATGGAAGTGCAGATGAAAATCCATGTTCGTGGATTATGGAAAAACTCCTTTCGATATCGGGGAGAGCTGGCATCAACTCAGGCTGAGAAGTTCGTGATCAGGCCTGGCGTGAGTGACGATGTCTTAACCAGGGAAATGGCCAAGGACCTGGCTCTGGAGCAGTACAAGCCATCAGCGGTTGAACAGCCACGGGAGAAGCCCAAACAAACAACACAGGCGTGCCAGGAGTGCCAGGCATGATTTTCAGGAGTGGAAGCAGCTTGGAGCTGTGGGCACGACAGATCTCGAATATTATCCAACAACAAAACTGGAGGAGGGAAGATCCATCTCGCCATGCCGCCTCGCCGCCTTAACAGTGCCAAGATGAGAGGCTGAACAAAGACACGTTTGCTGACTAATTAGTGCCGTTGCGAGCTCGGCTGGCGGCGGGCAAGCGGCGGGGTAAATACGCCTGGAGTGCCTGCGCCCTTGCAGTTTGATCATTGATGCTCGTGTTCTGGAAGCCTTGTTTTGTCACTTGTTGCGATTAGTTATCAGGGCACGCATACCATCGATTTGTAACCCGCGAGCACATCATTGCGGGGCTGGATGACCTTGGGAGAAAAAGCCATAAGTTCTTAAAGTGAACGGGGCTGACCAAAAGAGTCCGCGTCGCTGTCTGCGACGATCTGCTCTTCTCGGCCCGCGGACCAAAGGTTCAATTGCACTCGGTGCCTTCATCCTCTATTTGTTGCAGATTTGCATGACAGTGGCTGTCGGACAAACTGCCCACAACAGGCTTCGCATTGAGGCTCAGAGGTTGACTTCTCCTACCATGGCATCCCCAAAAGCCTGGGCTGTGGTTGCCGGTGTTGGGCCTGGCACGTAAGTCTTGACGCAGGAAATGATTTGGAGAATAATACTGACCCTGGACAGAGGTGCCTCCGTCGCTCGTCGGTTCGCAAAGAACTATGCCGTCGCCCTTCTCGCTCGGAAACCAGCCAACTTCGAACCTATCGTCAATGAGATTAATGCCGCTGGCGGCAAGGCGATCGGCATCAGTACTGACACCTCTGATGGCAAGAGTGTTAAGGCTGCCCTTGAGCAGCTGCAGAAAGAGATGGGGGGTGCGTCGCTCGCAGCCGCAATCTACAATGTGGGAGGCAGGTTTGTGAGGAAGCCGTTTCTTGAACTGACGGACGAAGAGTTTGAGAGTGGATGGGAAGCCAATGGGTATGTTGTGAACAAGGCTTGGTGAAGGGAAAACTTGCTGATGTGACTGTCATCTGATCAGGCGAGGAGCGTTTCACTTCTCACAAGCCGTCCTCCCACTCCTCCTCAAGAACACAAACGCTGAATACCCGCCTACCCTTATTTTTACATCTGCCACGGCAGCTATGAAAGGCTCCGCTTTGTGCGCGTCCTTCGCGGCCGGGAAGTTCGCAATGAGGGCCGTGGCCCAATCGTTGGCAAGAGAGTTTGGACCCAAGGGTGTCCATGTGGTCCACGCCATCATTGATGGTGTGATTGATATTGAGCGCACAAAGGAGTACAAGTTTGACCATCCAGAGGCAAAGATTAAGCCAGAGGCCATCGCCGACTCGTATTGGTACCTGCATACTCAGCCCAGGACGTGCTTCACCAACGAAATCGACATAAGGCCTGCGGTTGAGAAATGGTGAGGAGCACTGTGCACAACTCGGGCCGAGTGCATCTGGCGACTGGCCTCCTCCGGTGGAGTGGAGGCTACCAGATCCTCTCTGGGTCCCTTTCTGGAACGGAAATACGCCCGCTCTCCGGATCGAAGAATTTTCATTATGGAAGAACAGCCCCAGAGAATTCACAGACTCGCTCTCTCTTGTGTCTGAGAGGGTCTTCAAGAGGTCTCGGTTCCGAAAACACGGTGGGAACCTTTCGAGGCCACCGGATGACACTTGCCAGCTCCCTGCAATGACTGAGGTGGCGCTGGGAAATTTATTTATATTTTGCCTTAGGCTCACAGAGAGAATAACACTATTGGCCATTTAAATCCTGCAGGTTGGATCAATTTGCAGAAGGGTGTGTTGCGTTCCCAGCATCCGGTCCGCCGCAGGCTTATTCACTCGCGCTCGCGGGCAGCACGGCTGCTTTGGCAGCGTCTCCGAGCAGGCTAAACCTTTTGGAGGCTTTGCTCAGCGTCTCCCATTAGTCGATGCCGTCATTGCTACCAATGGTACTGACCAACATCCAGGAGAAAAGACAGAGCCTTCGGAACTTCGGCCATCAAACGAGGCTGCAAGGGGACGGACTCGACCGGAGAGGTGCCGTATCGTCGCAAGAAAAAGCATGTTGAAACGTTTCGACACCTGTTCTCGGCGTAATTCACAACGACAATGCATCACCATGTCCTTTGGAGTGGAGTCGAGTGGCACGCCGTACTCAAATCATACGCAATCGAAGCGTGTTCTTCTCCACATGGAGACCCCAGCGATCCATGGGGTTCAATGACATTGTTACAGTCGCTGTTCGCTTTATCTCCGCCTCCACCGAATGCATCCCTCCAGGCTCCTCACTTCCTCCCAGGCCCTGATCGTTCCGTTCAATCACAGCTTTGACGGAGACACGATGACGCACACATCAATCTTTTCCACCGAGGCTGTTCGCGGTATCGCAGTGCCTGTGATTGCTTCTCTTCAACAGGGGTGTCGACAGGGTTGCCGAACGATACCCATCGATGCCAAACAACACGGCTCCGGCCACCTGAGCCTACCTTCCTCTTCGTATTCTAGCTTCGCGCTCTTTCGTTCATTCAAAAAAAAAAAAAAAACCATTCCCCATCAAGGAAATTGGCTTGCTGATCTGGAAAGGTGGCGTGCTTGCGAAGCTTGTCTATGATCAAGCAATGACCCCCTGCATGGCGCAAAATCTCTCCTGACAGGTCGAATCGCTTGCATTGCTTCATAATGACACCCGAGAGCTCTGTCCCCAAAGGCATGCGTTGCTGATACCACATCTACCGAATCCCTCGTTGCAGGCCTCGTCATTGAACGACCCTATCTGTCTCCAATCCACTTGTGGATTCGGTTTCCAGCCGAGCAGTTGTCGAGCGCGAAATGCACAACAACGGCAGGGCCGGAAAGTATGCTAGTTATGAATCAACAAAGTGGAACGAAATAACGTGGCAACGACCAAGGTCGTGGTTGTAGGTCGTGGCCTACATCTATGGCCATTCACCCCAGGTTTTGAGAAATTATTGTGGTTACTGTTCCAATCCGGTTCCCCAGATCGTCTCTCCCCCAGATTGTGCGAGTGCAGCATCCCCAGATTCTTGAATATTAATCAGAGTCGATCCATAGCGAAGGCGCACCTCAGCCATGGCTAACCGCTCTCCGGAGTCGATGACACGACAGCATACTCATGACATCGAACTCGGTGTTTCGGAGGTTCTCCAGCGGCATATCACTCGCCATGTGGTTGCCCCAAAGCCGGTCTCCCAGAGAAAGCTCAATTTCGAGTACAAGAGACCGCGAATTCTGCGGGAAATGATGGCGGAAGCGTAAGTAGCCTCATCCGTCAGCTCTCGATCCAGTCTGCAAGGGCTTTAATTTGGAGATTTGCCCCCGTATCCAGATAACATTTTCGATGCTAACCGGGATTCTAGCACTGGCGTGTTCTTCTACGTCTTTCCCGGTATCGCCTCTGTGGCCTCATTCACTCTAGCTACGACCAATGGCGTTGGGGCTGCTGTCGGGATACCGGTCTTTGGGTCTCTCTTCCAGATTGGTTGTGCGTTCGCCATGGGAATCGCATTTGCGATCATCACCTGTGCACCCACTAGCGGTGGGCACTTTAACCCGGCTATCACTATTTGTTTTGCTATCTGGCAAGGTAAGTGGAGCTTTCTGCTTTCCCTCTACCACCGTCGTGACCTTGTCCGACCTTCTCGAATTCAGAATATTTGCCTGACACCTTATCAATAACCAGGCTTCCCTTGGAAGAAAGTACCGCACTATATTTTCTCTCAGATCTTTGGGGCGTTCATCGCCGGCTTGTTTCTCATGGCGTGCTACTGGCCACAGATACAAGCTGCCAAGGCCATCGATATCAAAGAGCACGGTACTGCCGTTTACAACGGCGGAGTAGCCAGTATATTCTGCACGTTCCCCAATCCAGACCAGTCGAATCAGGGATATCTCTTCTTCCAGGAGTTCTTTGTGGATAGCTATATCGGGATCTTGATCTGGGCTTGTCTCGATCCCGCCAACCCCTTCGTCAGCCCCGTCTCCGCACCGTTCACGATAGGTCTTGTCTACGCAGCCATGGTCTGGGGTTTCGCCGGAAACAGCATCTCAACTAACCTGGCAAGGGATTTGGGCACTCGTATTGTCGCCGCCATCTTCTTCGGCGGCGAGGCCTTCAGCTTCGACAACGGCTACTCGTGGATTTCCATCCTCGTGAACATCCCCGCTACCATCTTCGCCACGGGGTACTACGAGTTCTTGATGCGGGACAGTCTGCAGAAGATCCACAAGGGACATGCTGAGCACGAGGAGGGCGAGGAGGGCCTGTCCAGGTATCTCTCCAAGGTCACTGGCATGGATGTGCCCATCGCGACGGAGCGCGGTGCCATGAATGCTGCGAACGGCATTATTGAGAAGCAGTTCTGAATCACAAGGGAGAGACGCTGCGTAATAACACGTTGCGCGAGGATGCTCACAGCAACGTGCGATCTGGGAGCGTCGTCTATGTAGCCCAGCAGGCCCTCAATGTATTCCGATTCAAAGTATATTCACGTACAACTAGGATACTACCTCAAAACCTCGTATTCGTGGGTTGGCTCCACAAATATGCCAAGACCCTTACTCGGCCAATGAGCTCTATTCATTATCGTCTGAAGACCGCCCAGCGAGCCAGGCAAGCCACGGTAAAAGCTTGGGCACGCCAGCGACTAAGAGTGGCGGTCTGACAGAATGTCCCACTGCCTCATTTAAGAGCCTCTGGAACGAAGGAGGGGTTGTGCAATAGAGAATTGAGCAAAGGAATACTGATCACAGAATTCAGACCGACAAAACAAAACCCAGTGGAGAAATCCAAATCACGAGGTGTATCGCGCTATGGGGAATTGTCCCTCGCCATCAAATCCTGCGACTCATTGAATCGTGTCCTTGTCGACAGTCTGCCGGCGAGCCCTTTCCACCCACTTTTTGTAAAGTGAGAATGAGAAAGAAAATGTTTCAATCTGCGCCAGACGTTTACCTTGGGCAACCACGTGGAAATGAGGTAGACAAGGAGATAATACTGGCAAAAAGTTTCGAGAGGCTTTTTGAACGCCGAAAGCTCTTGCGTATAAAAAAGGGAGGAGGAAGAGGAAGAACAGAAGAAGACGTCTGCGTCCAGCGGGTGAACTTGACCTGGAGGTCTCTTCCTCTTTGAAATGATTTTTCGTTTCCATTCAAGCCACGAATGAAACGTCCGGGTTTTCGGGTATGTATGACGCCCCTTGTTTCTACCAACTCATTGTGTTGATAACGATCCTCGTGGAAACCGCTGACGAATGCTCCGAGTCCGTCTGAATTGTTTTTCCCACCTCAGCCCATGCATTGGCATGAATCCGCTTCGCGAAGCGGCCCCCCTAACGTGCGCACGCTCTCAGCCTCTCCCAATGTGTGTTTGCGCCTACTCCTTAGACTTGACAGCTTCTCTTCCCTTGCCGATCCTCTCCAGAATCTTCTCCCTGTCCTTGTCAAGCTTGAGTTTCGTCACGACAACCTTGCTGGGATGAACACCGATTGGTACGGATTGGCCGTTCGACTTCTCTCGGGAGACACGTTCGATGTGGATGAGGTATTTCAATCGGTAGACAGAGATGACTTTTCCCTCGCGCCCCTTGTTGGAGCCTCGCACGATGGTGACTTCGTCGTCTTTGCGGATCGGAATGCTACGGACCTGTTTTATTTTTTCAAAGCAAAAGTAAGACCTTGAGTTCACTTTCGCGGAGAGACATGCAGACAATTCCTTGGGCAGGGGTCGAGAATTCGTACATTATGCTTTTCTCTTAATTCCTTGCTCAGAGGAGCGCTCATGATCGTTCGTCGCACGCTGGAAGGGGCACCGAAGTGGAGTTTGCGAGACTTGCGCCTCGACGAGGCAATACCTGTAGGAAACTGTCAATGTCGGTTCTTATCATGTCAGTCTTCGCCCTGAGGGGTGACTCGCACCATGGTTCGTCTTCGTCATGGTTGGGGATTTCTGGCGAGGAAAAGGAATGTCGAACAATGGACGAGATCTGAGGTCGTCAATCTAGATGCGATTCCCGAATTTTGGGAATTTTGCAGTGGTGCGAAATCCGCATGTGCCAAGAAATTAATTAGGGCGGAGCATTCAGCGAGGCTGCCGCATACTCCCCCAACTCGCCTTTGACTGGCTGACGCGACCAGCGCGGCCGCAGCCTTGTCTCTGGTGCCCACCTGCGCTCCGCGCCCATGTCTGCGCCCCGTGTATTTGTTTTTGCGACGAGTGAATTCTGGTTCATTTGCAAGTTAGACCTTCACCATTATTAAGACGGGTTTCGATACCAGCGGACTGAGTGCACTCAAGTCAACAAACTCTTCTTTCATAACAGGGTACAACCCAGCCTCCTCCACGCACGCGGATGTGCCGACACGACTGATAAATGGATTTAGAAGGCAGAAGACGACAAAGAGTATGGGCGGAAGACGGCCGGCTGGTCGCCATAATTTCCTAACAGCTGAAGGCCTGTGATGTCTTATCCACGGCTCACAGTCTACTGAGGATCCTACGATTCGCAAGAAATGAACATGAACGACCCCTACAATTATGCAGGACAGTCAAGCGCGAACAATCGTTATGCCACACAAGCTTCCTATCTGGGGAACGGTCAACCATCGCAGTATGCCTCCTCCGGCTACGATTGGTCTGATCAATCCCAGCAGAACTACTCGAATAGCTCGGGCCAACGATCAACCTACAACAACGGCGCCTGGGACAGTAGGATGACACAGGTCGGCTCCCACGATGATCCAACGCAGAAGGGCAATTATCCGGCGCAAGGTACGGCAGTTGGTGGTGGCGGCCGCGGGCACAATCATTACAACTCCATATCCTCAACCATGACGGCGCAGAATAGCTCGGGTCTGAACAATTTAGCGTCAGGGCTAGAGGACGCAGCTTTGCAGCGACGCGGGCATCATCAGCAACACCCAACTGCAGCGTCAATTCTAAGCCAACCACCTACTGCTGTGAATCGTGTACAATCCCCGGTCACAACACAAAGCGCATCGCCATGCGATACCACCCAGTCTTCCAATTCCGGGTACCAGAATGATCTTTCCTCTGAAAATCCACAAAGTTCCTTGATCGGATCAGCAACCGCTTTGGTTGGGAATGTCGGTGCTCGCTTTCAACAGGCATCACCGGCAATGAGAGGACAACCATCAACCTCACCAGTGATGAACCAGTTCGCCCCGACAAGTCAGCCGGTTTCACAGAGATCTGCCTCGCCGTACGTTCAACCTCAGGTCACCAAGACGCAGTCCCAGGAACGTCGGTCCTCCATCACTTCTCAGAAAAATTATGGGAGTATCAATTCAGCAGTCTCGAGCAATCAACGGAAAGCCCAGCAGATCGCGAACAACGGCCAGTATAGACAGGGCCCGAGTCAAGACGCTCCGCAGCGAAATTCGCAGCCACAATCTCAACCGGTGAACAGCATCTCGAATTTTGTTATCTACTCAGCCGAGGAGCCGGCTCCAATCCAATACTCGGAGACTCTTGAACTGCAGTCAATGCCGAATTACGTTGACCCTACCCAGGTGTTCAATCCGTTCCATAAAGAGCACGAAAGACGGCGCAAGGACGCAGCAGCTCAAGTAGAGGCGGAAGCAAAGCGAAAAGCAGCAGAAGAGGCCGCCGCAAAAAAGCAAGCCGAAGAAGTGGTATCTGCGGCGGCTTCCGCGAAGGATCGAGAAAAAGGCGCCACTGCCGCAGCTACAGCTTGGGCCATGATGAAAGAGGCCAACGAAAAGAGAAAGCAGGTTAGAATGGCAGCCCAACCCCGACAGGACCTTCCTAGCGGTAGTGAACCTCAATCTGACAAGCAGCCGGAATCTGTGGATAGTGAAGCGGACATGGCGGCTGGGCTTAAGGCAATGATGAAAAGAATGCAAGAGTTTCGAAACAGGGATCCGGCTCTCTTTCGAAAGTTGTGGGACGACATGCAAAAGACATCATCAGCCCCGTCAATACCAGCCCCATTGCCCTCGACCTCCCCTCAGATGAGAACACAGCAGGCACCTCCAACTACTCAGAACCATCCGTCACCGTCAACAACTCCGATACCCCTTCAGGCACCTCCGCCGCAACAGGCACCTCCACATCAATCTAAGAGAACCCCGACTGTATTGACCCCCGGAGCAGATCCAGAGACTCTTTCAATCGCGCCGCCGGGAGCTAGGCTCAATGGATACAAAGTGGTTGTTGAGAACAACCCAGAAGGACTGCCTGATTTGGGCCGCTTCCCTGCTGAACGACGTATCAGAACATCATACCATGCCAGGACTTCATCCCAGAAAGATGCTACTGGACAAAGCACCGCAAATCCAAGCCCAGTCGAGACGGGCGTCAGTTCCGGACAAGCGACTGTCCCCCTTGCCCCTGAGCGAAAAGCTGCAACCCCCATTACACAAGGCCTCCCTCCTCGAAAGCCAACCGGCGAGACCATGTGGCCTGAAGACAAGCGAAATGCTCTTGCCGAAGTAGCCGTCAAATTCCTAAAGGCTTTCCCTGAAAATGCGGAGATAGGGATCTCCCCTAAAGACATCCACGGGATCCTGGAGCAGAATCCGAGTTACACCGACTTGTGTATGATGCTCGAGAAAAAAGGTCTCAAATTCCACAGAGGTCAGTTCGCGAGACAACTTTTGAACCACGTGCCACAGCTGAGAGGGCCAGCAAAGACTCCACTGCCTCCAGCTTCTGCTGTACAGTCACCTTCTCAGGCACTGGTACCGACACCAGTTCCCGAAGGTCCTGTCGCTACCAGTCAGCCAGAGGTAACGCGCCCAGCGTCGTTGCCAATTACTTCTTCTGCTCCTGAAACTGGCATGAAGTCCGGCAAGGCATTTCAGGCAGCAATGCCCCCTATTTACAGAACCGAGAGTCGCCTCTTGGCCCCTCCAAATCCACCAATGCAACGGCCAAAGCCTGCCAGGAACCATTATCAAGCCAACCCTGAGCCCGTCCCCGGTTCGAAAAAAGCAATGGCGCAAAAAAACAACTTCTCAGAGTTGATCGACCTAACGGCATTGAGTGATAACGAGGACTATGTTATGTTGAAGAAGCAAGCGCGAGCCGAGAGCCAGTCACCTGAACCGATGAATCCATTCCAGGAGTATCCCAATCAGCCCTTACCTGCCTATCCGCCTCCGCCTCCGCCTCCGCCTCCCCTACCATATACGGCCCCTGGATACCTATGGCCGCTGCGATTTGATCCCAATTACCCCCAATACGCACCAAGATATATTCCGCTTCCTCATTATCCATCAACCGTATTCCCACCAACCCCACCCCCGACCGTGCCCCAGCCGCTGCCACAGCGATCGGTCAGGATACTTGCTAAACCCGTCAACAAGGAAGAAGCTTTGGGCAAGACGTACTATGACGCCAAAACAATAGCTCGAGATATTCTGATTACGGCTGGCAGACATCCATCTGAGCGCCCACTTAACGCTCACTTGGCAGGACTCCTTGGGAGTTACGTGGATATTGATTCTGATCTGAGCACCTTTGACTGGGAGGCAGTAGATCCTGGCGGGCCTCCGGTACCTCGAGTTCCGTATGCTGATGTCCCGACTGAGCCACCTCGATATCGCCTGGGACAAACAGGAAACCGCCGTTCTAAGGTGCAAAGCTCGCCTCCGACATCTGAGGCGAACACTACACAGAACCGCTTGCCGGATTCGGAAAAGCGCGGAATACCGCCGCCTGCGCCCGCATCTTCGCACCCACCTGCATCTGCGCCTGCGCCAGGACAAAGGGACAAGTCCAAACCTCACACAGCCCAGTCGCCCACTCCACCGGCGCGAGGGAGCTCAGACTCAAAATCAAGTCCACACTCACGAGGTCCGCGTGTCCTCCCACAATCTCAAGTTGCAGAGGCCAAGAAGGTGCGGCAGTCGTCTCCGAAACCAGTGATTCCCCAGAAACGAAGAGGAAGCCTCATTTCCTCAAACGGATCTCCTCACCTAGAGCGAACACGGCCGACTCGATGGGCGTCTACTCAAGTCACTCCCTCAAATAAACCGAAAACAATGAGCGAAGGCGCATTCTACACGAGCGGAAAGAGACGAGGGCGACCTCCAGGAGCCAAAAACGTCCACCCAACCTCTGGAGCGAGGAAGAAGACAGCGCAAGAGCTCTCTCACGTTGAAGTCACTATCCCTTCACCTGCTTCGCCAAGCCTTCCTGTTTTTAAATGTCGCTGGAAAGGCTGTCACGGACACCTTCACAACCTTGACACACTCCGAAACCATGTTTCCAAAGTGCATCGGCCAACACCAGAGCAGCTGAAGGAAGAAGGCGGTTATATCTGCTGGTGGAAGAGGTGCAAATACCTCGTGGATGACGGAGAAGGCTCTCTCCGTCCGTCTCAAGTATTTGACAACTCGGAAGAGTGGCTCGCACATATTGCGAAGCAACACTTGCACGAAGTTGCAGCTAAGTTAGGGGATGGCCCAACAACCAAGATCATCGGTAAGCAAAATAGAGCGGGACCGAAACCCTTTGATTTCTCAAGATTTCTTTATCATCCTTCCGTACAGCATCTGTCAAATTCTTTGGCTAGAACTCTTTCTCACACAGATCCTCAGACACTCCTCCATGACAAAGCCCGTTACCTCTCGGACGAACAAGGGAGAAAGACCACACCTGACGTATCGGTCAAGTCCGTCCAAGACGAATTGGAAGCCGACACAATGACACTACTGAAAGCCGACCACGATGATGTAGAGAAACAGGCTCAAAAAAGTTTCATGAAAACACATCGAATGGAGAAGAGCAGCCCGAGGGCTGTTGCAGAAGAGACCCTCAAGGCTATGGCGGCAAGGAAGGCCAAGATTGGACCGGGAATTGACCGTGGTGGTTGTGTTTTGGTGAACGAGGCGAGGAGGGCTACCCTCATTCAAAACCCAGGGATTCAGAGGGTGGTTGATGAGGATTACTGATGAGAGAACACGTCAGGGGTTGCATGAGCCAAGGACTCGCTCAAATATTTACGACAAACCTAACCAAAGGGAAGTGGTTGCTTCAATGAGACAAGTGACGGGAAATCGTCATTAGCGGATGGGCCTCGCAACAGCGCACAGGTCGACGTATTTGAACACTCCATCTTTGAGTGATGGATGATTTGAGGATGAGCTTTCCAACCATTGTGAGATGCCTGGTCAAAACAAGAGGGCACCAGCCTTTTCATCTTCTCCACCACTGCGGTCATGTCAGTGTCAATAGCTGCCTACGTAGTCGCAGACACCGGGGCTGCTAGTTGATCCAGCAAATCAAAGCATCAAATTACAAGGCTAGACAACATCATGGTGACTATTGGGAAATCCACAGTTTACTTAATCTTCAGTTTCAGCTTGCTTCTGAGATACTCTGCGGTGTCTTTTAACCTATTTTGGGGAGTGATGGTAAGTCTTATTTTCGGCCATCACCCTTTCTTCTACGGCTGCCGTCTTGTACTCAGGCGACAGGGGGTTTCATTTGGCATCACCTGTTGAAGTGATCCCCCCCCCCTTTTTCCCCTTCTCTCCCTCCCCCCCCTCCTCTCCGTGTGTGTGTGTCGCGAGATCTCCTAAGGAAGAAAATAAAAAGAGACAGAAGTTTGATGCCCTGTTGCGAATAGCAGGTGGGAAGGTGGGTATTAGGTCAGAGCATGCCAGGTGAGGCGCGACAAGGCAAAGGCAAAGGCAAAGGCGAGGAGAAGGCTCACGCGTCCTCCCCTAAATTGTTCGGTAGCCCCTTTTGAAGGTCTTGAAGCGTCGTTCAGTTGCTTGCGCGTAGTGGTACATATTCTCGATATGGTTACATGATGGTTTATTAACATGGGCCCTGTCCCGCCCACGCCTAGGTGTCGGCTGCGGCTTTATGCTGCAGTTAGGCAGGTGTCGAACCAGGCTTTTGTTTCTGCTTTTGCTTTTGTAATGCCTCAACACTCCAGTCGGCCATGCAGGATGGGTAGGGAAGTATTGGATGAACCTGGTGTAGCTCTGCATAGCACGGTGTGGTTGTATGGCAGGATCTATTGTCCCTCTCGCTCTGTTCCTCCTACCATCTTCGCTGCTTAGGTCTTCCGTGCATCCTCGTTGCTCTATGCCCAGCCGTGGTCGATGTCATTTTCTTCCTTTCTGCATGCGTGAGTTTATGCCCTTCAAGACAGATCCGCCAACTTCGAGACCCGGCGCATCGAGTTAATGGTTTTTCTCTGCTTCTCTCTTCGGTCGCTGTGCTCTCCCTCTCACCGAGTCTCCTCACCCAGACCTGCGGGCTTGACAGCCCCAACGCCCGCCTTCTCATCCCTCAGCTCCCCGTCCAACTTCTCGTCGCCCTGTGCGTTGACCTCGAGGAAATGGTAGAGTACAATCAGCAGCATCGCTGCGCTACCGAGGAAGATGGCGAGGCTGTACAGTTGAGCGTCTGTTATCATTGTTTCCTTTCTTTTCTTTCTTTTTCTCTTCCCTATCTGATCCTCTTCCTTCTCGGCGTTTGGAGACTTTCAGAAGCTGAAGTCCAAAATGTGGAATGCCAACGGCTGACGTGAGGCCAAGGTCGAGGGAATGTAGCGGAACTGGGTGAAATCGTAGGAGGCAGGGTGTATAGTTATGAATGGACTGCTTGGTGTCCGCGAAGAGTCAGTCTTAGGTGCGTGGGCTTGAGTTGGTTACAGGAGGAATTGCGAGAGCTGTGTCAGATTCGGAGGGAAGAGCACCGAGCTAACTGGGTGAGTAGCACGGTGTTTTGGAGTCAATCAGAGAGCGGAAATCCAACGTCGCTGTCTCACTATCCTTATTGGTTTGGCCGTGGGCTATGCGAACTGATCGAGACTGATTGAGATGCAAAGGAAGGTGTGTTAGGGACGAATATGGGAAGAGCAGGAAGAGGTCGCAATCAGCCCGCCATTGAAGACAAGAGTCGCTTGCTGATTGGCCAGCCTCGTCCGCCGCTCTCTACCCTCGTACTCGGCGAGTCAGTACTTCTCAGTCACCTGCACTTTCGATATGTAAATCGCTTGATGTCTCCGCCGCGTCGAAGCTCCTCCGCTCGTACTAGCACAAAATGTGTACCGTGTGTCGATAAATCCATCTTCTAGGTTGCCCAGTACCGATCAGGACTGCCTCGTTACGCCAGCCAGCCTCACTCTGAAAAAAAAAAAAAAAAAAAGACTGGCTGCCCGAAGAGCAGTCGGCTAACGAGTGCCAGCATACTATCTCAGATGTCAAATTGCATCGATGATAAAGGTGTATGCAAGAGGAGTGCTCTTTGGAACTTACAACCTAGAAAGAAGAAGGCAGTGAGCACAATTCCCGGCTTGTACTCAGGAAGGCCGTCGAAGAAGATTTTTGACCGCGACGGGGTCGATTTATCGCTCTCAAAGAGGCATCCAACAAGGGGACCTCTCTGCCACTGGATTTACAGTGAACTGCGCTTCGAGCCTCGACTTGCATGTATCAGCTGCAGTAGCGTGACTGGACAATGAACGGAACCCATGTCACCCACAGCTCTCAAGGTATCAACCAAGTTCGGCATGATCAGCCGCAAGTTGGTCCGGACATGGAAATCTGTCTTCGAAGCCGACGGTTATGACAACGGCAAGATGTCGATTCCTATAATGGAGTATGGTGTATTCAAATGCTGTTCTGATATTTGTTGAGCGCTCCAGTAGGACTCTGCTTCCTTCTGGGATGAGGTTGGTGCTGCCTTTGGCTCGTCCCAATTTCGATAAACGGCCAGCGAGTTCAACAATCGCCACGTCCTGGGCAGGCAAAGCGATGCCATCAAGTTGGCTTAGCAATAGCATGGCCACTGGAGTGAGAGCTTTTCGGCTTCGATTATACCAAATCGCCATAGATGCTTTGATCGCCTACGATGCATCCCAACTCGCATTCGTAAACACTGGCTAGTGGAATCCAGGCTCCGGCGATTGAGAAGCGATTGTTCTGTTCCAACAGCAATACAGCCTCATAAAATAGCTACTTCTCGCTTTTTAATGTTGACGCTCAGGACTTTTTGGCCACCCGGCCCAGAATCGTCGAGTTTTTCCAATTGGCGAGTCTGAAGCAGGTAACGATCTGCATCTCTGAATTCCCATTGCACACCTATGGGTTGGAGGTTTGCGCTCTGGCATTTAGTTTTGTCGAGGTTTAGCAAAAGGCTTACGAAATCGAAAATGTAATCAGTCTCGAGGTGCTATTCTCCGCGCAGTAAGCCGGGGTCTTATATGATGTTGCTCGCGCCAGAAATTCTTCTCGCGAATTTTCTGCTTGAACCCCAAGACACGATCAAGCACCGTGCCTGCAGGGAGTCCAACGATCCAATCCTTCACAATTTGTGGCTCAGATGGCCGAATGAAACCATGCTCAACATGAAGGGAAGCAACAATTGCAAGTCCCAACCATTGGATTGAGCCAGAAAAAGAGATGATGCAAGTCATAAGTGTCCTTGATTTGCTTTGGGTCTTTGCTGAAATCGCAAGTGAATTTCGAGGACGCTGAAGAAAAGCTGACGAGACTTGCAGGTCCGGAGCTCGGTACGAAGACTTGACGATCGCCAGACTTGAACTGATGGAACGCATCAGCAAACAGCTCGAGCCGATTCAGGCAGGAGAATGAATGAGGAACCAGATAGCCAGGCCAGTCAGCCCAGACAGAGGACACGTAGTCGTGCGGCTTGGTGCGTCGTTTGTCTGTCTGAGCTAAAATTTCACGAGCCCGGACGAACCAGAACGAGTCAGAGGGCGCAGTCGAAGTACTGCCAACTTGCAAGACTCTTCCTATCAGGAGCCGTGCCATATTCTTACCTCTGCGCAGCTCTAGAGGGAATTCACTTGTCGATAGCGCTTCTGAGTAATCTTTGAGACTCTCGCGAATGGCCAGCCATAGGCGTTTTGAGCTCCTCCGCCTGACCTTTTCGATAATCTCATCGTGCGGTATCCCTTTGGACTGCAATTTGCCATACAGCATCAATGGCAGACCTGTCAAGTGCTCAGCCTCCAAGGTCAGGTTCCCCGGTTGATGGCAGTCTGCGAATCCTTGCTCCGCCCAGCATACTGAGATTTGACCCCCATACCGCAGCTCCTCTGATAGCCAGATTCAGTCAACGCAGGAGCACTAGCCATATGCATAGATAAACTCAGTCCCTGTGCTGGTGTCGCGCAGCCTTTCGTAGGCTCCCCCGCTACCCGTGGCGTGCCAAAGGCTGCAGACTTGGCGCCCCAGTGTTAGATACTGCGACCCCGGTTGCTGCAGACAAGTCTGCCTGCGCTTTCGATATAGTAAGTCATTGTTTTGGGTCAGATCACAGCGCGCATTGCCAGAGCTCGAAGACGCAAGAGTGGTGAAGGCACAGGTGGCCGTCACCATTCTTTCACGTGGCGCAGTTCTGCGAGGTCCAGACAAGACTTCCGTAAAGCGATGGACGAGCGGTGCATAGATGATGGACCAGATGTCTAGAATGCGGGAAGAACCATCAATTTTAAATTATTTAGTCTACACGTTCGTGTCACTTGGCATACCCCGTAAGGACAGCCACATTATGCGACGGCCTCCACCGCGTGGTGGATCTGAGGTGGAGACGTAGTCCAAACTAGGGTTTCTGATAGCGGAAACGAAAGGATTGCTAGGAGTTGACCACTCTCAATGACATAGCCCCACCAATGAAATCAAGAGGACCGGAAATACAAGAGTCAGTATTAGGTGTCACGAGCAGAATATAACTCGTCCTACGTGTGGACTTAAGAAACGGAGCTGAATCAAAGAAGATAGCTGGTACAAAAGTGACTGAAACTTCGCTTTCATCGGTAGACCAAAGTCGGCAGGGCTCCACTCCCGTAAAAGTCGGTCGGGGTAGAAGGGCGAGAGGATTCCCATTGCTGTTCCGCTAACGCATCGGTCAGGTCTTCCTCGTTCACGACGAATGCCCTGGCAGCAAGCAGATCCTCCAAGAGCCCGTCGTTGTCCTCCATGTCCATGCTGACAGTCTGCGGTGCGGATGTGCCGGGGAGCTGAATGCCCTGTGAGCGATTGAAAAAATTGTCTTTGTCCCAGATTTTCTTGATGCGTCGCAACTCCTGGTAGTTGTTCCCATAGTACGACTTTTCGTGGGCGTCTGCCTTGAGGGAGTCGTCGGGGAAATTCACGAATGTGGCCCCTCGCACCATGCCAAATGGGCTTAGATTCGCCCTCATCCGGTCCAGAAAGCCCCTCATGTTCATCTCCAGCCATTTTTCATCCCCCTGGATCATGATGTATGTGAAATAAATGCAGCCACGCCAGCGGAAGGCCGTGTCCCTCCTTTGCCTCTGGTTTGCCGCACCACCAGAATGAATAAAGGTAACCTGCAGAGTGCCTGTCTCTCCTGCAAATTGCTCCCGGAGCTCTCATCTCGTCTCTGATAATGCGGGTAATTCTTTCAATGCTCCCTTGGGCATGCTTAAAGACGAATGAAGTATAAATCTGGTAAGAGCGGTTGGTAGGAAAGTACTTTTTGGTCTCCTCGATCCACTGCGCCGCCAGAGTCTCGTGAAGGAAGCGGGATGATATCTCC
Source organism: Cladophialophora bantiana CBS 173.52 (assembly GCF_000835475.1). Classification (NCBI taxonomy): domain Eukaryota; kingdom Fungi; phylum Ascomycota; class Eurotiomycetes; order Chaetothyriales; family Herpotrichiellaceae; genus Cladophialophora; species Cladophialophora bantiana. Next base: position 77,916 of record NW_015971598.1, read on the forward strand.
TGCAATGACCGCCGTTTGAGTTGTTTCTTTAGCTCTGCATGTTGACTAGGGTCGTTCGATATCGTCCAGTCATCAATGACTTTGTTAAAAGCTCCCCGGCCACCATTATAGTAGACCAGAAACCGGACGTCGAGATCGGTCCTGACGTTCGAGAGGTCGCACAGCCAGGTGCTGTCAAGCGTCATTTCATCCGGCGAGCTCCTGGTATAGAAGCTATTCATGGTTGTCATGAATAAGTCAATGGCTTGACGTTCCGGAAACCAGGTGTATTGTCCGGCGACGACGACATTGCTCTTTAACTTTTTCAGTGCCAACTTCATTTCGACGACGACACCGAAGTTTCCGCCGCCAGCACCTCGGAGGGCCCAGAACAGCTTACCCTTGTCTCTTTTCGGATCATCGCGCTCCGAAACAGTAAACATTCACCTCATCTCCCTCCGCAGTCACAATGGTAAACTCCCTGACGGTGTCGCAGCCCATGCTGAAGCTTCTTGTGAAGGGGAAAGATCGCCTCCCAGCATGAATCCGCTCACTCCCACAGCGGGACTGCGCCCACCATTGACGACGAAACCATCAAGATGCTTGCTAACTAATGTCTTGTAAACATGAAACTACAATGCACCACCCTTGACGGTCACAGTTTCTGGCTTCAAGTCGAGGTTAACCTCATTCATCAGACCAAGTTCCATTAAGATCCCGATATTCGTCGTTGATCCTCTCGCATAAGAGTGACCACCATTCTTGATTGTAATCAGGATTTTTCGGGCTTTTGAAATTCTGATAACGTCTCGCACATCACACGAACACTTGGGCCGAACAACACAGGGGGGACTCGAGAAGTGATAGATGAGGTTGGCCGTGGCAATATAACGCCCATCGTCATCCTCACCAGGTTCATGGACTGGGATTCGTTTGGATTCGAAATTTTGATGGTGTCCTCCATATCTTTCGAGTATGGAATTGTCTCGCGAGCAATGGGAGTTTGATTTGACATTATTGACGCAAGTGGTCGACCTTACCCAAGTCACAATATAGGGGAGATGATAATGCAGACAGATGATCGAATACAGGAGCTAGACAAAGGGCCGGATTGAGCTTGTAAGATTTATTCTTATACCTGGCACATTACAAAGCTTTGCAAGTGCCAGATATACCTTTGATCTCGATGCCCAAACCGGGACCATTGGGAACCCGTTAGTTATGCACAACGACCATCTAGGAAACACCGCCAACTCTGCGGTCTGGCGTTTGAAAGCTGTCCTTCTGCTATCCTTAATATGTTGACCGGCAAGTAAAGCGCTGTCCAATCATTCTCTGGCTCCTGGGTTGCCAGTTGGGCAATGAAGGGAACATAATCAAAGAAATGACAAGATGAGGCTGTCCGCACATCTTATATACAGAAATCTTCACCTTTGGGTACCGCGCCCTGGAATCGCAATTTCGGCAAAAGCCATGTTCAAGAGAGAGCCACTGGCCAAGATGTCTACACTTTAGGGACGACGACATCCGAGACGTACCTCTTCAAGAAGAAAGATTATCACATGGCATATTTGACCCTGCAGGAACTGGTGTTTATGAGATTATGTCGAAGGCGCTTCACCTGCGAATCCGATGCGTTCCACAATCTCCGGACAGAATATCTGGACCATACCACATCCTCCTCCGTCTGCCGAATAGCTGAACCCTCGTTTCAAATTTTCAATCCAATCCAGCGCAATCTTCAGTCTTGGCCCTGTGCCACATGCCATGAGTGGTGTGTGCAAGCAACAACAAGAGCCGCAAAACGGGTGACGAGGACTGGATTCTGATATCACCACGTTTCAACCCTCAGAGCAGATCGGCAATGTTAAGAAGACAACTGGTGATTCCAAATCTGAACCTCTGCAGGAAGAACGGGCGTGGTCGCTCTCTATTCGCCAGAGGAGGAGTAAACCAATCATCACTTATTGCGCAGCGGTTCGTGCTAGCGAGCATTGAGGTTGTCTAACTGTACGGCCACGCATTGATCTTTTTCGAATACGGGAGCATTCGTCACCGTCTCGGGCAGGTTAATAAATTGCTGAACAGAGGGGGCGGATTCTCTCAGCACAGCACTCTTCGTGTAGTAACTATCTTACACGGGTAGGATTGAGTTCGCATTGAATGTAGACTGATACTGTATGACAATAGTCTGGCAGTGCTGATACACCAGGATACACTATGTAGTTCACGGCTTTCGAACCTCGACTTTGAGCTCCCCCAAGTACACCAAGCTGTTCGGGTCGTCCAAGAAAGTAGTTTAGCAGTCTGCAGAAGCCAACTTCCAGCCGGTGTCCACGTCTTGGAAAAGTCCTCGCGGGGTGTCCTTCTAGGAGCCAGTCACCTTGTACTGAGTGTTGTAGAAGCCAAAGTTTTCAACCTGGACATTCTTTGCACACATGGGGCATTTCACGTCTCTGTCGTTTCGGAAGAAGACCCCGCTATTACTATAACCCCACCTGGCGAGGACGTAGCCTTAGCTGTAAGCACGACAAGAGGTGATCTCGCAATGGGCCTCGGAGACCAGCGGTTAGCCAACCGAACTGCCAACGTTCTCAAGGCTGAAGTCTGAAGATCATTGCCAACCTTCCAAACTGAGACCCTCCGCTGCGATTCGCCAGTCAGGAGCATTCTTAGCCCAATTCCTTATTTGGATTTTGTCGTCGTTGGAAGGGTCAGGTCCAAGCCATCCACCGCCTAGGCTAGAAAAATTTGAAACGCTAGCCACGAGAGACTGATTGTGTGTGACTTCACCAGGGATTTTGGCCACAACGTGAAGGTATTCTCGCTTTTCGTCGTGTTGAGCACAGCTATTTACGATATCAGAGAACATCAAACAACAGATGTTGACCACATCAGACTAGGGGGCTGTACTTCGTCGAATCAACCCCTTTCCAATTGTTGAACGATGATCCATGAGCCATGATGGAATGTGTAGTTAGATGGCGGCGACAACGGCGGGGTGCCTGAAGTTTGGTCGGAGAAAAGAGTATCAGAATATAGAGAACGACAAAGTTTATGCGTGCATCCTAGGCCCTTGATGTTCAACAAAAGATTCTGTGGATTAAGTCGGAAATGGTGTGAAAGAATTGAGTCTGGGCTCCTCGTTTTCCAGGACAGTTCCAATATCTTGTAAGAGCCGAAGTCTTCCTAGCTACGGCCCGTTTCTTTTCAGATGCAACAAGCCTAGTGTAGTTTGAGCTCTGGAGGAAATACCGGTGTGTTGTGTTGCGCTTCGTATTAGAGTCATGTACCTTTGCAAGGCAATGTTGGAAAGCTTGTCAGAGACGTATTGGCTCACGAAGTTGATCAATGCCACCTGTTTAACACATCAAGGCACGGCTATCTCCATGCGGTGAGCATGTGGTAAGCCCTGGTTGGCTCCAAGATTTAGTCCTTAGTAGCCATGTTCTCGTCTGGTAACAGACTGTTGTACCCTGGCCAGAGATAGCTGACGGCAACCAATTTGGCGTTCATTCGTCTCGCAGAGTTCTGAATTCGTCGGCGGATTTCGAAGTCTCATGTCGTAGAGCACCACGGCAGACAACAACTGGTTATTGTATCCTGGAGGGGGTAACGAAAACGAAGAGTTGGCCTCCTTTGTTCACTTCTGCAGTAAGAAGCCATTCGGCCACCTCTTCAAACAACCAAGCCTTCTTCTAATATCTTTATGTGCTCTGGATGGATAGTTTTGCTTGCCGATCACCTCGCAGACGTGGGTAAGACATATAGGTGCTGTCCTTTCACCGGCTAAAAATATAGAGGATTGAAGATTCTTTGAGATGCCTGGACGCTCATTCTCATAGGTGGCTCCGGGGGTATGAACAATCAGTACCGGTTATAGTCGCAACAATTCTTTGAAGCTCCGAAAGATGGGTTTCGTGGACTCCTCGAGGTGTTGTGCTGTACTTTTTGCACAAATGAGCCGCAGCTGCTGTTGCGATCGCGTGCTGCCCGCCATTCCCCATGAACTTGGTGTTAGACGACGCAACATGAGTTGCGCTCATGTGTTTTCCTGCCATCATCAAATTCGAGACATTGACAGAGTAGAGGCAACGGAATGGGATATCATAAGGCTTTCCATCCCTTTCATCCCATTCCCACCACTTGAGACGAAAGTCGTACTTCTTGTCGCCTGGATAGTGCAAACAGAATGCTCCCTCGTTCTGCACCACTGCGTCATGGAATCGCTTATGATTGCGAATGTCGTTCTCTGTAAGGACATAGTCTCCCTTGTACCTCCGGAATTCGCCTTGTGCAGGGACATAAGCGACCCAGTCGAACTCGAGGTTGGCGTATGTACAAGGATCCATTGTTTTGATGTTTGAGAAGGTGCCATATATCGCACGAAGAAGGAAGTCACGAATATGCTCGCCTTGAGTATAGGGGTCGAGCCATTGGCCGTACTCCCAAAAGTGAGTGAGAGGCCTTGTCATTCGTCTGGGCACGTTTGGTTCAGATACAAAGCTCGGAGCGACAGCAGGGCCAGGACCGTTTTCAATACCGGGCTTTGTGAGCTGACCACCAAGATCAGAGAAGTCCTTGGCCACCTCGGTAGCCCAGGGAACGTGTGGAAAGGCAACAGGTGAGCGTGCCATCCGCGTCCGAAAAAACACAGTGTTACCGTGGTGCATGCTGTTGCCATCTGCTGGTGCGAGCTTCTCGCCGTACTCCGACTGCGACTCCTGTCCGAAGAGAGTCTCCGCGCCGGAAAGCAGTCCAACGATGGCTCTTCCTGAGCAGTCGATGAAAATTGGCGCTGCCAAGCGAACCTCCCGCCCGCTGCGGGCATGGCGAGCATCCACAGAGATGATAGTTGAGTTCCTTTGCACCACGTTGTAAACAGCGTGCTCCAGGAAGACAGTTGCATTGGCTTCCGCATCAAGCAACTGACTTGCGTAGAGATCGCCATCGGGTTTGCGCTGTGAGAGCTCGTCTATCAGCGGTCCCGTCACTCCACGTGGGCGAAGTCCGATTTCCACGCTGGCGTTGCCCCCAAGGTAAGGCCGATCGTGAACCAGTGCAACGCGCTCTCCTAGCCGGGCAGCAGTTAGAGCCGCGGCCACCCCAGGTACTCCGCCTCCAATGACTACAAGGTCGAAGGTGCCCATGCTGACAGGGTCCTGGGGGAGTCCACGGAGTTTGCGCCGCCATGCCCGTGCTGCCTCGTCGGTCGCCTGTGGAGGTGCAACATCATCACGACTGAAGAAAATCGCATCACAGCGTCCGCAAAATCCTGTCAGGTCGTGGAGTGCAAGCTTTATTTCACCTAATGGAAGCTCCATGTTGCCTCCGAACTGCCAAGACCAGTCCTGGTCGTTTGCTCCAAACACAGCACTCAAAGTGTTTCCGTTGACTGCAAGCGTGAACCTTCCTGGATGATGGCCCGGGACCCAATCCTTTGCGCGAACCCAGACGTTGTATTTCGCAGCCTCCGGGATGGAAATCACAGTTGTGGCATCTGTGACTGGCCTGCCGTTCCCATGAGCCAGCAAGTAAGGCGAGCCCATCTCCAGGTCGAACTGGGAGTCCAGGACCCAACCACCAAAGTCATCGAACTCCTCGGCCTCCACCAAAATCCCTGATTCCGGAAACTTCCCCATACCGGGAACGCTTTTTATTCCTCAGGTACGAGATAGCTGTAGGTGATGTCGTAGAAGGGCGCAGAACGAAGTAAACCTGAATTTTATGCCGGTGAGAGTGAAAGATTCGCCTGAAGAGATTAGTTAGAAACCTGTGCCTGTTGGCTCATTAATAATGTTCACAGAAACACCAGCAGGCTTGCTTCGCAAGACGTATGTCATGGAGAGAGATACCTCAGGATGGACAATGGGGGAATTGCAATCTGTTCCTGGTCGATTGCGGGCTTTTCAGTGATTGATTAGAATGAAGGGCTCGAAGTTGGACTGTTCGGTAAACTCCCACTGCCTTTCCACCAGCACGGAACCGCGAATCGGAATAGTCCCGCCCCGGGTGATACATGCACGAGGCTGCTGTATTATCAACTTCAAGTCCTTCTGGAATGATTACTAGTCACAACCTCGGCCACAAATTCCGAGCCAAGTCCGGGCTGAAGAAAATCGTACAGCAGTCTCTCCCAATGGAACTTCTGCAAAATGTGTTTTCCAACTAATCTCTACATGTTACTCTTAGGCTAGAATATCAAGATCCTACAAGTCACGCTCTCAAGGCTGAACCTGTCCTGTGGTTCCGGATAGGGGTGAAAGATGACAACCTTCCGGGTAAGGCTGAGCAACAACAGCGTCTTCTGTTGCTTGGCAATTAACTACGAGGTACATACTGCAGCAAGGTGCCTATTTATGCCAAGGTCAATTATACAACTGCCTTTATTTATCTGAAAGCTCTTCATACGCTCGGTGACAGTTTGCTGCTGGTTGTACCTGGGTCATGCATGTCTCAAATCGAAAGGCAAAAGGGATCGATACCTAAGGAATTCTTGCTCGTCTTCAAATTTGGAGGTACGGTATATGGGGAAAGCACAGGGATCAAGTCGCGCTCTTTTTATACATTGAACAGATTGAGTAGTTAGATTTCTCTGCGGGACGTCCTAGAACCGTGCTCGAAACGAAACTTTGCCTGATGTTCTTGAGCAGAGGTAGCTGGGTTGGAAACCTATCCGCTAAGACCACTCCACAAGCGCCACACTCGCTTGAGATCTTCAAGAGTTGTCTTGGAGAGAGGATTGAAGATCTTGGTAGTATTAGCAGATTCCAAAGTAACCTGAGCAACATCCACATCGATCGAATCTGTAGCTGCCTTGAAGTGTCCTCACTCTAGTGCCTTATCTGGACTGCGATTCTGTTTGTCATGTACTTTGAGATATCTCCAATCAAGAGGCATCCAACAATGGACAGCGCACCAAATGGAATGCTGACATACCAGACGTAAGCCAAGGCATCCGAATATGCCCAGCGGGTGCCGATGGTTGCTGCGTTGATGATGATCGGTGTGACGCCTGGCACACTGGTGACGTTCGCTGGGACGGTAAGAAACGTCTGGACGAAATCCGTCGCAGAGGACGTGGGAAGACCGGCCTGAAGTGCAAAATCGAGGACCCTCTCTGGGAGCTTGTTGGTGAGCTTTTCGACAAAGACGTTGTAGTAGATGGAGTAGCCAATTGAACCTCCAACGAAGCGGATAGTCAGCGTCAATGCCGTGGCCGTGGCGATCAGGGAATCAGGACATGCAGTCATCGCAATTGTGGCGGACGGGACGATGACTCCTCCAATTCCAAACCCTGCAACAGTGGCCAGACCCACAGCAAGTCCCGGGTTATTTGGGTTCACAGCAGCCATACTGCCGGTAAAGGCGGCTGTGTGAAATGATGTCAGCGATTGCATATCCAGACTGCACGGCTCACTTACTCATCAAGACACAAGAGATCAGAAGAAGCTCACGATTGTTCCCCTTCAAGATTGTGAGCAGAGCATTCATTACTGTAGCGCCGACAGTGATAGCAATCGAATAACCAAGACCCTTTACACCAACTTGAATTGGACTAGAACATGTTAGTGAGGTGTCGAGAGAAGACTGAGGGAAGCCACGTACTCAGGGTTATACACAGTACTGTATGTCAGCGGAGCAAAGTTGATCATGGAGTAGAAATTCATTCCGGACACAAACGCAACTGCGAGAGCGATAGCAACGACACGCTGGCCGACAAAGAGATCCCTTGGAACCATGGGATATTTGGCGCCCTTCCATTCCCACATGACGAAGCCGGCTATGAGTGCCGCGCCGATGAAGAGCATGCATAGGACGTATGCACTTGTCCAGGGGTGAGACGATCCCCCAGACTGCAGAGCCACTAAGCTGCGCATAATTAGCTAGCGGTATTGGTGACACTGGTGGTGACTTACAATAAAATCACTCCCGTTATAGAGAGAACAGCACCGACATAGTCAATTTTCTTTGCTATTTCTGCCCGACTCAGGTCGCCCTTGCGTAAGATGTGGGAGTCTGGGAAATAGAAAAGAAGCACCCCTACGAAGAAGACTCCGTTATAGATGCTTGGGGTTGTCAGCACTGGCGGACCAATTCAAGATCGGATGTTCTTACAATGTAATCCATAATCCCCATCGCCATGTCGCGTTCGCAGAGAGCAACTGAGCGTATAAGACATATGGAAAGAACGGGCCTTGATATCAAGTCAGTGTGCTTGCAGAAAGACATATTTGAGACGGTTCCGCCCACAGATGAAAAAGGTGACGCATGCTAGATAAATGCCGCGCTTTTTGACAGGGACTAGCTCCGCAGTACTAAAGGGTTTTAAGGTCAGTGAGTGACCAGGTCTAGGATCATGATAGAGACAACACTCACCCAGCAAGCGCCGTAAGCTCTCCAATAGCAGCACCGCCGCCAGCAATGGTCATTCCGACAACCCCTTGAGCGAAGGTCTTTGCTGTTGCGGTGATCAAGACGCCGACCATGATCAGGACGGATCCAAGTATGGAAATGTTCCTTTTGCCGAACATATCTTGGAGATAGCCACAGAATGGGCAGACAGCGGCAAGAGCCAGGGAGTTTGAAACCGGGAGCCAGCCAGTCGACACGGTCCCTAAATCGGCTGCGATGTAGCTGAGCGAGCCTTCTGCTTGTTAGCAATACTGGCGCAAAGGAATCTTGAGGCTATGACATCACCTCCGACGAAGTAGAGTGGGATTTGTGAACCTATTGAATAATGACTCTGTCAGTATAGTGAACTCAACTTCCAAGTCATGCAATATCGACGGGAAGGACTCACCCACGTATACTCCACACAACGAGATAGTCGCAATGACCTGTTTCCATGTCCAGTTGACGCGTCCGTCGGAGTCGTCCCCTTTGGCGACCCGAGTCCTTTCATCTTGTACGTCGACGATTTCGTGTCGTGTAACTGTTGGACTCTCTTTTTCCTCAAACTTGGCCACAAGGCCTTGGTCTAGGTCTTGAGTGCTGCTCATCGTTCTGGATGGAGTGCTCAACAATTAGCAATCTCGTGAGGGTATTACTGAAGGGTCTGTGGAAGAGTCCGGGGATCGTTCAGAGGTGGACATCTTCCCCATGTCCCAGGGATGTTCCACTTGTATAAGTATCATCCGGGAAAAGTGCTTGGGTCTTCAACGCATGGTATCCTTGCATTTCCCCATGGGGTCAAGCCCGGTGATAGTTTTGGAGGCCTTGGATTTGGACCACGAGGCTGGAACGTAATGGGGACAGCCCCCCAGATACCGACCAGGGGTATGGTTGGTGGATGAGCCATCGACGCGCAGATGCGGATCCCGATGCGCGCAAGTACCTGAATATTTGGATTGCATAGGCAAATTTGTCAGGATCTCGCCCGAATAATCTCTGTGAAGTCCCTAGCCACGAATTCGACTAGAGAAGCAGTTTCGTTGTTCCGTTCCGAGATCCATCTTAGCAGTGATAGCTGGGGTCTGATATCGAGTCAGATGTGACTGACAAGGGCAATGATATTCAGCTTTACTGTAGAGATTGGACGGACACATGGGGGACCACGATGAAAAGGCTGACAGGCCGTGGCGAGGCCTCCACCGCTGACAATGAAAAGGCTCACTGGTCTTTCTCCACAGGCCACGTGCTTGCTCCACACCTAGTACACATGCCCCGTATGCCCCAGATCCAATATGCCCGAGGTACGAAGCCTGCTTCCTAATCCGGATGCTATTCGAGTCATTGTCCTTCCGACGAGCCACACCCCAATATGGATCGCAATATAGCATTCTCCAACTGTATTTGTTCTCTTACAAAAGGCTGGGATAGGCGGAGTTGGTGCGAGAGGCATACCAAGATTGAATGCGCGAAACGCCAGAAATGGCAACCTTCACAGGCAAAAATATTGTTGTCACTGGATCAGCATCGGGAATTGGTCTCGCCATTACGCTGACTCTTGCAGAGCGAGGCGCGATAGTTTGGACAGTAGATCTCTCCCAAAACCCCCCCGAGGAGCTGAAACCATGGATCGAGAAAGGCAAAGTGCACTTCGAAGGCGGCATCGACGTTGGTGACCGAACTACATGTAGGGCATACATGGACAGGGTCGTTTTCACGGCTGGCAGGCTAGACGGCCTCGTGAACAATGCTGGAATCGGCCTAGCTGAAGGGCCAATTGCTTCGGACGAAGCCTATGATCGCATGATCTACGTCAATATCGGCGGAGTGTGGAATTACGGTACAGCTGCACTCCGTGCTATGCAAAAGCAAGAACCAAGAGGCGAATGGGGTTCACGAGGCAGCATCGTCAATATTGCCAGTGGCGCTGGCCTGAGGGGCGTGAGCGGGCTCGCAGTGTACTGTGCTACAAAGCATGCGGTGATCGGACTATCGCGCGCGTGGCAGGAGGACTTTGGAAAGTACGGGATTCGGACGAACTCTGTTGCTCCAGGTAGATGAGCCCCTTGTCCTCGCTTGCCCTGGTAAATGGTCTGATCAACTCTGTTCAGGTGCTACGGCGACTGCTGCCTTTGTCAAACGTGCCGAAGAAGAGAAAGGCTTCCTCGATACGTTGCCTAGCAATCCTCTTGGAAGGGTCGCCAAACCTTCTGAGATCGCTTCAGCTGTTGCTTTTCTCCTCTCAGACGAAGCCAGCTATGTCGCGGGGGAAGTACTCTCCGTTACTGGAGGTCACGCATGAAGGCGGCGAGGTGGAGAGGGACCTAATCGTCAACAACTGGGCCGAGAAGCTGGACACGGAGTCTATGACAAAATCTATAGATTCAAAAATACAATAAACCAGCTGTGCTTCACTTCTACACAGTCAATGTTCAACTGAGACGCACCGGGCCAAGTGCCTAGTGCCAAACCGCACGATATACATGACACTGGTCCTATAACCCAACTTATCCGTACAGATACCGCTGCAGGTCCGAGTTTATCTTAACACCTGCCGAGCTAACAGATGCATAGAGCCAAGCTTAATGAAGGGCAGAGTTACCGACCTTCTGGTGTCAGAGTCCCACCTGACACAGAGATATTTCAGACAGGGATAGTAACTGATTTCTGACAGTGCTTGACGAGTCAGGAATTGATGACATCCTGCCGCGGCATTCAAAGAACAACTATCCTCCTCATTGGCACAGGCGAGAGGAACCTGAGACACCTCAAGGCTCGAACCACAACGGCGAAAAAAAGTCAACTGAATGCACTATCTCAGTGATTGCGCGCTTCCGATCCTGGCGCCCAATGATACATGGCTCTGGGCAATTGCGACTTTCACGGTCAGCAGCAATCTGATACAAGGCCGAGGCAATCTAGCCCGCGCGGAGCATCCCATATTATCCCGAGGGAAAGAAGGTATCTACCCATCTCGGGATCACCTTCATTCTGGTTGATATTTTGAAATATTGTGTTCCAGTGTTTGGAAGTAAATATTTCCTGCCTTTGTTAGTACAGTGAGTGTGAGCACATTTACATATTCTTTCAAGATGATTGCAAACCTCGTCGATGAGTACGAGATCCTTGATCAATATCACTCGCAACCGCGAAAGCTCAAGATCATCCATGTCGGGGCGGGAGCGTCTGGGCTCTTGCTAGCCTACAAGGCTGAGAGACAGTTACGCAACTATGCGCTCATATGTTATGAAAAGTATGTCGGGGCAAACGCTCCCAACTGCCCATAGTATCACCGAGTCTCATGCAGAGGCTGATTCTTTTATTCCTTGTCTGAAAAGAAATCCAAGCATCGGCGGAACATGGTGGGAGAACAGATATCCGGGATGTGCCTGCGACATTCCCGCTCACACGTACACTTACACCTTCCGACCCAATCCGGAGTGGTCGGGTTTTTATTCGCGTTCAGACGAGATACAAAAGTATTTCGAGAAGTTTTACGACGAATACAAGTTGGCGAAATATGTGCGTTTAAACACCGAAGTCTTGAGCGCCACCTGGTTCGAAGACAGCGGCGAATGTGAGTCTACGATATATATGTATATCAACGAAATGACTGGGCCGGTCGCACTGATAAGAATTGCGTCTGACACTCACGGAAATTGTAGGGGAAGTTGAACTCAAAAAAGGAGACGAGACTTTTACGGATCGCTGCAACGTCCTGATTAATGGTTCAGGGGTCGTTAACAAGTGGAAATGTGAGTTCTGAAGTCACTCGACGCCCCCGAAAGACAGCGTCTGGTGTGGAATCTTACAGTATGCCTCCCACAGGGCCCTCCATCGAGGGTATCTCTTTATACAAGGGCATCCTCGCTCACAGCGCCAACTGGGACACCTCAATTGACTGGCAAGGCAAGAAGGTGGCCGTGTTGGGGACAGGGTCAAGCTCTATTCAAATGGTGCCTCATCTGGCCAGAGGTAACAAACTACAAGGCAATTCCGACACCTAAATGACATATGACTGAACTGTCGTGTGACAGGGTCTCACAGCTTGACCGTCTTTGCTCGGAACATGACCTATATCGCGCCTCAGGTCGCCGCCGACGAACAAAAGATAGACGAGAACAGCCAGACTCCAGCGGCGGTCGGGAAACACTACTACATCGAAGCCGAGAAAGAGAAATTCCGAACGGATCCCGAGTTCCACCTCCAGTATCGGAAGAGGCTGGAGTCGGCCCTGACCGAGATGTTCCCGATGTTCCTTCGCGGCACGAAGCTGAACGTCCAGGCCCGAGAGTCGATGCGAGCGAGCATGCTGGCTAAGATCGGGCCGGGCCATGACGAGTTGAAGCAGCGATTCATCCCGCAGTGGTCGCCGGGGTGCAGGAGGCTGACGCCGGGAGAAGGCTATCTTGAGACGCTGATCCTGGACCACGTCAGGGTGATCCACGACGAGATCGCACGGTTCACCGAGACGGGCCTCGTGACGGCCGCCGGCGAGGAGTGGGACTTTGACATCATCGCGTGCGCGACTGGGTTCGACATCGCATACACGCCGCACTTCAAGATCACGGGCGTGGACGGGGCCGTGATGCAGGACGAGTGGAAGGAAACGCCCAATATCTACCTCAGCATCACAGCGCCAAAGTTCCCCAATTACTTTGTCGTGAACGGGCCGACGGGGAACTGGGGCCAGGGATGTGCCCTGCCTTCGGTAAGCAAGTCTTTCTTTTCTCTTCCTAACAATGCCTCACCGGTCCGCTCTCCTCTGGAAAGAAAATAAAAGTCCCCTCCCCCCCCAAAACCGCGTGTTCTCCTCGCTCATATGTCCTGGCCAAAAAACAGCACGAGGTCCAACTCGAATACGCTCTGCAATGCTGCCGCAAGATGCAAGAGGAAGGGATCCGGGCGATGGAGCCACGGCAGGACCCGACAACCCAGATCAACCAGCACCTGGACGCGTGGCACAAGAAGTACAGCGTGTGGGCTGAGGAGTGTCGCTCGTGGTACAAGGACAACAAGCCCGACGGCCGCGTCTACATCTGGCCGGGCAGCCTGCTGCACCACCTGAAGACGCTGCGGGTGCCGCGCTACGAGCACTACGACCTGCGTTACGAGGCCGACAACGTCTGGGCGTTTTTGGGTAATGGCCGGACGGACTTGGAATGGGAGCACGAGAACAATGGAAGCGACGGCGCCCGCAAAGTCGACCTGGCGCCATACATTCGCAACGAGGATGTGCCGTGGAGCTTGGATCTGCCTCTACCCTGGAAGGGAGAGGATCTATCGTAACAGGCCTGATGCGGAGAAGAAGATGGAGGAGAAATGTAAAAGTAGATCTGAAAACAGTGCTATTGTTGTTGCTGCTGCTTTGCCATACTTAGATGCCCCTCCAACCCCCCCGGTGTGCGAGGGATCTTGCGTGAGTGAACCCAGAAGGAAATGGCGGTAGATTGTGCTCGTCCAGTTTCTTTTGCCCCTCATCTTTTGACTTTACAATCGATTGAGAGAAGATAAGGGGAAAAAAGAAAAGGGAAAAAAAGATATGCCGCTGTTTTGGGCGAGAGAGAAAACAGAAGCGCCAAAAAAAAGGAACAAGGAAAATCCAATTAGCCCTCCTCCAGAACGTGCCGATGATATGCACCCCCCGGCACCGGCGCCGGCACTTGACCGTCCAGATACGACGCGCACCTGCGGTACCAGCTCATGGCGACATCGTCGAGGGGCCGGGGCGCGGGCCAGGAGAGGTGGTTGCGCGACCTGAGCGGCACGCCCTGGGCGACCTTGAGACTCGGCTCGTACAGGTGCGGGTACTTGACGAACAGGCCCGGGTCGAGCAGGTACTCTTCGACGCCCTGGCCGATCTTGAGCCGGCGGTGCATCTCGTGCGCGTACTCTCGTGTGTGCAGGAGGGTGTAGAGGTCCGGGGCGGGCAGCTTGACCTCGGGCTTGGGGCCAATGTTGGAGGTGAGCCATGTCGGATTCGTCTCCATGCCGGAGATGATGTCGTGGATGTTGAAGTAGACCGTCAGCGGCTCGGCGCCGAGCACGAATTCCGACAAGTCCGCCTGCACGACGTACGCCAGCCCGATGTCGCCGCAGATGTCGTCCAGCGCCGGGTCCGCAGAGTGGTACTGGATCAGCTTGTCCCGGAGGAAGGAGAAGACGCACCAGTCGATGACGGGCGGATGAGGCACCGCCGTCTGCAGCGGCGTTGGCTGCATCGACGGCGGTATGGCCGCAAACGTCTCTGGGCCTGGGGAGATACGCCACGCCGCGAGTTTGGTGAGCGTGTCTTTCCCGTTGGTCCATTGGATCCACGATTCCATGCCGCCCCAGGCGATCTTGATGAAAGCCGAGACGAGGCTGGAGACCATTCGATTGAGACTGATGATGGCACATTTCTCAGCATCTTGATCGCAGCATGTCTCGGCGTCCTCCGCCGCAGAATATTACTACGTACCTGCTCAGATCGGGATTTCGTCTGGCGCCCAAATAGCCGGTCACGGCGCACATCTCGTATGCATGGATGTGTTCGGAGTAATTGGAACGGGCCATCACCTGGAGATTGCGACAGATAGGGAATGCGACCGAGTTTGGAGGACTATGTCGCAGCGATGTCGTCGTAGATAATGCTTGCACCCCCCGGCCAACGGCCCAGTCGACGCTCTCTGCCAGAGAGTCTTCGTTAGACGATATCGGCACGGGCGGGTCAGCCGTATATGTTGTCTCCGCGGTAGGCGTCTCGTTGGATGATGAGATGCCAGAGCCGAGGGCAGGACACGCATCAGTGTCCAACATCGCGCTAAGAGGTGCCGACAGTGGTTCGGCGTCGATCTGGCAAGAGGAAGGCATGTTAAGATCGGTTCCCCACGGATCCAATCCTTCTTCATCATCACCTGCATCGACTCCAGGTTCCGCGTGCCGGGCATGAGCATCCTTGATAGACATATCTCGTTAGAGACCTGCAAAAGGACCCGGGATTGCACGAGGCTGAGCCATGATATAGTGACCGGCGAGTTATTCAAGACAGAAGTTTGACTTACAAAGTTGTTCTCTCTGCTCTCTACCATGGCGTCAATGATGCCCTTCAGCGTCGCCTGGAGGCTCCGGAGCTTCTTCTCCGACTGCCACAGCAACTGTCTCAGTCTGCAGTTCTCTTCGACCAGCCTGCTGTTGCGGTCGCTCTCGGAGCCGGAAAAGAGTTCCAGCCGCTGCTTGAGCTCGTTGATTTCCAGGCTCTGTCGCGCGCGGAACGCTTGCTGGGAGAGACGGTTGCGGAGCTTGCTAGGTAGCCCAGCGGGATCGGGCGGTCAGCATTGAATTTGGCAGCATGGATGCCTCCATCGATCATGTCAATTCAACTTACCGCTTTTCTATCGCAGCACTGGATTTCTTTCGCGCAGCAGCAGTAGGGAGAAACTCCTGGGGTGATGCCATTTGACCAGTTACCCTTCTACGAGGCCATGGTTCGATGTCTCCGTTCTTGATTTTATTGCCTTGGTATGAGGAACGTCAAGGTACGAAGAAGGTGTTGAAAACTTCAAGAAGCTGGTTAGGCGTAAGAAAGAAACCCACCATCTCCCGCATTCCGGAAGACGCTACAGAAAATAGCATCCTGGGGATATGCGGAGGTGCCAGCACTTCTCGAGTAAGCGAAACATGTTGACCTCGGCTTCCCCTTGGCTTCTTATATCAGTATAGTGCGCTGAAGGCGCGTCGAGTCATTGCTTTTAAGGGCGGCCAGATTTCTGTCCCGATTTGCTGGTATCGCATCGAGGACGACAATGGGAACAAGCATTTTCCTCGATTATCGGAGAAATCTATGAACTAGACATGTGCCGCGGAAAAACAATATTGAGGATGTGGTCAAGGTGGCCTCAGATGTCCGGGAGGACGTCAATGTTGACAATACGACAAGGCGTCACTAGCAACATCAGCGTGCCATGACCATCAGTAGTCCCACTTCCCTAAGCTGCTTGGATCAATGGTGATTTGATGAGTGCCGCATTGTCGGCGATGGGCAAACGAGTGAACTGATCTATAATGGGTTGCTGCTTCCTCGTGCAAAAATCCGTTGGCTTCTTGTTTGCAAATGATAATACAGCGTCGTTCCGGGCTTGGTTGGCATTCATCTTCATGCGGCTCAAGATTATGGCAACAGCTTCGTCGGCTCTTTGTACACCGGCCCGCTGGGAGTGTTGGCTGCATGCAAGGCACCCTTCGCGACGCTGCGCCAGGTGTTCGACATGCTCCACGCAATGATTTGCGTGAATCGCCAATCCATGGAAGGCGCATACATAGTGCACAGGTATGCCTTCATCGTCTTCTCATGCTGCGGGCCGCCGTGTACGCCCAGTGGGGACACCTACCAGGGCTGTACAGGCTCATCAACGCTCGCAGAATAGGATTTCTCTTCTCCTGTAGAATTGCAAGCCCAACCATCCAACAGAGTTTTGGCTGTCCGGGCGGAAGGAGTGGTTGACATTCTCGAAGATAGAGTCGACGCCTCCGTTGAGCCGACCAATTTCTTGGGCCTATCCCATGATATCAGAATGAGTCGCCTGCAGTGTCCACATAGACCCTGGGGCCTAATGCTGAGCCCTCCTGTCATCCGAGACAGGTCGACGCTCGTGCATAGTCCTTGCGTGGTATCTATCGCCTAAAGAATTCCATTAGTAGAAGTGGTAATGTGAAATAGTTGGGCAAGGTAATTCGCGCGTGTGCATTTGGCGCTTCGAGAAGGATTTGGGATGGTTTGTGCGGGTCGCATTTCATGTCTATCACGCGCGAAGGATTGCGTGAATCCTCAGAGGGAATCGGTGATGGGGAGGCGGGTTCTGACCCGCACCGTGGTCGATGCAGCTTGCAAGATGTAAAGTTTTGGTAGATACGCAACAAAAAGAGTGAGGCAATCGCAAAGAGAATAAGATGACCTCTGTCTGGGAGTTTGCGCCCTGGCTTCCTCACGAAACAGTTCCTCCACATTCTGAAATAGTCTTCCTTTCAGGGCGGAGTGCTCCTGTGAGTTTTAATCCCCCTGGAAGACAATAGACCTTGTTAAAAACCGGTGAACCACTTGCCTGATGGAAAGGGGAGGGTCGGTCATATAATACGGTTCGTTGTCACAATCTGACAGAACCTACACAATGTGATCATCTTCCATATTTTTGAATCGAGACAAGACGAACACGGAGCATGACCGGTCCGTTGTCTGTCGGCTGGAACGAATGGTCTTCCTCACGCAAGGCCGAGGCGCATTGGTAAGACTGGTCTGGTTCACTGTAAAGAATCAAGCGCAAAATGCTGTCCGGGGAGTCCCAGGGAAAGATTCATACAACAGCAAGGAGCAGGGCGTTCGAACACGTACCGATTTTCATCCTTGCGAGTGGCAGGCGTATGTAGGAAGTCGGCCAGCACGGCGCTTTTGCGTTCTTGTTCGATGTCAGAGTGGCTTCCTTAGCCCCTCTGGGTCATCATGGTTGTGTTTCTTCGTATCTCCTTCGGCGGGGAACACTTGTTTATTCACACCACATTCAGTCCAACGAAAGAAACGGTTCTCTCGACACCTCAGGCGGCCATGGCTGCAATTTCTCTACCCGGCTTTCTCTCGGAGGATGGCAATGGCAAGGCTGCGACGGTCGCCGTCGCAGCAGTAGCAGCCTCGGTGGCAAAGGCATCCACCTCCTTTGTCCTCCACTCGGAGGTCTGCAAGAAAGCTACTGGGTTCTCTCCGGACAAAAGCAAGGGCACGCAGTGATGCCTGAACTTTGACCGCTCCGAGATATGCTGCCAGCATTCGCCACCACAAAACGAAAACAGGGATAAAACTTGATTTCTCGAGTGCCCAAGGGAAATATATCCGATCGGGTAAGAGTACCGAAAAATGAGGCCGACAAGGCCACCATGGCATGTCTATGATGCCATGATCGGCCTGAACGAATGTCGCCACTCAGATGGAACCCCGCTCGCCCGATAAATCAGTGGCATCGTATTAGTAAATCGTAATACGCAACATGCGAGTCATGTGAACGCTGTGGCGGTGTTGTCTCGCAGGAATTTCGGCATCTCCCTGACCGTTGTGTGGCTGGTGTGGTCGGCTTTCGGAGAGACATCGAGAAGTCTGAATCCTCCCACACTCCTTCGTGACATCCACGTGGAGCTGATGGATGTGAGTGGACATCGCTCCTGGTACCCAGTAGTCTCTCCCACCGTAGCAGTTACAGAAGATTCCCCCCCTTCTAGCGCTACAAAATTCCCCAGTGGTCTCCCATTTACTTAGATCGGCAGTCCACTTACCTGCTGTAGCATGCTTACCATAGGCATGTAGTTTGCCATGTGGTAGTGGCACGAACCCCTGCATCTTGCACTACTTGATGCATTCTCCCTCGACTGCCCATCTGCGGCGATCATCGTGAGGGAGGAGATGCGCAGAAGCAACGGTGACAACGCCATGTGGTGGGGGAGGGACCAATCTCGGAAACGGTTGGTGCTTTTTCCCGCTGCTTCATTCGCGGATATAACCCTGGAAAGATATAAGTCGCCGACACCACCTACTTGGTAGAGATCTCGGGGATGAAGGACGCCGAAGAATGACGAATGCACCCGCACCGAAGTTGAGTTCTGACTGTGTCCACCCCCAAAGATTTCGCCATTGCCTCTCGGAGGCGCACGTAATAGCTCCAGGTAAGATGTTCCAAGCACGGCAGTGTTTATCCTGCCTGAAGAATTCAATACCCGAGGCATGCAGTCATGATGTTTTACCACCAGGCGGAGGGGGGAGAAGCCGTAACCTTGGACCTCTTCGACATCGAGAGGGGGCATCGGAAAAGGGCGAAACACAGGCTGCGAAAGTTCGGCAGAACGCCGTACGAGCAATAACCCCACATGATTGGAGGCTTGATGAGCGGCCTTGCTTCCCTCGCGAACTCTGTTTGAGGGAATACCCGATGACCCCTAAAGCAGAGTGTGCAAATTGTCGGGTGCAGGAAGAAAATTCTTGCAACTTCGTATCGACCAAGGTTAATCGGGTAGCAGAAAGAATGGTGCCCACACAGGCAACCACTGAAGTGTCCGGAGCGGGAACCCGAGCCATCCTCCATCGACGTGATTGCGAAAGATGGAGCTTGACCTTGGAGCATCATGGAGGGGGAGAGGGAGAAAGGGAAATGGTGCTGGACAGTTCTTGATGAGTCAAGACCAACCTACCTACCTCCCGTGTTCCCCTGGAACTCATTGGAATCTTGGCAAAAAATGGTGGACAAACTCTGCCTCGTATGTAATCGGCCTGAAAGTCGGAGCCGCAGCAGTAGCGCCGGTAGCAGCAATGGCAGGAGCTCTTTTCCGATGGAAGGCGACGGTCGCCCTTGCAAACTTTTACTGGGAACCGCACACCCGTTTCAACACACGGATTCACTTCCACTAACAAGTACTTGTTACTTCTTATTCACTGTCTCGACACTATCACCATCATCATTACTAACAAGTAAGAATCGAAGACAGCCAGATGCCGTGAGAGTCTCGAGAATCATCATGTGAAAGTGGTGCGGAATTGGCGAGCTTCGGTTTTCGACCCACTCGTCCACTCGTCCATCCGTCGGCGGATTTCTTTTCCCCAGGAAACGATCGGCGGATTCTTTTCCCCCGGGGGTCGCACCTTTTTGAGGGAGAAACTCGTATTGATGGCCACAGCGTCATGTCGGTGTTCCTGTGTAGAGAGGTTGGAGTTACCGGCAATCTGGGTAGAAGGCCTTGGTTTGGGACGTTTGCCAGGTGCAAGGGCGGTAGCTCGAGGGTGTCAACAGTGCGTTGACACCAGCGCACATACCGTCTTTGCCCACTACGGCGCCCCTAGAGATCAACCGGCCAAATGGGAGATCGGCAGTGGCATCGAGATCTCTGGGGTTGTTCACACAAAGGAGGCGGAGAACGTGTCAAGAAACTGAGAAATGCAAGCAGAAGCTTCACCCCCGTTCAGCTCAGTGTCCGTTACACTAAGGCCAGAGCGTGAGTCATCCTAAGCCAGCAGCCATTTCAATCACCAAAGGAACAAGACAGCAATGTCTCTTTTTTCACAGTCGGTATTTATTAAACTAATAATACTAGCTACAGCGCTCTGGAGCTCTGAATATCCTCTGTTGTGAGGTGAAGAGGGAGTCACAATGGACTCAACCATGTTCATATCGTATCCAATCAGCCATGTAGGCGGGGGTATCGTAGACCGTGTCCCAATGCTCGCAAAATATGCAAAAGACTGCTCGAAATGGAGCAAGTGGGAAGCCGCTCGCTGGAAAAGACATCGCTTGCTAGACAAAACACAAAACAGATCATGTGGCCAGGGCCAGCCCCAGACTCACTTCCTCATTGAGGACCGTTCAGGCAGCGCGTGCCACGTCGCTGGACAGGCTGACGTCCCTTGACGGCACTAGGTCGACGCGACTTGCTAGAGCCGTTGGTGGCATCCTGGTTGGCGAAGCGAACGACTCTGCGTCTGGCGTCCGCGTCTCGCGAGTAGTGGGCTGCTGCCTGGGGGAAGTTGGCGGCGGCCTCTTTCTCTTGTAGTTCACGCACGAAGGCGATTTGCTCTTCGGTGGTGAGTTCCTTCTTGGGAGCCAAGGCCGGAATGTTCTCCACCGGAAGATTGAGCTCCTCGGCGGAGCAGAGAAGGTCGTCGTCGGACAGGTAAGAGTTGGGCTCTGTGCCAAAGGACGACATGCATGACCTGTAAGGACTAGGCATCCACGTCGAGTTGCTGCTGTCGCGGCGCATGGCAATGGATTGACACTGTGATGAAGTCGAGGTAGAGTTGGATGATGCATTGCTGTCTGTGCGAGCAAGAGCTTGAGAGGTAGGCCAGGCCGAGGTGGGTGACGCGCTCACCAGTGCCGTGTAGGCAGAGGTCGGCGCGTAAGAGGTGTAGTAGTTGGCGTTGGACGAGGTGGAGTCGCGAGAGTCTGAACGCGACATAGCCACCGATGTCATGGCCGGGGTAATGTTGGAGGTGGGCGACGAGAAGAACATTTTATTGTGCTGTGTTTGAGGGTGCAAGGACGGTGGATGGTTGTGCACGACGCGACGGGGATGTCGAGTCTGATATACAAGCACAGAGTTTGGGGGGCCCGTGATGTTATTATGATGGGGGTGTTGTTTGGCAGCCAGATCCGGGATTTCGGATTCCCAGTTGCGGGAGTGTGGCAAGACGACTGGGCTGGCTGCGGGTGGTGATGCAATCCGCGCGAGTATTATGGTTTGCGTCGAGTCAACGGCCACGGCGGACGGATGAGGGTCGGCTAAACGACCTGGAGTTCAGGAGAAGGCCGGAGAACGGTGACTCGGCGTGATGGAGACTGTGATCGGTTGACTTGCCGCTGCTGCTCGCCTCGGTGGTTGGCCCGGGTTCGGTCAGCGTGTGCCAATGGAATCCCAGTGGTCAATATATGCCTCGTCAGGGCGGCTGTGCTGAGAGTCCAGTGAAAGGGGTTGGTGGTGTATGAGAGTGACCAAGATCAAGGCCCAAAGGGGGGGATATCCCAGTTATTAATGCAGTCGAAGGCGCGAGGGTGGTAGAAGCAAATTAGTCGTGTCAGTGTTTTGCCCCTTCTCCGTGCTTTTTTCTTTTCTTTTTGGGCAGATGGAGAATGGCGAAAACCCGATGGAGCGGTGCGACCTCGGGCCTAGGACGGGAAAAGACACAAACGGGGTTCGGAGCTTGTCCCCCTTGTGTCGTATGGGTCGTACGTTGTAGCGCTGTAGCGTCGACGCTTCGGGTTGTGGGGGGTGGGAGAGCCACGGTAAAAGGTTTGTCGCTTTTGGCACCGTATCGACGGGTTCCGCGAGAGGCTAGCGGTTCCGCGTCTGAGTGGCTGGTTTCAGAACACGTCGGGATTGGCGGACCGTTGAGGTGATGGGGACGCAGGGGTTGTGGGTGGCTTGTTGGATAGCGATGTCGATGTCGATAGTGTGTGATCTGCTACCGGTTCGTAGGTAGTCGTTGGATGAAGATGCGAGAATGGTTCGAGGAGTGGAGGTGGAGGAGGAGGACGAAGAGGAGGTAGAGTTGTGTCGAAGTTGTCGAGGCACGCAGGCTGAGCAGGGCAGGCAGCTCAGATTATAACACACACTGACTCTCTGAAGAAGGCAAACCCCCAAACAGGATGATTTGTTGTCACAGTCCGGCGGCGCTGACTGTCGGTCAGTAGACCGCCTGAAAAAGGGATGATTCTGATTGTGTGTGAAGGGTGAATGTGACACTGATTCGAGCCCCTTCACCCTTCAGCCAGGCAACCGAGCGCGGGTGAGGGCGAGTGAGCGACAAGTTAGGCTCGAGGCGCAAGCCACGGGGGTTAGACGAGAAGCAGGGTAAGGGGTCGAATGGGAGAATCCCAGACAAGCCACCAACGTGGGTTGCACGAAAATGAGAGTAGCTGAAAACGGGGGAATTTCCTGCAAAAGGATTTGGCGGTGGATTAGTCGGTGACCAGGGTGGGAGGAAGGGAGAAGGGGAGAAGGGAGAATGGAGAATGGGGAGAAGGGATGCGACCAGAGAGAGAAGGCCGGAGCTGAGGGATGGAGCCTGAGAGTCTGAGCCTGGGCTCGCACTGGTAGCATTGGAACTGGCTGGTTGGTGGCCGTGCAGGTCAGTGTTCCGAAGCCTAGAGGAGCCGAGATCTGTCCCGATGAAATGCCTAGACTGCCCCTTGGGACTCCCTAGCTACGGACAAGTAGACACCCACTACCTAGGCTCTCCAGGCTCTATAGGCTCCCCCACGCCCGCTGGAGCCTGTCTGACTCGCCAACAAAGAAGTCAAAAGGGGGCTCGGGGTCACAGCTACCCCCGGCTAAAATCGACCTCGGGCCAGTACCACGCGACGGATGTAGGGTCAGGGCCAGATTCGTGCGATAAAGCCTGGCTGGGGCCTCGTCCCTCCCTCCTATCATCACACAGAACTGCTAATTCAGGAGTCAATTTGCGAAGGACGGTGATGGGTGACGACCGGAGAAAGGAATCATAGGGAGAGTGCGTGTTGGTTGTGAGACGGACTTTGTTACCACTGCCCTGCTGCTAAGTTCCCGATTTAGCCAAAACGAAGGCACAATAATCAAAAGCCGTGCGCGGCCAAAGAAAGACCAAAGTCAAACAAGTGTGCGATGCGATGACTCAGGCACACAGTTAATTAGTGTAGTATTCCAGCATTCACTACTCGGTATGCATCCATCATTTACCATTTACCCTTTACCATTTACCATTAATGGATCCGACGAATACGAGGAATGCTCGTCATACTCATCCCGTTTGGCATTATTGCAGGCTATTGCGAGCAGGGATCGGGTCATCTTTATTGCTTCGACATTGCCGACAGGACGATGCGGGACATACAAGGTACGCCGTACTCATCTCACAGCGAAGGATGTGCAAGGCGCAATAACTATTCCCTGAAATCTGTAACACCCCACCCAACTCCCAAAATTACCCCCCTCAACAGAGTTCATGTCTCATTGTTGTTATTATTACTCGGTATTATCATGGTCATGACCATGTTCGCCATCATCATGACATTATTGTTGCTGTCTGTCATCTCCTCTAGACCCTGAGTAAGAGGGCATTAGCCATCACAGACACCACCACACCAGGTACAACCGTTCGCTGGCACTCGCCGGAAACGATTACTTCAGCTGGCGGCAGACTGGCGAGAAGCGGCCCCAAGCTGTGGGATTGCCGCATTGGGAAGGACCTCGACATCTACATAATAATGCTAACTCAAACAAAAGGCCAAGACGGTGGCCGACTTCGTCGCCTAATCTCGCCTTGTATGCCGGCCGTTAATAGTACGAGCCTTGGAAGTATGACCAAGGTTGATTATTCTGCCAGTGGATGGTTGGTTGGTACTGGGTATACGACTGCCTGCCGAGTACTGGGTACACCATCAACAACCACCAGACGTCATGCCCAGGGCTTTTGCTTCATCCCACGCGGTTAAACAGAAGTTTTCCTTGATTTTGGTGCGTTTGTTTGTTGTCCTTTGCTGTTACGAGAAACCTTGGAATCATTGTTTCTTCACTTGACCAGTACCATGCCACATCACCTCCCTCACCGTCTTTGGGGGCCCTCCTCATGGACAGCACATCAAGGCAATGTGAGTCAGGACTCAAGACGGTACCGGTGCTGGAGCTGCTTCTCCAAATCTGGGGCGCGTCCAAAAGTTGCTGCCCAAAACAAAAGCTTAAAGGCGGCCACTCACCGGCGCCTCCAACACTCCCTTGTCGGTCGTTTCCGGGCGCCAGAAAATGAAACTTCACTTTAACTAATAGTTAAAACCACCCTTCGCGGGGCTCTTCCCGTGGGCAGTCCAAGGCGACAAAACTGCCGGTTATTCGCAACCCCGACGCATCGTGGATAGCACCCGGATGGGTGCCTTAGGAATATATGCGTCCCACGTTTGATAACTCGATTTCATAAACACATTCGCAATTGTCACTGCCTGGTCCCAGGGTCTCAACACCAGGCAAAAGGAAAAAGTCAATAGTCAATCACGGAACCGAACAACTGCCGTGATTTCTTCGCCTTGCGTCGCCTGGCCGCGCCTCGTTTGCTTCGTCACCATGTTGTGGAACTATGGGGACGAATTACCTACTCCAGCAACCAGGAGAGGGGAGCCGAAGTTTACACGCAATCTGCCGAAGTATTCAGGAGGAGTACACGCACAAAGCTCCATGCACTACCTACAGGACGCCTACCTAGGATAGAGTACCTACGCGACGAGTTGCGGAGTCCAGGGTACCTCCATCCGCGCCCGCCAGATCGACAAGTCGAGTTTTGCGTTATTCAAACCATTGGGGAACCTCGAGGTTCCCCGAAACTAGCCCCAAGTATCTTCCCGCCAAAATTTGGCTGGGGAGATACCTTCACCGCATCTGGAGATACCTCGGCGAACTCCAACCAACCGATACAAATTTCTTGTCGTCTTTGCCTTCCTCTTTTTCCCTTGGAGGGCGTTCTTTTCCTTCACTGTGACTTCGACGGAGTCCACTCCAAGGTGGATTGTAATATTCTCCTATCTTCGGATCCCCCGTATGATGGGTACATTGCAAGGGCCGTTCTCCAAGTACTTGGCTCCGTGCCCAGTACCGAGTACAGTGGCAAGTACCAATTTTCCAGAAGGATTATGGAACATTTCCCAAGGGCATTGCTACGACGGGGAACAATATGGTGGATCAGCGGCGCAGGCAATATTCCCACTCCTTCAAACCGACTAGGACTCCATTCAGCCTCCTGGGTAAAGTCCCCATGCACTAAATCAGCCAAAAGACCCATAAGCCGGAGGTGCTAAAGTGCCCGAGAGCGCCACCTCTCAATCCCGCCATCAGACCCTCTGTGCCATCTCAAACCCCCGTCAGATATTACCCGCTGCTGGTCCCCAGCAAGCCCAGCTCTCTGGGAGAGACGGATTCCTTGTACCCTGTACCGTAGGCACAGTATCGAATCTCGCTTGTGATCCAATCAACACCTCTCATTTCCAGCGGATAAGTCCTCATAATACTTCGTGTCGAAAGGCTGTTCCGATTTTTCTTCATTCCGACAAAACAAGGTTTGCCTTTCGAATTCTCATGGCTGAGGTTTCCGACATTCGACTTCGGGGCAATTTCTTCAAACCGAGGTACCGATGGATAGTTTCTTGAGCGCCCCAGGCCCAGCTCTTACCCCAATGATTAACAAACAGCCTGCTCCGTTGTCGGTGTTGACCAGACGATCAATAGTTAGGTTTAGACGCCAAAGACTTTGACTTTCGCGTTATTGTCCTCCTTTTCGAGCAGCATAACCACCAAGTCCACAAGCTGGGGCCGTTGTCGCGGCACTGGACCGCTGGACGCATCTCGATTCTTGGCGCACAAAATACGGGTCAGTTAAACTCAGTTCGAAACGAAAGACGATCCAATAGAGAACAACCTATTGCTGCATCCTATCCTCTACCTCGGCCCTGAATCTGACGGTCCTGTCAACAAAAGACCCTTCGCTTGCCTGAGAGTCAGCTCGCTCGCCCGGCGGCGCGGCACCAACATACCAGTGTTGATCATTACCCCGGCCTCGTGTAACACCTTTGCGCCCAAGATAGCAAATGCGTGGGTGACACATGATGCGCATGCAGCCATGGTTGTAAGACATGCAGGGTCTTCCAGCCCATCTCACAACATATCCAACGTGACTTGACACCACAGCCCTGCGAAATGCAGCTGACATTGGCACGAGCTGAGCCTCGTTTGGAGGCGTGTCGTGTCCGTGTGCTGGCACATCAGCATGTGACCGTATACGACTCTGACTTGCAGCAGGATTGAACACATGTCGCTTCAGGCATCAACCACATGTCTCGACAGGCAAGACAAGGCGAACAGTCATCAACAGTAATATTGGCCCTTCTCTTGTTGGTTTTCGGGGTCAGAAAATCGGCTCTGACGGTCATTGCCCGCACGACAAAGGTGCCTTTACGGGGCTTACATTCTTGCCTTCGTGCGTAGCAAGACAAACACTTCCATTTGCGCGCCTATTCTTCTCTCCGGATTATTCTCTTCAGATGCGGAGGTGCCTGCGAGATCGATGGGGGGCAAAGGAATGTCGACTCCCCGCTTCTCCAGACCTTCAGCCGTCAACGGCCCCAATCGGGCTCGCAACCCCGACAATTCACCAACAGCAGGCAGGCCAGGATTTGCTTCGCCCAGTTGGGGATTCATTCTCCGCAACGGAACAGTTCTGCACATTGTCTCATTTCATCGTCGATGGCGGCGGCATCGGGTGTATGTCGCCTTGACGATGAGTTTCCTGGCTCTATTCCGAGCGGAAAAACCTGATTTCTGATCCCAAAGATGGCCCGTGGTAACAGAGACAAAGATACCGCGAAGATCGGCCGAACATCGCACGGATGTTCATACAGCCCAAACAACCATCATGGAAGATCAACCAACAGGATCACAAGGATCATCTTTCAGCTGTACCGGAGCTGGCCTGCAATGTAGTGGCGCGGCACATCCAAGGATGCCTCGAACATTTGCACGAGTCATACGATCGTGTGGGACCCCGCACTGTCCAGTCGCAGGCTAGAATCGCCTTTTAAAGGTGCCGCTGGTACATGTTCCTTTTGCGGATGATCATTTTATTCTCACGTGTTGTCCAAACAAAGAATGCATACGCAGATCTTGGACCTTGTCCTCGTCCCGCTGGTGTTCCAGGCATTCGAGCTCCTCAGCCTGTCCCAAGGTCCAGACTCTATCCATTGATTACCTTGGAAGAATGCGCTGATCACAGCAACAACAAACCGCTCTCATGACTCTTTGTTTGCAGAAGTGGATTTCGCTCACGCGACGAAAGACAATGACAATGGACGGCCGTGCCGAGCGGGTTTGTGGATTGGTGTTTGCAGGAAACATGTCGCAAACTCAATGCAGGTTCTGATCCAGCCCTACGGCGGCCCAACAGTACACCAGTGGCTTGGAATGTGCCATCAACCTCCTTGACAGGGCAAGAATAAGGTGCCAGGCATCCTCTTTGAAGAACTGCTCTCTGTAGTGACCACATCAGGTTCTCGGAATCGTATGCTATCCACTCTCTGTCCGAACACACAGCCACCCCTTCATATTGCCGATCTCGACGTTCTCTTCTGTCCGGCGTTACATCTTGATCCGAAGGAGCTTCAAGAATGATAGCACCAATGTCGGTAAGGACATACGAGCCAATGGTGTCGAATGATCAATTGTAGGGTACCGTGCGAATATTCAGTGTCTAGAGGCACTTACCGCTGCCGGCACCCTAGATCCTGATCTTCTTGAGATCTGGTGCCAACGCAAGCCGCGCCGAGTCGTGCGAGAAGGCGACCGACCGGACATAGTACTATAGCCCTCGAGCGACTGCAGGCACTCACTGCTGTCGGCATTCCAGATCTTGCCCGTCTTGTCGCTTGACGTCGACGCGAGCCTCGCCCCGAGTCGTGCGAGAAGGCGACCGAATTGACAGAGCTTAGACCACGTTGATCGTCGTTATCTCACGCTTCTCCTCAGGATTTCCTTCGAGAGCTCTCCGCGCATGATGCCCTGCACATCACATACGCCAATGAACTTGAAGCCTCCCTTTGTCTCGGTTTCTCGAACCATGATCGGGAATTTTGCGCTGCACGGGACGAAGATCAGATCTCCTGGCCCTGAATGTCCCGCCAATAGGCCCATGGTTCCGTTTTGGAGAAGGAAGAATCGAACTTGCGCAGATGCTCTGAAGTACTGAACGGAATGGCTGTCACAATATCGATCAAGGCCTCGGCGAGATCCCGCTGTCCATCGAGTTGCTTCAGCGACCTTTGTAAGGGCGGATTGGAGAGTAGGATGGCCTCTAGGAAATCTTAAATGGCTTGAGACTTCAGAGTACTCGCAAACATATGCTAGTATTATGTTGACCCAGGTTCGCAGTGTCTCATTCCCTGCACTACCCTTTTCCGTAGTCGTATCTCGCTGCACGACCTCCATCCAGGGTTTTCAGTTTTAGGCCAGGGAGTCTCATAAATGTACCATTGTCGAGAAACATGGGTTGCTAAATACCGTCCCGCCTCCCTTGCCCGGCGCCGACATCTAATCATTGCTTAAAATTGTGCAGCGGAGGTTAAAGAAATTTGGAACCCAGGAAGACATGTTCCAGTGAGGCTGATCAATGCCAAAGAAGATCGAAAGGCGGATTTCGATAGACTGGACCTATCACTTTGACCCCCGTTATAAAGACATGCTTTAGCACCGTAGACTGGCCATAATCGACAGTTATGCCTTGTCCTGCCTTTCGCTCATTACATAACCCCAGCAAGGCATAGACCTTGCCGGGATGATCAGAAGCTGAGAAGGTCATCGTCAAGTGGAGCAAGTTGTGTAGGTTATTCTGGGCATGGAAATTCTGACCACGGATCGCCTCAAGAAGATTCAGCCTAGACAGAGAACTAAGGACCTCAGACAAAGACTCGTTAGGCGTTCGACCAAGGTGGCGCGCATGAGCCTCTAGAATGTATAAACATCGTCTTAATAGCAAGAGGCTGTTCTAACTGAGAAATCTAGTCCTGCTATTGAGGACATGATGTGGTCAGACAGCGACTTCTTGCACAACCCAACAGCGTCCGTACCACGGCCGACGGGAAAGGGGCTCTCCAAGAAATCTCCTGAGAAGTGTCTCTAGGATGAAGTGTCCATCCAGTCAAGCGCTCGTTCCAGAGAGGGTATTATATCGAAATCGCCGAGGCCTCCTGCATACGACAGTCAGTGGCAGTATCTACCTGTTGTACACAGAATGAGAGTGGATCTATCTGACTGATTGTGTCTTGTCCCTCTGCCTAATCAGAGAGACTCTGCCTGTTTATATACACTTTGGCCTGTGATTTGAAGGCCATTCCTGAAACCTCCTATTCCGTCGTCATGCCATTGCAGAACGGCGAGAACAACGGGGTTGAGGTAGAAGGCGCAGTTTATGAGACAGCTCTCGTCTCAAGTGGGTTATCGTGCGACCCTGTCAACACCACCACTGAGACTCTAAAACCGTGTCATTTATGGAACGAACAACGAAATCTATGTCGTCTGGTCACTCTGCCTAGGCGATCTTGGTCCGCCTTATATTGCCAAACACTTTCAAAAATTCGACCTTTTGTAGTGGCATAGATCTCATCCAAAAAGGTCAAAGGCCGCATCATTATCAAGACCTGGCTCTGGTGCACTTGATGTAATTCTGGATTGCATACTCGCTATTTAAATATATCCCAAGTGCGACCCTGTGCGAGTGGCTCTCTCCAACTCTCCTTGCCCTCTCGCCCTGAACTAAACTAAGCTTTTGCTTCTCCGCATGCGGGGAAGTAAGGAACTCGGAAATTCGCAGCCAAACTCCCTCAAGCCGTATATGGATAATATCTACTTGTGATCTTAGGAATATGCTTCAAACTTGTAAATTCTCCTCGGAGGCGATTCTATCGGTGTAAAGCATACTGAATTATTTCATAAAACTGACGATGATGTGGGCAGATTCATTAACCGTAAATTTAACTACTCACAGCACGATCTAATTGGCTCAATTTAAGCTTAACAATAACCTGTGCTCCACTTCGCCAACCTTAAAGTTAGGCCACAGGACGGCTCGACGGGCACAGGGACAGATAGTAATATCTCTGTTTTTGCTCTGTTTCGGAGTACAAGTTCGCAGAGTAAATCGGTGCGTCGAATCAGAACGGCTGAATGATCCCGGTTAGTGCGAGCTCAACGCAGAATTTTCTCATACTGAGCAACAAGACCGCCATCGTTATTTATTCTCCCTTGGAAAGGCTCTCTCCGATGTCAGTCGATCGGGATGACCGTTCTGCAAGTATGTAATACTTTCCTACTTTATCGCGGCTCAACATACCCTACTCGTCTCACCCCGCCTCTTTGACCCGTCCGTATGTTTGATATGATACCAGTCGGTGAAGAGGGGCTTCTGCGAGCCATTTCTGCACGTCTCACGACAACGTGCTCCAGCTCCAGCTTCACATTTTCCGGCACTCGCAAAGCATGTCCTCCGCATCGTGACTTGAGTGACCCAACAACTCTCAGGTCCATGTGCAAAATTATGTTATCACAGCATCAATGACGGCCAAAGATCCCAATGCCGTGCATTTTTTGTTTAGTTTCAATCCACCCATTCGGCACGATCCTTGTGACAAAGGGGAACAGCCTCCATGCGCTCGGTTGATCAAAATCGCTTGAATTACTAAGAAGGACTTCTCGTTGAGCTCGTGGACCGAGCTCTCTGCTCTGATGCCTCCCACGGCCACCCCCGCTCAGCGTAGGAAGCACACGGTAACCGGTAGTTCAAAAGTCATGCTCGCAGCCAAGTTCTACTCAAATCAGCCGTACCTGTGCAAGGAGTCCAAATCGGGAGAAATTCCGCCAGGCACGGAGCTAGAATCCTCGCCGGCTAGCCTACCTATGTACACACGTCATTCCGAACAGTTTACATAACGCAACAGGCTGCCAAGTAAGGCAAAAGAGGCAGGATGGCGACTCCGGCAGACACGCCGCCAAACAACGCCGACGCAACATTGACATGCATGCTCCTGGCAGCCAGCTTCGCCATCTGCTGCGCCATGAGGTCCTTCTTCCACCGGCGTTCCTGCTCGAGAAGACTGTTCGCCGACGACCCCGTAGACTCGTCGCTCGTCCGCCGCGAGTAGGCCGGTGGCGGAGTGCCAGTTGAAGACGGGGACAAAGTGCTGGAAGACCGCTTGAATAAGTCTTCGATGGTCTTCTGACACTTGACGATCTGTTGCTGGAGCAGTTCCACGTCACGAGTGTTCCTCGACACCCAGCGGTTCTCGAGCTCTTTTTTGGGAAGGTGCAGCTCGCTGAGCGCGGCCCGGCCCTGGCTGATGGAGGATTTGAGCCTCGCCATCTCAGCGACGAGGGTTGCATCGGATTGCTGCTGGCTCTCCTTCATTGCTTCCTTGGCATAGCCGAGCTCCTGTTGAAAGCGATCAATGTCCTTCTCCCAGAGCAGCTGGGCCTCGCGACCGGCGGTGGTATCATGCAGCGTGGCACCGGGCTTCGCGAGCTCCTTCTGGATGAGCAATTCGTACTTGACCCCTCGATCTATGATGCCGTCGATGATATTGATGGCAGTCTTATACCCCTGGTCGTGTCTTCGGACAGAGCTTTTGGGGGATGTATGGACAAGCTGGCCCCATTTGTTCATGTCTCCGATGAGCTGGGCCTCGCGGACCTTGCCTGCCTCTCGGTCCACTTGGTCCCAGAATGTGGTGGTCAGGACAATGGCATCATAGTTTTCGGGGCCGCAGATGGTACGAAGCATATTCAAGCTTCGGCGCGTGGAACCACTCCATCGAACGTCCGCGATGGAGTGGAGGTAGACGATGCCGTTGAGGCGGAACCTGTCTTCCAGTTTTGCGTCGGCCTTGCCATATGCTGTCGACAGCCAGTACGCAACTTCTTGAAGCACCTCCGATTCGGAGCGCGTGGTGTCGTTGAAGCCGGGTGTGTCGATGAGATGGACAGTCTTGGACTTGTGACGAAATGAGAAGATCGATACCGAGGACGTGCCTGGGCATTACATTTAGCGAGCCGGACGTTTGACGCATTGAAGGGCGTCTCACAAGATTCAAGTTTGTGGCCAATCTGGATCTCCTTTTGAGTGCACAGGGTCACGAAGGTAGATTTACCCACACCTGTAAGGCCCATGACCGCGATGAAAACATCTTGGGGACTGAGTGTGATTGTCAGAGCATTCCAATCGGCCATCTCCAGCCTGCTTCTACTTACTTCAAAATTTGGGCCGAGTCTACCAATGCTGGTTCTGTGTCCATCCTGGGAATCGTTGTACTGGTGTTCGCTCGAGCCAAGTTATTGTTGGAGAACGTCTCGTGTGTGCAGTCCGCTTCTGCAATCTGGCGTAGCGTGAACAAGTCCGGTCGGTGACAATACTCGCTGGGACGAGATGGCCAATTTGATCACCAAGCAAACAAGGTGCAGAGTGCGTGGCAGATAGAAATCAAAGCATAAGGCTGGCCCCCAATTCCGGAGATCTTGGATGTGGGCTGCGATACGGCATTTGTCGAGGCCTGATTAGTTGGACTCTTTTCTACGGCGCTCTACGGACTAATTGTCGGATAACAAAAGGTACCTACCAAGATGTTTGTATGGCTCTGCATCCAGCCTCATTATTTTACGTAAAGAGAGGTCGCCATTCCACTCATTGTAAGAGGAGCTTGGAAAGCCTAGTGCACGTTTCTGTCGAACGGGCTCGCTTGAGGCTGCCCGGTCTGCCTAAGGCTTGATCGATGGAACCTGCACTTGACCGGTTCTTGACTTCCCGGCCCTCTATGCTCTCATCATGGGGACCTATCACATAAAATTTGCCCCACACCTTTGTGAGGCTCTGCGCATGCGAGAAGGACGGGACTGAGGTTTCCTAGGGCAGGCCTGAGGTCTCGACCGGGCCACGAGCGCCCCTTTGCGGCCCCCCGAGGCGCCCGCTAAGAAATTATTTGATGCCTGATCTGCAAGTCTCAGGCTCCCGCTGCGCCCGGCCCTGCGTCGTTCAGCCGCACCTGGTTGACCTGGCTTGCATGGCTCAGCGGCACTGTTGCGTGCCGAGCTGCAGGAAGGCGTGCAGAGTGCGCGTCCTTTACTGCAGCCACGTTTTCGTGTCCCTAAAGCAGCGAGGGCCAGAGGGAGCACTATGGAGTGAAATCGTTCATTCTGAAGTTGACTGTCGTGGCCATGCTGGGGACATCTGGGACATCCGTAGTGAGATTGAATCAAGCTTTACAGTTTCGAGCAGCTGCACAGAACCGTGACTCTGCTCAAACGGGCTCATGGATAACAAGTCAATAGCACGTCAAGCAGCTACCACTGCATATCGGGACTCGGGCTCTGCACAGCAAGCCAGGCCTCGCGAAGATCGACCCCGAGATGGTCAAAGACCAGCCTCGAGTCATGGTATTTGGGTTGATTCTGCGAGGGTATATGTAGCAAACCGGCCGAGCAGCCTGGAGCAACCTAAGTATGGCGCCGAAGTCTGGAGCGATGCAGCAATGATGCGACAACCAACGGCCACGGCGGACAGGCAGATGATACCAAGTGCCCAGCGCAAACCTGAGCCGCCGCCGGTGCCGTCCAGATCGTCAAAGCCAGAGACAAATGCCCGACCGGAATCTTTTGTGGTGGTTGAAGATGACGATAAGCCCGAGAGCCTCCCTGACGAGGATGCCTTCAACCCAGCTGACCCGCTGTTTGTTATCATGGGGGTTACTGGAGCTGGGAAGAGCACTTTTCTCTCTCTCTTGTCAGAGGATGACGTTGAAGTTGGACATGGGCTTCAGTCGAGTAAGACGGTTTCCATTTCGATTATACGGACCGCTTGCTAATGCAATGTACCAAGAGACCAAAAATGTCACGGCCCACAGGTTTCGGTGCGCCGACGGGCGTAAGGCATGGCTCGTCGACACGCCAGGATTCGACGACACCGGGCGACAGAACATTGAGATCCTGGAAGAATTCATCGTGTCTTTGACCAAGCTTTACGAACGTGGCGGTAAGGTCTCGGGGATGATATATCTGCACCGTATCACAGATCCGAGGATGGGGGGTTCAGCGTTGAAGACTCTGGAGATCTTCAAGCTCTTGACAGGCGCCTCGGCGATGCCCATTGTTCGTCTTGTGACGACTCGCTGGAATGAGTTCGATATGATCGGCCCAGACTTGGACAAGGCCTACCGACTCGAAGACCAGTTGCGGACGACGGATAAGTTTTGGGCGACGCTGATCCGCAACGGTGCGATCACACATCGCCATTTTGGGAGTCGGGATTCGGCGCAGGAAGTGATCTCGTCCTTGCTCGCGAGGCAGGACCCACCTCCCAGGCTTGCGATCGTGATGGAGATTTTGGATGAGAAGCGATCATTGCTCGACACTGCAGCGGGGCGCTTTATCGCTGATGACCATGATAAACTCCGAAAGCACTACGAAAACGAGGTCGAGAAGTTGCAGAGAGAGCGCCAACAAGCCTTACTGGACAAAGACCACGAACTGGCTGAAGCCTTGGCCGCCGAGGAAATGGAATATCAGCGCCGAAAAGAAACCATGCTCATTGCGAAATCGCAGCTCAATGTCAATCTTGAACGTCTCCATGACCAGGTCCATGAGCGGAATCTCCGAGGTGGCGCTAGGTCTTCTTCAGGCGACGAGAGCTCTGTGGCGCTGAGATCTGAGAATCAGCTGTTGCATTCTGAACGGACTCATTTGGAAGAGAAACTCGTCAAAGCCGAACGAAAGCACCAAGTCGAGATGGCAAGATTGCAGGAAATCATGGTACAACAGAATCAGCAACAGCGTGCTGAGAGCCGGCGGGCCATCCAACAAATGATAAACCGTTACGAAGACGAAAGTCACGAGCTGAGGGGCGAGCTACATCGTCTGAAAAAGAAGAACAAACAGTTAAAGAGAAGGCGTGGTCCTAGCCTCTTTGATATATTGATGGGATAGATCTATCAAGAAGCAGCGATTCCGATGGTTGTCTCTAATATATCAACTCAGCAGAATCCCAATGAACGTTTGAGTTACAGCACGAGTTTTCATAGGGGGATGTAAGTGGCTCCACGGACACCGATTTCCACACCTGATGCAGTGATATCGCCTGTCATTATCGCAGTGGCAACAGTCTAGATGATATTAGCTCAGTCCAAAGGGGTCGGGTGGGATGTGCTCACGATAACACCATTTACCACCTTCAACGAGATCAAGACGCGTGTTGCAGTTGCTACAGCGAACTCTTTTTGTGTCAAAGTTCTTGCAAACATAGGAAGAGAGCTGTCGGAGCCGGGCCGCCTCCTCCTGGCGCTGTCGGAGAACTTGAGCGGCCGTCTCTAATCTTTGACGCATTTCTCGCTCTTCCGCCTCCCGCTGCATCTTCTGAAGGAGATCTTGTCTAGCTTCACTCTCCCGTCTCGCTTCGTCCTTTTCTCTCGCTTCTCGTTCAAGTCTTTCCATTTCGCGACGACGCTGCTGTTCAAGTCGACGTTGCTCTTTCCGGTGCTCTGCACGACGTCGACGGTCGGCCTCATCAAGCATGCCCTGCTGCTTTCGCCTCTCATCGACCACTTTGGCTTCGTACTCTTGTTTGAGACGCTCAAGGCCAAGATTCATAGCCCTGCCGGCGCTTGTCTCATGTGCTTCCTGGCCACGGCGCATTTCTTGCTGAGCCTGGACCAAAAACTTGTCGTTCTTTCGAGCGATGTGTGACAAAATCTGTAGGTATGCCGTGCGGTCTTGCCTCAGTCGGAAAGCCCTGGATCCTTTCTCGGCCATTGGCTTCCAGAATTTTGGGTCCTCAAGAAGCTGCGCCTCACGCCGCTGGCCCAGCTCACCGTCGACAGCCGCCCAGAAAGTTGTGGCCAGGACGACTTTGTGCAAGTTGTCGCTTCCGCAAAGTTCTCTGAATAGACGCATATTAGAACGCGCTGTCCCAGTTATCCTTGGGTCAATAATGCGGTGTAGATAGATCAATCCATTCAAGAGCAAGCCTTCCCCCATGGATGACTTCAACCATGACAGAATCTCCTGCACAACATCGTTGTCCAGTCCGCTGCTGTCGTCAAATCCTGGAGTGTCGACGAGAAGAAAGTTTGTCCCTTCGTGGGCGAGGTTGTAGCATTGGACCTTGGAAGTAGCTATATCATTAGCAGGCAGGGTCCGCAGGCCAGTCAGCGAAACCATTCACCTGATGTCAATCCATGGCCAATGACAATATCTTCGGCGCCAGTAAGAGCTTTGATGAACGAGCTCTTACCAACTCCCGTTGGTCCCATGACTGCAATAACAACATTGTTCTTTCGCAGAGGTAGTGGCGGAGGCAGGCCGATCCCGTCGCCTAGTGAGAACTCATCGCTGCATCTCAGAGTCTTCATTGCAGATTTCCAAATTAGTCTCGCGAGATGTTGTGCAATCGCTTTGAGTGCCAAGCATAGCGCGCAGAGAAAGAACACGCACAACGCTACTTCACAAAAAATAACGGTCGACGTTACAACACCCGATGATCGAAAGCATGCAACCAAGAGCAAGGCACAGATCGCAATGTACTCGATTGCCGACAGCATCCTGGGGTTGGGAGTAAAAGAGAGGGAACTCGTCCGCCGTGGTGGAAAACTTCGGCGCGGGAGCCAACAGCGACACCAGGGCCAGGCGCGAAGGTGGATTCTCGCAGTGCTAAGTCGTGTCCCAGTGCCCACGTTTTCCGGGCATCTTGGACACTCAGGTTGGGAGAGGGTCGAGATCGGAAGCTGGCGCCTGCTCGGACAGGGTCTGGTCAGTCATTGCCGCTTTAGGGCCCACATTCACGAGGTACCCCCAGCTGCTCCACGACTTGGCTCCGTCTCCTACCCAGGTTTTGGCTCGCTCGAACTCAGAAGGCCGGTGGCAGTGCATAAACGAGACAAACATCATGCACGGCCCCCAGTCCAGAGCCTCGAAAAAGGCAAACGCAGCCATGCATGTCCCGTCTTTGTCAAGCCATTGTTGAGAACACGCGAGGAAAGTCGGGTGAGTGAGGCTCTCGGCAGCCGCGGTGGAGGGTAATATGGCCCGCCCATCGTCGAAGCCTGATTTCCAAAGCCTGATTCCAAAGAAAGATTCGACCGTACCCGGGGTTTTGCGACACAACTTC
The DNA here is from genome assembly GCF_000835475.1 of Cladophialophora bantiana CBS 173.52. Taxonomy (NCBI): domain Eukaryota; kingdom Fungi; phylum Ascomycota; class Eurotiomycetes; order Chaetothyriales; family Herpotrichiellaceae; genus Cladophialophora; species Cladophialophora bantiana. Next base: position 115,495 of record NW_015971598.1, read on the forward strand.
TTCAGTCCTGACCATCTCATCGCCGTCGAGTAAACCAGTACTTGCGAAGATGGCTGTGACCCTAACGTAAGTGCGCACTCTAGGTGGCTCCAATGCGCAGCGGCTGACCGTATACGCAAGCCCCGATGACAAAGTCATCGCCCTGATGGGAATGACTGGAGTTGGAAAGAGCTCTTTCATTCAGTTGTTCACACCCGACACGGTTGGAGTCGGTGATGACCTAGAATCATGTAAGCAAGTTTGAAGAGCAAGACTTATACCCGGCCTCACTGACCTCCCAAAGTCACCACTCAAGTGGCCATCTTCCCATGCAAGATGCCGAACAGCGATGAGTCATTCTACCTCGTCGACACGCCCGGGTTTGATGATAGCAATCGGCCAGACCAAGAGATACTTCGCGAGCTTTCAAGCTGGCTTACCAAGACATATTCGGAAAATATCCGACTTTCCGGAATCATCTACTTGCACAGAATCATAGATGTAAGGTTCAGCGGCGCTGCGATGCGCAACCTATCCATGTTCAAAAAGCTCTGTGGCGATGGCAACCTGGCCTCGGTCGTGCTCGCCACCACTTTCTGGGCCAAAGTAGATGAGAAAACAGGACGAGAACGAGAAGATCAACTCAAGACAACGCCTGCTTTCTGGGGCAACATGGTCAACCGTGGCAGTCAGGTTTTCCGACATGATTTCGAGGAGCAGTCGGGCAGCTCCATTATCCAGTATCTCCTGGACCGTCGAGATAAACCAGTGTATGCCATTCAAGATGAGATGGTCAACAAGAAAAAGACCCTTGAAGAGACTGCAGCCGGGTCTGAAGTGCAGGCCGAAATGGACAAGATGCGTCGGAAGTATGAGCAGATGATTATCGACATCAAGCAGGAGATGCAGGAACACCTCAAGAACCGTGACGAGGCTGCCCGGCAGGCGCTCGAGGCCGAAAGGAAGGAGCGCGAAGAGTTTATCAGGAGAGAACTCGAAGAGAGGAAGAAGATGCAAGCGCAAGCAGATGCCCTCTGGGATCAACGCGAGGCGGAGCGGGAGAAGGAGCGGCAGGAGCACATGAGGCGTCTGGAGACTATGCAGAAGCAATATCTGGAGATGCAACTGCAAGCAGCCAAGGCCAAAACAGATGCCGAACACCAGCGCCGACTGGCCGAGTTGCAGAAACAGATTGAGATTGCACAGGTGAAGAATGAAGCACTCGAGCGGTCGAGATTTTCGGTCAGGGCTAAATCGTTCATCAGGGAGTTTGTAGGCTTTTTCCGGTGATCGAGATATATATGATACAGGCAGGCCAATAAGACATTCTGAGCCGAGCACGAGGGATGGCAGACAGCTGAGCGAAGAGAGTTGCGAAAGTAGAGATATCGATAGATGGATCTTGGACAGTTTTGCCTTGCGAGTTTTTGATGCCTGGAGGCGCTGTGAAAGCTGACGCCGAGAAGTGCCTGGGAGCTCCTTGTGCCTCATATTGTGGCGAATTGGAAATGAACATGGACAACCTCGCAGCAGACCGGGTGATCGTCAACTCCAAGTGCGAGGGAGATTAAGTGTATCTGTATTGTCTTGCATGTTCAGGGGTGAATACACATCGTGGTAAGGAAAGCCTCCATTCTCTGGGGGTATGGAACGGGACTGTGTCGGGTGCGTTGGCCATGGCGGGGGAAGTGCGGCTGATATCTGGTTCGAGGACAGCTCAATAGAGAATTGTCCCTCCTGACAATAATAGGAAACTTGTACACTGTGAAATGAGCCGAGTCTTGCGCTCAGAGTCCCCAAGGATGATTGATTGAAGGGTGCCTCCTCCAGGCGACAATTAACAAGTACACAAATGAGCGGCTCGAAGGAACTCTTTGGGCTAGAATAATTTGCCGCTTTTATCGATGCACGAGTCATGCCGCACTGTTGCTAAAGCAGCAATGGCCTTACGCGAGGGCGCTGCTCTAGGAAGACTCCGCTTTTGTATATACGAGCACCCCCGTCATGTCTCTTCGGACGACAGAGCAATCGAAGGGCTGGGTCCGGAGACGGCCCACGGCGGTACGCAGCGCGCAGCGCCATACCCAGTTTGAGTGCAGACGAGCAGCATTACAGCAAACAAATGGATCCTGGCACGGGCTCCATGGTCTTTGCAGGATCTAGTCTACGGGCTCGAATCTCTATTGCTAGATGATGGCTGACTCGAGCCGGGATGAAGCAGCTCGACGTACGCTATGCATAGCCTCCGCAAATGTCGCAGCAGCTTGCTGACGAGCCTGCTCCATGGCGTTAACCTGTCAAGAATTGTTCTCGATGACGGTGCTTTCCGAGGCGGGCGGTCTCTGAAGGCTACGTACAGATCCTACACGCACACCACCTCCCGTCCAGACGAAGCGAATCTCAATCTTAGTTCGAAGGCAAGAAAGCCTAACGTAGGCTTGGCAGAGGAAACACACAGATAGACGCTTCTCTGAGCGATGGGTTGTTTCATTTGCGCCCTGTAGCTCGCTCCCCTGATCAGCTGAATATAAGCCGCCATTAACCGTGGCGTTCGAGCCGATGGGGTTAGGGAATCCTGGATATAGATCAAGAGGGGAGCCAAAAGCAGGCATCGCGAAGAATGATTTCGTGCTTGCGAAAAAAGCCTTGAGAGGGAGCAGGTTAGCGAGTGCAAAGTCTTGCCGTGACAAGTAATCTTCAAAATTGCAAGAGCGAAGACAGAACGGGCTAGGTACAGAATGGCAACAGCCTTGGAGGTGCGCTCAGGGAGAGCCTTGATAGTACTTCCCGTTGGCCATCCTGATGAGTATGGGAATCAGACGCGACGAACATCGTCAGGGAGAGCAGAGTTGCGCAGACTACATAACAGACAAAAACATCCAAAGCCGCGATCGCTGCTCTCCATCGGCTCAATTGGAGAGCTCTCTCTCATTGTGTTTTCACCTCGAATCAAACCAAGATGAAATAAAACCAGTGATTGCCAACAAACTCACCGACATCTCGATCGTCCTGCCTATTTCCTGTTTCCTCATCCGATGCTCATCTGTTCAGCAGTAAAATCTTTACATTCGGCCTCAGACAGTGCGGGTCTTCCTCGAAGTAAGTGATGTCTTCAACCTCGATCCGTAGCCGAAACTGATATGATGTAGATCTGGGTACAGTAAGTTCACGATGTCGTGGTTACTGCCAACGTGATGAACGCATGGCTGCAGACATTGGGCATTGCACCGATGAGCGCCATTCAAACATGATGCCTTTAAGCTCAACATCAACGCATCTGCTTCTGCTCTCGGCAAGAAAGGAAGGTGACAAAGACCTTGAAACAATCGGGGAAATATTTGGCCACATCCAAGTACCCAGAAGAACGCTGTCGAAGATGCGAGGAGTATTGGGGGTTCGAGACGGGCAGGACGGACGCATGAAAGAGCGACAAGGATGGGCACTCCGCCAAACCCAACCGCACTGGTTCGCAGAGTAGCAAGTCCGGCAGATATAATCGGAAATGGTCTGAAGGAAGAGGTGTCAGCTAAGCAGTAGTTGGCATATCCCATCAAATCATTAGATCGTCAGATACTCCATAGATCAATCATCACGACAATAGCTTACTGCGGCAAAGTGCACGCTGGGGGTGATTCGTGGCTGAATGCAGGAATAACCAACGTGACCACCCTTCGGTGTGAGACGGACAGCCTCGTGTCGATGAATTGAGGGAGGACAAGCAAGAGGCTGAAAGGGCCCGAGATGGAACCGTGGAACAGTATCATCCGAAGCAACATCCGATGGAGTCCGCGGAGGCCGAGTCCGTATCAACATCCATCATATTAATATCAGGGTTGCATATCTCGGAAAGGAAGTGAGGGCGATACGAGATCACGTGGTTTCCACCTTCCTTATGCACGCTAATAATTGAATAACTTCGGCACCGGAACAAACGACTGGGCACAACGGCAAGCACAAGACATGTTACAGCCAAACAGAATAAGGAGGCGCTTTGGGGGTTCCCGGTGTGGGGATGGTTCCTTCCGGGCATCTGGCTGCCTGCTGCAGTTCTGCGGAGCCCGGATGGAGCCTGTCTCGAATTAGGTACTCGGTAGGTACAGTTGGTGCCTGGAATGCCTGGAACAGCCCACAGCCGAGCCGCCAAGCAGCCAACCAGAGAGTGCCTAGAGCATCTAGTGGCGCCCATATCGGCCACTCAGATGCCATGGCCACGGAACTCCACGCGCTTTGGCTTCGTATTCGACGTATACCATGCCTAGCTCGTTGTGCACTTTGCCTGGAACTGGTAAAAAACGGGTTGCAGGACATTTGTTCATTTGCCCTCTTGCGCGAGGGTGCGAACCGAGTCTTGCATGGCGCAAATCACGTACCTAACTTACTTGCTCAAGCTGCCCCTCGGCGGGAACTAGTATCTACTTGGGATTGATTGATGCGTGTGCAACGTGTGCTGCGTGTGCCACATTCCCTTGTCGTCACTCTGCCTGTTAATGCGCGGCGACTTCGACCGAAGATCCCCGTCAAAGAAAAAAAAAACCCCCCCAACTACCAGATCAACAACAGACTTCGTGATACACGCTGCATTATTTCAGTAACACACTTCTACCTTCTTCTCGGTCATTCCCTTCTTCCCTCACCGGTCGCCCGGGTTTCTTTGATCTCTTCTGCGCGATTCTGATAGTGGTTTTATGAGTCGACTTGTTCACTTACCAGGCTTTTATTTCATCCCCTTGTTGCCTCAACTCCAATCCCTCCCAAGCTTCGTCCATTTCCTCCCTCAAATCGACTCCCCGTAGTGCTGTTGTCCATGACTTGACACGACTGCATTGAGAATGACGACTCCTCTCGTCGGCAACATTACAACAAACTACGACCGAAGCCGTCGAATGTCTGGTGCTTCGCCCGATAACCAAGCAACAGACTTCCCATACCTGGACCGGTCAATGTCTTCGGGTGGTGGAGCTGTCGTGGACGAGAGCCAGGATGCGAACAGAGAGATTCAGCAACTTGCCCGGCAATATTCCCGCGTCTCAACAACGGCAGAGCCTAGCTACCACCCTTTCGATGAAGCGAGCGTTGGCACCGAGATCGATCCCAACTCGGAGAACTTCAATGGCAGGGCCTGGACGAAAGCCATGCTGAAGCTCCAGAGGCAGACAGGTCAAAATGTCGGTCGAACCGCGGGCTTCGCCTTTCGAAACCTCTCCGCCTTTGGCTACACCAAGGGCAGCGACTTTCAGAAGACGGTCGACAATTATCCCCTGGCCTTGATGGACATGCTGCGAGGCATATTAGGCCACAAAGGCCAACGGGTGGATATTCTGCGCAACTTTGAAGGCGTGGTGCAACCTGGTGAAATGCTCGTCGTGCTTGGACCCCCCGGCTCCGGTTGTTCCACTTTCCTCAAGACCATTACGGGCGAGACTCACGGCTTCAACCTCAGCGACGATTCATACATCAATTATCAGGGCATTAGCTACAAGCAGATGCACAATAATTTCAAGGGCGAAGCCATCTACACAGCAGAACAGGACGTCCATTTCCCCATGTTGACGGTCGGTGACACTTTGCTCTTCGCCGCCCGTGCTCGAACGCCCCAGAACATGAAGCTGCCTCCCGGGGTGACCAAGACAATGTACGCAGCTCACTTACGGGACGTGGTTATGGCAACGTTCGGGATCAGACACACCATAAATACCAAAGTCGGCAATGACTTCGTCAGGGGAGTCAGTGGTGGTGAAAGAAAGCGAGTGTCCATTGCGGAGGCAGCATTGAGTAATGCCCCTCTCCAATGTTGGGACAACAGCACTCGAGGTCTTGATTCAGCCAACGCCATCGAATTCTGCAAAACTCTTCGGACCTCGACCGACTTGAATGAAACGACTGCGGCAGTCGCCATCTACCAGTCGCCACAAAGTGCCTATGACTTTTTCGACAAGGTTCTTGTCCTCTATCAAGGTCGCCAGATCTTTTTCGGCCGCACGACCGAAGCTCAGAAATACTTCGAGGACATGGGCTTCGAGTGCGCTAAACGTCAGACAGTCCCTGACTTCCTTACGTCCATGACCAATCCGATTGAACGTCTAGTCAAGAAGGGATACGAGTCGCAAGTGCCGCGGACCCCCGACGAATTCGCCGAACGATGGCAGCAGAGCGAAGCACGACAAAAAATGTTGCGGGAGCTGAATGCCTTCGAAAAAGCTAATCCCATTGGAGGGCCCAATCTGGAAGCCTTCCAGCAATCCCGTCGCGTCCAACAGTCAAAAGCCCAGCGGAAGTCTTCTCCATACACGTTGTCATATGGGGGCCAGATCAGACTGTGTCTATGGCGGGGCTTCAAGCGACTCATGGATGATCCCGCCATTACTCTCACACAACTTTTCGCCAATTGTATCAACGCGCTTGTGGTCTCTTCATTGTTCTACAATCTACCGGCGAATACCGATTCACTGCGATCCAGAAGCTCACTCATCTTTTTTGCAGTATTGCTCAACGCCTTTGGCAGTGCCCTCGAGATCCTGACGCTATACGCTCAGCGCCCGATCGTTGAAAAACATCAGCGATACGCACTTTACCACCCTTCGGCAGAGGCCTTTGCATCAATGCTCACAGACGTCCCTTCAAAGACTCTCAACGCCATTGGCTTCAACCTAATTCTTTACTTCATGACAAATCTCCGACGGACACCTGGTGCTTTCTTTTTCTTTCTGTTCACCTCATACATCTTGACTTTTACCATGAGCATGTTGTTCCGGTTCATCGCGTCAGTGTCGAGGTCACTGGTCGAAGCTTTGGTCCCAACAGCTGTTTTGATGATAGCTATTGTCGTCTACACCGGTGAGTACCTTTAATCCCCGTTTCGGAATTCCTATACCCGAGTTTAGCAAGGCTGTGATCTGACGCTCAATCAGGCTTCGTTATCCCTGTGGACTATATGCATGGATGGGCCCGTTGGATAAACTACATCAATCCAACGGCGTATGGATTTGAGAGTCTCATGGTGAATGAGTTCCACAATCGTGACTATCCCTGTTCGACTTTCGTCCCTCCTGCGCCACGGTTCGGAAACGGGTCGACCACCTCACAAATATGTACTGTCGTTGGATCTGTGGCTGGACGACCCTTTGTCGATGGCGACGCTTATATCAACATCTCCTACAGATACTTTGCGGCGCACAAGTGGCGGAACATCGGCATCTTGTTCGTCTTTATGATTGGCCTCTGTGTTTTGTACTTGGTTGCAACCGAGACGGTGACGGCGAAAAAGTCAAAGGGTGAAGTGCTGCTCTTCCGCCGAGGCCACAAACCGGCATTCTTGAAAGAGCACATGTCCGATATGGAGTCGGGAGGCTCCGATCCAAACCTGGTTGCTCTCGAGAGGAGGCAGACGAAGGACGAACAGTTGACGCGACAAGTCAGTGCTGTGATTCAGAAGCAGACGGCAATCTTCCAGTGGAAGGATGTTTGCTATGACATCAAGATTAAAGGCCAGCCGCGTCGCATTCTAGATCATGTCGACGGTTGGGTCAAACCAGGGACAATGACAGCGCTAATGGCATGTGTTACCTTGTCGATCCTGAGTTTCGATCTGCGCTAATACTTGCAAACAGGGAGTTTCAGGTGCCGGCAAGACCACTTTACTCGACTGTCTCGCGACCCGTGTAACAATGGGCGTTATCACGGGCGAGATGCTGGTCGATGGGCGGCAACGCGACGAGTCCTTCCAGAGAAAGACGGGTTATGTGCAACAACAGGACTTGCATCTTGAGACCAGCACTGTACGAGAGGCTTTGCGTTTCAGCGCCCTTTTGCGACAACCGAGAGACACGCCTCGAGATGAAAAGATTGCCTATGTTGAAGAGGTCATCAAACTGTTGGATATGCAGGAGTACGCCGATGCTGTGGTCGGTGTTCCAGGTGAAGGTATGTCGATCTGTTCACCAATCCCTGATTCTATTTGTCGTTGTGTTCTGACTCGAAACATTATAGGCCTCAACGTGGAACAGCGGAAGCGATTGACAATTGGAGTGGAGCTTGCTGCCCGACCTCAACTTCTTCTCTTCCTGGACGAACCTACATCAGGACTCGATTCGCAGACTTCCTGGTCCATTTTGAACCTTCTCGAGAAGCTCACAAAGGCTGGCCAAGCGATTCTTTGCACTATTCACCAACCATCAGCTATTCTATTTCAGAGATTCGACCGACTTCTGTTTCTCGCGGCCGGTGGCAAGACCGTGTACTTTGGTCCAGTTGGCAAGGATTCCAGCATCCTGATTGACTATTTCCAAAGAAACGGCGCTCACGACTGTCCACCTGGCGCCAACCCGGCCGAATATATGCTCGAAGCGATTGGTGCAGCGCCCGGGTCTCATTCCGATATCGACTGGTTTCAAGTCTGGCGCAACTCACCGGAGTACCAGGAAGTACAGCGAGAATTAGAGGAGATGAAGATTGAACGATCTCAGATGGTGGCCCCCACTTCGTCGAACAAGGCAGATTATTTCGAGTTTGCTGCGCCTTTCTTCTTGCAATTTTGGGAAACACAGAAACGAGTTTTCCAGCAATATTGGAGGACCCCGGAATACATCTACTCGAAGCTCTTACTTTGTTGCCTCACAGTATGTACTGCCCTGGGCTCTAATTTCCGTGATACTTACGACATCGGCAGGGTCTCTTTATCGGTTTCTCGCTCTTCAAGGCACCAAATACTCAACAAGGGCTTCAAAACCAGCTTTTCGGCATTTTCATGCTGTTGGTCCTATTCTCGCAGCTTGTTCAGCAAATTATGCCGCTTTTCGTCACGCAGCGCAGCCTTTACGAAGTGCGTGAGCGACCTTCAAAGACCTACTCATGGAAGGCATTTATGCTATCGAATATCCTCGTCGAGCTTCCTTGGGCAACGCTGGGAGCAGTGATATTGTTCTTCTGTTGGTATTATCCCATTGGACTTTACCAAAACGCGACGTACACCGATTCCGTGGCGTCACGCGGAGCAACGCAATTCTTGTTTGTGTTGGAATTTATCCTGTTCAGCAGCACTTTCGCCCATATGTAAGTCTCTACCCCAAAGTGTTGGAAGAGGATTTTACCGCCGTCGTTCCCCAAAAAGGAAATTCAGTGCTAACGACCAGGCAGGATGATTGCAGGGATTGCGACGGCAGAGACCGCCTCCAATATCGCAAACGTCTTGTTTTCGCTCTGTCTGCTGTTCAATGGCGTCTTGGTTGGTCCAAAAGCCATGCCCGGGTTCTGGATCTTTATGTATCGAGTGAGGTAAGTGACAGATTTTCTCTTGGGCCTGAATGGAGGCTTACCCGTGAACTCTAGTCCTTTCACGTATCTGGTCGAAGGCCTCTTAAGCGTGGGAATTGCGAACGCACCAGTTACATGTGCCGCTAACGAATACCTCCATCTCACGGCCCCTGCCGGCCAAACGTGCGGCCAATATCTTGACCCTTTCATCTCAACATCGGGCGGCTATCTCCTAGACTCAGATACTACACAGTGTCAATTCTGCACGGTTGACAATACCAACACGTTTTTGTCATTAGTCAGCATCTCGTTCTCGCATAGATGGCGGGACTTTGGAATTTTGTTTGTGTATATTGCCTTTAATGTCTTTGCGGCGGTGACGATTTACTGGTTGGCTAGGGTGCCGAAGGGGAAGAAATATGCGGGCGGCAAAGATGCAGATAAGAGCAAGGCATTGGTGAAAACTCTGAGCAATGCGAGCCAAGGGCAGCAGCAGCATGTCGGCGGTGCTACCAACTTTGACGAGAAGGGTACTGCCGTGCTTGGTGGTTCAGAAAAGGATCGTCGCGCCACTCCTTCCACGGATGATTCGGACACCGAGAGCGATCAATCTATTCATCAGGAAAAGGGGGATTCCAACACGGCGGAGAAGAGAGAAGAAGCTGCCATGGCATCATCTGCCGGAACAACAACAGAGGAAGCTGCTGTGGAGCCGGCAGAGCGACCTCCCACTGAACGCTTCGTTACAGCACCCCGGTTCTGACCGTCATGGGTGGCTTGAAGCCTAGGCTTGAATTTCGTTGGGTGGATGTACTACTATTACGCTAATCGTGGAGTTGTGCTGTGTTTTGATACCTTGCTGGGCCAAGTGCGGACTACGTTTTCTTCAAACTTATTCGTGGAGCAGGGAGATATTGGGCACGGGTCTCTGTGTTGGGGAAAAAAAGACAGAATTCAATCACCTTTCTGATAGAATCGGGTACGGATACATAGATGGCGGGCAGGATTTGTCAAGTCAACAATGGGTCCAGCAGGTCAACATGTCAACTGATAGATAGATGCAGAGGTCCTCAACTCAGTCGATCATATCATGCATACCTGTGGTGTCGTGGTTGTTGCTTCAAAGCCCTCTTCAAGAGCGAGCCGGTCACATTCTTATACAGAATGCTACCTCGGTGTATATATGTATATATCCCCATCAAGCGTGCCGTGTATTGCACCAGCAGCGGGGCAAGTTCGCTGCCAAATTCTAGTTGAAATGTCTCAATGGCCTCATAGTCCCCCACATAAATCGACCGAGTGGTGCTTCAATGACGGACTACAAGGATCTACGGACCAGGGAGGGATATTCCAGAGACTGGCTCGCTGGCTATGTATTCTGACAACCATTCTCTTGTGCGGCACTCACGCTCCTTTCCATGGCTCCTCCTCGAGTCCCTTGTGCTCCTCCCGAAACACCAGCTCCATCGACGTGGACCGGAGTGATAGGATAGCCGCGCTCCGCAATGTACGTACAGTGGTCCAATTGCTGCATTGCTGCATCTCTCCCCTTGCGGCTTGACTCAAAGTTAGCCGACGGTCGTCCAGCTGGAATGCTCTAAATCCTTCTGAATGCCCAGAGAGAGACACTGACTGATTCCTACTCTTGTTGGCCCAAATCAGTTCGGCGGTGAAGCCATGAACGACACCTATCGACGCTGGATCCGCTATTGCGAGGACCATCCCCAAACCCCAACCATTCCAGGAAATCCTCCAAAAGCACAAGATCTTTGCCGGCGATGCCTACGACTGCGCAAAGGCATCGGCGACAGCCTGGCCCGTCTAAGCAAGATAGAAAACGATTACAGCTTGCGAGACACCAACTGGGAGGTTGCTGCCCTGGACACGCCGGCGACGTGGAATCCGACCCAATGTGCCCTTTGCTATCTGTTTATGACCATACACAACAACAAGTTTGCCGAGTACGATGCAACTACGCGCTATACCCTCCGCGCGTTCAAGAGCTATCGATCGACAGGCCTGGCAGTCCTACCCACACCTTCGCTCGACACGCTGGATGAAGACTGCGCGTCGTCGGGGTTTATATCCCGGGCGGCTGCGAAAGCCCACAGTTCGGTGGGGCATCATTCTGTCGGGCTGGTAGGGGACCATGTCGACTTTTCCTTCATCAGGAGCTGGATACAGCAAAGCGGAATGAACCACACCAGGGACTGGAGTGGCTTGTCTCTCGAGGACAATCCTCACTTCAGGCTCATCGACTGTTCGACCGGCCAGATCGTCAAGCCGCCCGAAGCTTGTCCATATGCCACACTGAGCTATGTCTGGGGTCGATCAGACGAGTCTGTTCCGGACGGCGATCGGCTGCCGAAGCATTTGCCGCGTGTGGTTGGGGATGCCCTCACAGTCGCCAAACGGGTTGGGATACCCTACCTGTGGGTCGATCGGTACTGCATCTCGCAAACCGACTTGGCGGAAAAGGCCGCCCAGATCAAGAAAATGGGCCCCATCTACAGCAGTGCTTCGCTCACCATATTCGCCGCAGCAGGTCACGGCGCAGACCATGGGCTCCCCGGTGTCTCCAAGAAGAGGGCAAATGGCCGGCAACCATGCGCACAAGTCGACCGGCACCTGCTCACCTGGACCATGCCGGATGGACCGGCCCTGGTCCTGAAATCCAAATGGAACACCCGAGCATGGACGTACCAGGAGATGATATTCTCGGGATCGCGCCTGATCTTCACCGACCTGCAGGTCTACATGGAACAGCGGTGGAACGTCTTCCACGCCGAGGCTTGGGGGGAGTACCCCTTCAGCAACATTGGACGCATCCACACGCACAGCTCGCTGACCAGCGCGTTCAACGAGATCTACAAGCTCAACGACTACTCGCGGCGTCAGCTGTCCTTCTCATCGGACGTGATCCAGGCCATGCAGGGTCTCTTCAATGCCATGGCCCACGCGAAAGTGCTGTATCAATACATGGGCGCTCTGCTTCCGGCCGTCATCGCACGAGAAGGCTCCCCGGCCGACGACGGCGCATTGCAGTATAGCTTCCTCTGGTATCACGTTAGAACTTCTCATCGCCGTCAGGGGTTCCCCAGCTGGTCATGGGCTGGCTGGATCGGAGAGGTCTCGTACCTGGAGCTCAGCGGCGTGCAGCACTGGTACCATCCAACGTTCACTGCCGAGAGCATGGAAGCCTCTGTCGAGACCACTGATGGGGCTCTCACCCCATGGAAGGAGTTCAGAAGCATGATTGTCGCCGACCGTTTGCCAGCGAATAATTTATCAAACTTCCTCCATCTCAACGCGTACACCGTTTCCCTTCGCTTCGAGTGGCTCGATGACCCGCCTCAGCACTCCTGGGCCTACGCGCCCGACGGGCCCTACCGGCCTGGGCTGTACGTCCGATGTCACGACTCCTACGCGATTTACTCACCCTTGCAGCTCTCTGGCGATGTCGACGCCACCGGCTTTCCCCCTTCGTCTTCGTCGTCGTCATGGGAGTGCCTGGTGCTAGGCCAGCTAGCATACTACCGCTGGGTCGGGTCCAACCACGACGTATACGACAAAAAATTCACAGACCTCTGCGCCGTGGTGCTATCCCCCTTCAAGACACTGCAGCCACACAGGAACGGAGACGAGGACGGGGTCGCTTCCGCTGAGCGCATCGGGTTCGTGAATCTCGCCCACCGCGTGTGGGATGATGAGTGCGAGCAGATCAGATTGGCTACCCCCAAGAACGACTTTCCCGTGTTCCTGAGGCAGCTCGAGCTGCAGAAGACACGGACGCGGATCAGACTGGGCTAGCTAGTACGTAGCTAGGAAGCGGACGTACGTTAAGGACAGGATTGCCTGGGTAGTATGCAATATTTATATATTAAGTTGTCAACAGAAGGAAGGCATCCTCTAGATTCTACCACCATCCCCCGCGGAGACCGTCAACAACTTGATTCGAGGATGTGTTATTGCTTGAATTTACTATTGCCCCTTGGAATCTACGTGCCCTGTGCATAGCCGACCGCCAGCTACATTGAGCAGAGCAGCAGGACGAAAAGCGAATCATATCGGGCGGGTGATATTTCCAACCTCGCTTTTCCTTCCCCCGACATATTGGTTTGATCTTCAAAGACACTGACTCTTTGGTCAACGTGTTGTCGATCTCTCGGCTACCAGACGATCGTCTTGTCTGCATGGGGGATTCCGAAGCGAGGGCCCCAACACGTAGAGCAAAGGCCAAATCCACCTTCCTTCTTTTCGGCTGAAGACAGGGCGAGTCCACCAAAGTACTCTTGACCATGACGACGTCGTTGCTGTTAGATTAGAAAAATCCGGATCCGGGGCCCCAGTCTTGCCAGCTCGTTGCGGAGAAGGTTACACTGCGGCGGCAATCTCTTTGCTGTGTTCAGTACGATTGCTAACAACCGCCGTTCAAGACCACAAACTTGGTCCCCCGAGCGGATACAAATGCCCTTGACGTCCACCATGGCTCTAGGAGTGTGCAAAGCAAATCGAAAGCTCCCTACAATCCAATATGGCATCCTGGGTAGCTCTGTTGCTGTTTGTGCTGGGCTCGGCCACTGCACAACAAATCTATATTCCGGCAGCAGGCACATCAGCAAGACCTCAATGCACGGACACACCATCCTACTCCCAGCCCACATACTCGCCATACTCTACGTTTACATATTCCATGACTGAGACAGTACGGACGGCCACGTCAGTCCAGCCAGGCCCTACCACCACGTATGCGCCGCCCGCTGCTTCACTCACAAGCCTCATCTCCTCGCTTTCTTACACAACCTGGGGCAAGTGGGATCCTAATGCCACAGTCTCGGCCACGGACACAGACAATCCCTACGGAAATGCGGCGTGGACCGCATTATGGAAGTCGGCCAATCCTCCCAATTTCACTGAGACATCAGTCTTCAGCACTACCGTCTCACCAACTCCGATCCCAACAAGTGAGCTCGTTCTGCCTCCTCCAGACTACTTCGGACCGACAGATTGCTATTACTTCCCGGCCGATTTTCAATTTGGAGTTGCAGGATCAGCCGCTCAAATCGAAGGGGCCACGGCGGACGAAGGCAAATCCCCTTCGCTCATGGACATCTTGATCCAGGACGATCGACCAAAGGACTACGTCACAAACGAAAACTATTACTACTACAAGCAGGAAATTGAAAGGCTGGCGTCGATGGGTGTCAAGTACTATTCCTTCAGTCTTGCGTGGAGTCGAATCCTGCCCTTTGCGCTCCCGGGAACTCCTGTCAATCAGCAGGGACTCAACCACTACTCTGACCTGATCGACTTTGCGCTCGAGAAAGGCATGATCCCCGTCGTCACCATTCTCCATTTCGACACTCCAGCACAGTTCTTTGCCGCAAACTTCTCGGCGGCCCAGGCGAAGCCTTTGATCGGCTATTCAAACGGCGGGTATCAGAACGAGACGTTCGTCGAGGCCTACGTGAATTATGCAAAGATTGTCATGACGCACTATGCAGACCGCGTGCCCATTTGGTTCACGTTCAATGAGCCGTTCATATATGCCTTCAACGGCTTGTCGGTCGACCATGTGATCAAGGCTCATGCCCAGGTTTACCATTTCTACAAAGAATCGATCAACGGGACGGGAAAGATCTCCCTCAAATTCAACGACAACTTTGGCGTGCCGCGCGATCCTGCCAATCCAAACGACGTCTATGCAGCCGATCATTTCAATTCGTTCCAACTTGGCATGTTCTGTAACCCGATATTCCTGGGACAGGACTATCCGGAAAGCTACAAGCGGACGGTTCCAGATTACGTGCCTCTCACTGCAGAGGATCTGGCATATATCAATGGCACCGCCGATTTTCTCGGTATTGACCCATACACTGTAAGTCCCCTTCTCATTTTGCGAGCACACTCGTTCAGCGGCCGATGATTCTGTCACTCTCACAGCTGTAAGCTAACAAGAGTTTCGAGCAGGCGACCGTGGTGTCTCCACCAGTGATGAATTCCACCGACTCGATCCTCGAATGCTGCTCCAACACATCGAGCACATACTTTCCCTACTGCGTCAATCAAAGCACACTGACCACCACGGGGTGGAACATCGGCTACCGCTCGCAATCCTACGTCTACATCACGCCGCGCTACCTGCGCCTGTACCTCTCGTACCTGTACAACACGTTCCACAGCCCCATCGTGATCACAGAGTTTGGGTTCCCCGTCTTCGCCGAGGCCGAGAAAACCGCGTTGAGCGACCAACTCTACGACATGCCTCGCTCCAGCTACTACCTCTCGTACATGGCCGAAGTCCTGAAGTCGATATGGGAGGACGGCGTGCCCGTCGTGGGCGCCTTCGCGTGGAGCTTCGCGGATAATTGGGAGTTTGGCGACTACGGCGCGCATTTCGGTTTGCAGGCCGTCAACAGGACGACGCAGGCGAGGAGCTACAAGAAGGCTTTCTTTGACTTGGTGGATTTTGTGAACACGAGGACGATGCCCCAGGCCCAGGGAGGGCCTTGGGGGATAGGAAAGTGACGAATACAATCCGGCATCGAGGATTGCGAGGAGCGAAATATCTTTGTTGAATTCGAAGAATGAATTTAAATCCTCAGCCTGAGAAGATATGTATATGCATGTGAGTATGTCCGTTATTTTCGCAGTTTTCGGAATGCTTTCGGGCCCCGCCTGTCTCTCCTTTTCTTCATCATGGACCACGCCTTCTCTCGGCTATCTTAATAAGGCTCAAGTAGACCCTGTCGTTTTCATTGACCTGCTGCCCTCTTCGAGGTTCAAACCTTGATCCGCCTCAATTCGAGGGGTTTCAGAGTGCAGTTGACGTTGACTGAACCGAGACCCACTTGCTTGGATCGGATTAGAATACAGATCTGACGACAGCCTTTGTCCAATCCATGACGCCGTTCTTCTTCTGCTCTGCCTGAATCTCGACGATGCTTTCCCTCCGCTGTTCCGCCGTGACTCCCGGCCCGCTGATGAGCTCAGCCTGTCCTTCGCGCATGCCCGTGTAGATGTCGATATCCTTGATCTTGACGTACAACGGACGGTGCTCCTTGACCTTGAACCAGGAATAGCCCTTCCAGAGGACGTACAGGAAAAGGAGGAACGGGCCTGCGAGATAGGCTTGGAAGAAGAGGTTGGCGTTCAGATAGGGCCCGCCGACTGGATAGAGGGCGACGTAGAACTGGGCGGCCAAGCAGACGAAGTTCATGATGGCGCAGACGTAAGAGCCGTAGATGCCGAACGCGGCTTTGAAGGGGAGTTCCTCGACGCTGTGGCCGTTGTATTTCCTGCGAAATATAGATTTAGAGGGGAGTTGAAACACTGACGTTTTTGAAAGAGGACTGGGACCATCTTACCAAGCGGCCCGGAAGCGGATGTGGGCTACAGCGATGCTGCCGAAAATGAAGAACGAAGAGAGACCGGACAGTGCGAGGAGCCAGTTGAAGACGTTGCCTCCTCCAGTCTTATCCAGATTGAGGAACGCCAAACATCCGAAAAGAAGTTGAAGGATGGTGACGACAACGGGACGGCCCTTCTTATCGACGTAGGCGAATAACTTTGGGCCCATGCCTGTCCACGGTAGTCAGCGTTAAGGCCTTTTTTGGCCTGGATGTCGTAAGGCTTACCATGTTGAGCCAACGCTTGAAAGGTTCGGGTCGAGGCAAACGTGCACGAGTTGGCAACGCTCATCACAGAAATCAAAATCATGGCGTTGAAGATTGACGGGAGTGCTTTGATGCCTGCAAGTTGGATAGCAATCACAAACGGCGAGTGCCGACTTTCGGCTCCCTCACCGCTGTAGAGCGGACTGTTTGCAGGGACAATCAGGCCAACAAGGAAGAGGTTGATGATGTAGAAGATGCAAATGCGCCAGACAACCTGCCTCGAAGCCTTGGGAATTTCCCTCCTAGGGTCCCGAGTCTCGGCAGCAGCTAGTCCAGTGAGTTCGGTTCCGCCAAAGGCAAACGAGGCTGTGACAAAGACGGTACAGAATCCATGGAAGCCATTGAGGAATGCAGCGTATGGATGATGCCTAGTATAAGTCCATCCAGTCAGTACGTGTCGGCCAGATCTCACAAAAATATCCATACCAGTATCTGGCCCCAATGTAGCCTCTATGGTCGGTTGGTACACCGCCACAGTCGATGATGATTCCCAATATCATAAATCCCACGCAGGCAATGACTTTCATTGTGCTGAGGACAAACTCGACCTAATCTGGTGAGTAGCGAATACTGATCATCCATGTGTAATCACCCACCTCTCCATAGCCTCGCACTCCAAAGTACTGGATGATGGTGAGGAGGAAAAGCAGCGGTATGATCCAAGCGCAGTCGTTGACGTTCTCTACAGCTGTCCAATAATGTATGATCTTGTTGGCGTCAGATCTGATCAAACATGCCCAGGATCATTCTTACATTGCAAGCTGCCGAAATTTCGAAAGGAAGCACAGTGAGCCAACCTATGCCGTACTCCCATCCACAAGCAAATCCCCACGACGGGTCAATGAATCTGCAGATGTACATGGTAAATGCTCCATTGATGGGGTACATGACAGCCAATTCGGCCAGCGCTTGCATCATGAGGTATCTAAACACGATGGTTAGAATATTGCCACGGGAGATCCGTCACCAGGAATTGGTGAATCGTACATCATGCCACCTGTTGTGAAACATTAGAATTGTCAATGGAAAGTTGAATCGTCTGGCACTCACCAATGATCATGAAACCGATCAGCACGGCACCAGGACCTCCAGTCTGAAAAGCACCACCACTTCCGATAAAGAGACCTGCGCCGATAGCGCCGCCGCTGTAGTCAAATCAGCATCTTCATCGGTACAAGTCATTCAGACACAAGGGGGATGACATGTTCGAGCGACGAAAGAGTGACAAAGCTCGACACTCCGGAATGCCTTTCAGAGGAGGAACTATTTAGCAAAGGGGACTCACATGGCAATCATTTGCATATGCCTCCCTTGCAGATTCCGGTGCAGCTTGCCTTGATCGGTTTCGACAATGGCTACATCGTGGGCATCGACGCTGAATTGGCGCCCACGCAAATGCTCGCCCAAACTGGCCGGTTCGGCATCACCAGCCTTGACCACCTTCTCTGGATCCTGCAGAGAGAGACTCTCTTTCCCGGTGCTCATCTTGGAACTTCCACGAGGTCGCGTTCCAAGGTTTTCTAGAAATTCAAGAGAAAAGGTGAAGGTTAGAGGAGTCCAGCCACGAGGGCAAAGTCGTCCAAGATAAAGGACAACCAAGCATTGAGCTTAGAGGGCGATAAGCAACCCAAGCTCTATCTACGTCCGCGAGAGCTGCAGAGATAGGCGTTCGCGACGGGCGAATGGGGAGACGAGGTTGAGTCGCTGCATCAGGGCAAGGCAAGAACTTAGCCTCCATGTGAGCATGGATGGTAGCATGGATGGTAGCATGGCAACCCCGATCTTTCTTTTGCGAGGCTTCCAGCCCGAATCATTGGCCAGATGCAATCTCAGACAATCATCATTCGACTATACATGCTCGACAGGCTGTTGTCTCCAAAAAGGGGCAAGTGGGTAACTAGCCAAGTGATGATGGTTGTGACTTAAGGCCAGTTAAGGTTATCTTCTTGTGGGGGCCAAGAAGGCCTAATGCCGATGCGGAAGGTGCGGGCCTCCCGAGTTACATCCACTATTTCTCCATTCATTAGTACTCTACTGCTTGCCGTACCAGTATCGCACCCAGAACAGCGACAATGAGACATTTTATGCATGTTGGGCTTTCGCTACAAATTGTCGTGTCAGGGAGAGGCGTGATTACCCTTCTTCATACGTTTTGCGCCAAACAAAGTCCCGAGCCGAAACCAACCAGCCTAATTGATAACCTACTTGTAGAAGGCCGCTTGGTCCTGTGAGTGAGCCTGCAAAGGCGGACAAACGCCGTTAGCAGCTACAGAACAGAGGACTCGGTTTCTATCATTCCACCCCGGACGAAGTCTGGAATGCGAGATAATTCTTTCCTCTTTGATAGTTCGCGTGACCTGACTCAGCCTTATCCCCAAGGTTGTCTCATTCGGTTGACTTGCCTTGGGCGTTGGACGCTTCAGGCAAGGCTGGCCATATAAGGCGGCGCCTCACACAATAAGGGGATAGTGAGAAGATAGTAAAGGACAAAACGCTTCATAGGCAAATCAACACAGAATAAAACCTACCTAAACGTACATATTATCTTTGGGGAAGTATTAGACTACTAACTTAAGCACTATAGCGGAATTAGTGGGGGCCTTTTTTGGGGGCGGGGATTCCTGCAAAGGCGCTAGTAATTACATCTGTAAAAGCAGCTTGTTCTTCTCATGGATTTAGCAAAGTGCGCTTGGCGTCATTGTACGGAGTACCTCGTACCTTGTTCCGAGCTTGCGGTATGCGAGGACGTGCTGCTTGCCATCTCCCAACCTCAGCGTTCTCAATCAATAAATGACTTGGCGCTACCTTCCTGTCAAAACAGGGTGATATCCGAGCAAGTCCAATCTACCGCGTCAGGCTCTGAATCGCTCCCCTGCCACGCCTCTTTGGCTACATTCGTCTCCTGTTGAATCATCGCGATGGATCCAAGAGGTCTCACGTTGAGGAAGAAACGCAAGGACCGCCCAACCATCAGTGCACCTCAAAATGCCTCTGGCCCAGGAATTGGAAGACCAGGACTCCCCTCACAGAACAAGTCCGGCAGCACCCTGACGGTACCGCGAGAACGTGATGCTCCTACCGAGACATCCGACCTTGTCAAACGCCGGTACTCGACAAGATATAACCAACTCCCCAACTTTAGCAACGCTGGAGTCCCAGCTGTTCCCTCCCTCCCTGGACCTGGCACCCTCAAGCGCCGTTCTGGAGGTGGTTCTCCGCGTCGACCAGGAGTAGGATCGGCCTCACGTCCACTTGTCGTCGACAACGACGCCCTCCGAGACCCGAACCTCCAACATGAACGTTATGTTACCGAGCTCCTCTCCAATGCCTCAGAACAAGATATTCAAGAATATCAGAACAATTTGCAGCGGCTGAAGAACCGCAACTCTCAAGAGCTCCAGCAAAGCGTCTATCAGAACAGAACACAATTCATCAAGATCAGCAAAGAGGCGGAAAAGTTAAAGGCCGAGATGGCCATCCTACAGGGCCTCATGTCGGAGCTGACCGGCACACTGGGAACAGGGAACACAGGCTCTGCAAGCAGCCCTTTATCACCCGAGCTCAATGGCGGCTCTCTATCCAGAAGAAATACGAACAGGACTTCGGTCGCAAATTTAGAGCAGATGTGGAATATCCAGCTACAGGCACTATGGAAGAATATCGAGAAATCTCAAAAGTTCTTGCCAGCGGTACCTGGCCGCCACATCGTGGCAGAAACGGGCACCTGGATCGAGCTGGACTCGGCCACTTGGAAACCAAAGCGGCCGGTCCATATTGTGCTTTTGAACGATCATCTTCTTGTTGCGTCCAAGAAGCGCAAGCGGGTAGACCCTAATTCACCTCAACAAGGTCCCGCCCCTACTAAACTGGTCGCAGAGGAATGCTGGCCACTCCAAGACATTGAAATCATCGATATGGCAGCCAATGTGACAAATGGCGGGGCCGGGACACCAGCTGAGGAAAAAGCTATTGCTTCTGCGCTGGCGATCAGATCTGGTGGACGGTCGCTCACCTACAGACACGAGAAGCGTGACGAAAAAGCCAAAGGGGCTCTCTTGATGGCGCTCAGAAAAGCAACCGAAGACGTCCGAAAAGCCGCCAAAACACAGGAAGAGCAAAGCAAGCCTCTTCAAACCGAAAGTCTCAACTACTTCGCAGCTCGCGACCCGGCGTCGGCAAAAAATACCGAAATCATCGAGAGCATCAACTCCTCCAAGGAGAAGCCCGACATCCTCATCGAGGTGGACGGCCGGCAACAGAATTTCCGCTGGGTTGAGGGACAAATTGACGATTTGGACATTGAAATCTCGCTACAACGCTTCGACGAAGCCGTCGAAAAGGTTGAGAAACTGCGCAAGATTGCCAAGAGCTTAAAGGGTAATTCGATTGCACAAGAGTTGATCAGCGTCAAAGTCGACGAGCGCGCCGGCAAGCTCGCCACCGTGCTCTGTCGAGAATTGATCGAGACCCCGTCTTTCGTGGAAGCCACGAAACGCAAGGTCGGCTATCTCATCCGCCTCGGATTTGAGGACCGCGCAAGAGAAGCTTACCTTAACGCCCGAAGCGAAACACTGACCAAACGAGCCCGACAATGCGTTTTCGAAGGCGATCTGCATCGCTATGTCTTCTCCATCTCTTACGTGTATTTCACTGTTGTGAAAAACACTGTGCTTATCTATCAAGCTGCCTTTTCGCCGTTGACGATCAGCGCGTGTGTCAAATGGGCGGATATACATTTGGAGACGTTTAACACACTGTTGGTGAGGCAGTTGAGTGCCATTGAGAAGCAGGGGAAGTTGTGGAGAGAATGTATGGACGTCGTGTGGCAGCATGAGAGGGAGATGTTGGGGGATTCCGGATTAGATTTTAGAGAAGTTATTGGTCGAGAATTGGAGGTCAGGGACATTCCAAGCAGTGGAAAGCATGGAGGAAATACTGGCGCTTCTGCAGGGAGCAGAGAGGAGAGCCGGTCAAAGTCACGGCCAAGGGGTGCTACGTGAGGAAATGCATGATGAGCGGAGAAGGCAAATATATTGGTACCCCTTTCGAATCTACACAAGGTATATGCAAAAATGCACGACAGACTCCCGGCGCTTTTCGCTCGTGCTGGAACTGAAAATTTTTTTTCTTCCGCATTGCCTCATGTCGGACGGTCGCAAGCTTGATGTTGACACGCAGGAGTACTGCGATGATGATACATGGTGTACATATGTAGAGTCTGTCCTTTCAATGCTCGTGGAGCAGCAAAATGGGCTTGTCTGAGGAGCCGGACTCTGGCATTGGGAGGTATCGGAGCTGCCTTTATTCGTTGATCTTTGCGAGGAGCCTTGATACTGTTAGCACAAAGATGCCTCCTTGACAAACCTACGATTCGGACATACTCGTGATCTCGGAACAAATGGTATTCCTCGTCTCCCACCTTCACAGGGCTTCCGCCGTACTGAGGAATCAAAACCTTGTCGCCCTCCTTGACGCTCATTGCCATTCTCTTTCCCTCCTTGTCGAATCCGCCGGGTCCCACAGCCAAAACCTTTGCTTCGTTCAACTCCTTGACGCTGCTCTCGGGGAGATAGATACCAGCAGCTGTTCTTGACTCGGCCTTGATTCGCTGGACTAGAACGCGGTCGAGAAGAGGGACGAGGGATCGGATGCTCTTAAGTGCGGTAGTCTGTAGAGGTGTTTGTCAATCGACTGAATTTGCGAGGAACTGCGTCGCAATAGAAGCATTTGAAGCTTCTACTAGAGGAAAACTAACTTACCATTTTGACGTGATTGGAAAGGTTCAGCGGGAAACTGGATCGACGAGGGTATGGGAGGGTAGATTCACGCAAAGGTCTGTAACAAGTAAACAGATGATCACTTTTGAAAGGTTTCCGGGGACTTTTTCTCGAACCATCCGCTCGTTACTCGGTAGACTTTCCTCGATCGAGCTCCGATAATGATTGGACAGGAAATGCCGCAAACTTTCCAAGCTGCAGCGCAAATTAAGCAAACAAGGCAAACATCCTGCGCTTCATCAATTCCCCAGCCAAATACCAACCTCCAGCCCACCCCTTCCTCACCTTCAGAGAGCATTGTTCGACTGACAAGATGATGGACTCGGACGAAGATGATATCTATCCGGAGCACGACGAGACGAACGGGCATACGAACCAGGGTGAGGTGAAGATGGAGGATGCAGAGGACGACGAAGAGGAGGGCGAGGAAGTGGAGGAGGAAGACGACGAGGTATGAA
The DNA here is from genome assembly GCF_000835475.1 of Cladophialophora bantiana CBS 173.52. Lineage (NCBI taxonomy): Eukaryota > Fungi > Ascomycota > Eurotiomycetes > Chaetothyriales > Herpotrichiellaceae > Cladophialophora > Cladophialophora bantiana. The sequence goes on from NW_015971598.1 coordinate 138,634, forward strand.
ATATACCTCAGGAATCAGAGATCGCGAGAGGCTGACTGCATTCAGGATGATGTCGACTTCATCATTGATGTGAAAGATGAACTAAAGCCGGAGCCAAGCTCAGCACCAGGTTCGCAGACAAGGCGACTGCCTGGACTTGGACAAGCTGGGGCAGACATACGGAAATCGTCGTCGACACCAATGCCAGCAATGAAAGCAGGAACGCCCGCAGACGCAAGAGGCGGATCCCAACCCCCTAATGAACGCCCTGGCACCGACTACCCGGCTCGACATACGTCCAAGATCAATCCGAACGGGAATCCCGTACACCCAGCCACGGGCAAGCCTATCATGTCCACAGACTTCGACGTTGACTTTCCCTCGGAATCGTCCAAGCCGTGGCGCAAGCCCGGTGCAGATATAACAGATTACTTCAACTACGGATTTGATGAATTTACATGGGCATCTTATTGCCTCAAGCAGCAACAAATGCCCAAAGAAGTGAAAGAGATCACACAACAAGCAGAACAAATGAAAGCATTTGTAGAAGGTATCCCCGGAGGTGGCATACCAGGAATGCCCCCCATGCCAGGTGCGCCCGCAGCTGATATGTCACAAATGGTAATGCCCAACGAAGCCCAGATGCAGCAAATGTTTGCTGCAATGACGTCCCAAGGTCTGGATCCGACGAGTATGGACCCTTCTCAGTTCATGCAATTCATGGCAAGTGGAGGAGCGGCGATGATGGGCCAGCCGCAGCCTCCCACTGGACCTTCTGCTTCATTTGCCGGGGGTGGGGGTGGAGGAGCTGGTGGATTCGATCAAGGCGGTGGTGGTGGTGGGTTTGGTGGCCGTGGAAGAGGAAAAGGCGGGAGGAGAAATTGGTAGCGACAGTTTCGTCATCCGGACTCACCCGTCCACTACTGATCACGACTTGCTGTGTCGTCCTACCGCCCTGCTTGCTTCCGGCGAGTCAGTCGGCTCTACTATGCAAGCATTGACGAAGCGGTTCAGACACGGCGAAAGAACTTCGTATTTCGCTGCGCCTCTATGGGTCGGCGATTTGCAGATTTGCCACCACGGTTTAGCAGCAACCGCTCTAAGCGCTAACAAGTTGCGCCGAGAAATAAGGTAGAAATTCTAACACCGCGCAGTAATATGTTGAGCAGGTTCATCAGAAGGCATCGCAACAGCCATATCCTGAAGCCTTGACCGGCTTCACTAAAAGATTTGGTCTTACCCGCTTGCGATCCAAGAAGCGAGACTCAATCTCATGTATCAACAAGGAAAATACCCTATCCCAAAGGAGTGTATTGCTCAAAGTTTACTTTATTGCCTTTTGGTCGACTCCTGAATGATCTCAGCCTTGTGCACTCCCGAGGCTGTATCCACTCACACCCTGTGTTTCCCTCTCCAGGCAATACCTTGACTTCGGACGATGTTGGCCGCATAAGACATTTTTCCTCAGCTATGGCCTCGCCTAATACACGAAGTCAATCAAATATCTTGTCGGGAGCGAGGTTTCTTGGTGAGTAAGCTGATCAGGCCAGCAATACCACAATTTGTTGCGCAAAGCCTAAGCCCCCCAACGCAATGGAAAACGGAGCGCGACAAGCTCCCAATAGAGACTCTTTAGATGGCCTTCTGCAAACCTTACAATCCAAATTGTCCTGTTTGGACACTTAGACTGCTTATCTAGCTTGTGAACACCCACCTCATTCATTACGCTCATTCTCCCACAGATTTTTCTGGGTTGACGAGCTGTAATCATGCACTTCTACAACCACAGAGGTCAAAACTGATCGCGGGCCTTGCTACCGAGAGTTTATTTAGTGTTCCTGTCAATAACAATCAAAGGGACAGGTTTGTCCACAATTCAGTTCCTTTCAGGCCTTTCCTGTACTCGCGACAAAATTTCGGGCAATTCCAAAGAGGGCTATCAGAGCTCATTTCCGCGACCATCTTCGCTCGAGGCCAGACCTTACCCAGCCTTTTAACAACGTGTTAGATAAAACGCCTATCACGATGTCAGACTCCGTAACTGAACAGCTGGCGCATCTTGGATCGCTGCTCTCCAAGTCGAAAGTCATACTACCGCCATCAGAGCCTTATGAGTTGCACATTTTAACATGGGCGGCTTAAAAAAACCTCCATCCGCGCCTCGTTGTCTGGCCCAGTTCAACGCAATCTCTGTCAAAGGTCCTACGATACCTATCAAACACTGATCTACACATGGCCGTCCTCAGCTCCGGGTACGGCTCGGTGTCGGCGAGGGACGTGGTCATTAGTATGGAGTTCTTTGACGAGTTTGACTCTGATAACGAGAACGGGATTTTGACACTGGGCGCGGGACAGCTTTGGAGGGATTATTATGACAAGATGGAGAGGGAAGCTCCCGATCATCACGGTAGGTATTGAAGTTGAGGATCCCCCCTTTCACGCGAGCTAGCTTAAGGCTAACTGAAGATTGTGTCCATCTTACGGGAATAGTGATCGCCGCACGAACACCAGCCCTCGGGATCGGAGGGAACATCCTCTCGATCGGCTTCTCCTGGCTCGCCCGCCAGTACGGCAACACCTCCGACCCGGACAACATGCTCGACGCCGAGGTCGTCAGGATGGACGGGACCGTCCTCTGGGCCTCGGACGAACCTGACCTGTTGTCGGCTTTGCGAGCCGCCGGAGCCAGTTTCTGCGTCGTCACCAGGTTCAAACTCCATGCCTATCCAATGCCCCAGGACATTTACGCTGGCCATCATCATCCCTCGCTGCCAGCTCCCTCTTATCGCGAGGGGCATTGCGACCATGAACGCCCTCTCCGAGACCACCCTCTCCCCACAAGTCTCCATGGACTTGTAGGTGGTGAGGTAAGAACAAGCGGCGCGCATGGGCGCCACGGATGACCGGTTCATCGTGCAAGCATTCGACTCCCTGGGCGAGGAGCACGGAAGGTCTGAGGGAGGGTTCAAATGGGCTCTAACGATCCCCGCTGCGTTGGATATGACCAAAGTCACCAACCTCCGGGGCGTCTCACGGATGCATGGTACGTTATAATTCTTCCCAATCCATATCAGGCTGTAGCAGTGAGGGGTATGAGCTCTGCAGCAGACAGACAGACAGACAGACAGACAGACAGACAGACAGACAGACAGACAGACAGACAGACAGACAGACAGACAGACAGACAGACAGACACCCAATCAAGCAGCCAAAGAAAACAAAACTCTACAGGTACATATGGAATCCGAGAGAGAGAGAGAGCAAAAAGCTAAACATAACCCCTCCACCCGGTGCCTTGTTCTAGGGGTGGTGGAACAATTACAGAATAAGTTACCTCCGTCAAAGGCCGATTCAAAATATACTGGCAGCCCCTGGCCATCACGACGCTTACCGAGAAAACCATCCTCAACGCAGTGAGCTGGTTCGACCGCGTCGGCGCGGCGTCCGGCGGCGCGATAGCCAAGAGCGCACAACTTGTATTTGAATGCCTGTGTACGCGGGACTCGGCGAGCGGTCCTTCTGGATCGGCCTGGCCGAGGCCAAAGGGGATGAAAAACACAATCATTTGCGCGGCAGGGTGCGACGCCGATGCTGCCGGTAAAGGCACAGAAGAAGAACATGATAATGACGACGACGACGTCGCAGCAGCGCGACGGCTTTGTCTGGACGCGCCGGGGATGATACTCGGGCAACAAGAGGGCGGCGAGCCTGTCAGATATGCGCCAAATGCATTGGAGGAGTATCATGGCCTGAAAGACGTGAGTATATGGCATTCCTTCATACCTATATTCATTCATTAACCCCTCCCCCCGGGGAGCCCGGTGCCCAAAAGCATCTAGCGCCAGGTAGCACCACCTACGCCCCCTTTCTCGCTGTGTCATCGCGCAAGTTTCACATCTTCAAATCGAAATATGCAATCCCTTCAGGAAGCCCTCTGAAAGGCAGAGCCAGAGTCAGAGGAGATCTGAGATCCGGTATCCGAGATCCTTCCGCCCACATATCGACCTACCGACCAATTGATTGGTCGGTAGATTGATGGGTTGAGAAAAACGGTCCTCGATGCCCTAACCGCTCTCCCAGTTTTCTCATTTTCCCAGCTTCTGAGAACTATTTACCTAGGTCTTCGCCGAGCACCTCCCGAATCTGCTCGCGCTGAATAAGCACTATGATCCGCGGAATAAGCTAAAGGGGCCGATCAATCTCAATCTCCCTGCCTCGGAGACCGAGACCGAGTCTCAGCCCCCGAGTGAGGAGGTCGATGGCGGAAAAGGGCAGGACAGGACTAGACTGGAGAGAGGAGGAAAGGGGAAGGGAGGACGGGGATACCAAACAAACAGTAGGAGCAGGAGAAGACGGGAGACGGGGACGGAAGAAGGGGGGAAAGAATAGGGTAACAGCTCTTTCGCCGATACAGGTAGGTAATAATACCAATACTGGATTCCTGGAGAAAATTAGGTACGGTACACGTGAGACGCAGCCTCGTTGATGCTCAGGACGATAGATAGATTGTGTTCTGTTCCGAATTAGTACTCCCTTCCCGAAGCCCCCCACGCATCTTCAGAGGTTCATCCTGTAGATTGATCGTCTAGGATCTTCTCGATCGGGCTCAAATGCAAAGAGCAAGAGTCAAAGAGCTCCATCTTCCAAGCGCCCATCTTCAAACCCCGCGTCGAGTTGTCTGGGCGTCTCTCGCTGGACATTGGTATCACTTCGATATTGATGTTCTGGCCGCTGCAGCCTCGAGTGCACGCGCGGTGACCGTTCAGAGCACTCTCAACAGAGCGGGGTCATTCGGCCATAGTCCCACAGACAAATGCTGAGCGAGGCGTACCAAGTTGACCTTCCAAGCACATTTCTCGAGCATACCATCAGACTAGAGTCATGTAACCCGTGCAAATCCACCAGTGCTGGTTTAGGAGATCCGTCGCCTTCCAATAACTGTACTAAAGCCCGTATCAAGTCGCTTGAAAAGGAACATATCTCCAGCAAAAGCTGCAATCGCGTGTGGCATTCTTCAACATCGGCCCGGGGAGATCTCTGGTTTCAACCTGTGGCCTATTCATTCAAAGAATTCTATAGGCTTTCTCTCGGATACCCTCTCAGAATTCGGACCGGGCTCTGATCGCAGACCTTGATCTTGCTCTGATGCGTCACATTCTCCCAAGCTCATCGGATCCACCGGTTCCTTCCATTTGCATTTCATGTACGAAGCCAGAGGAAATTCTATAGGCGCAAGTCTGTCTCTGTGGCCGCGGATTTGTGACATCAAACGGGAAGATCCTTGATGGCGAAATGCTATGTCCCTGCGGGCCAAGGTTGAGTAGGATGGTTCCAGCCAGGCCATGGTTCGACGTCAAGAATAATAGCTGCGAGTTCGGCAAGCCAGGAGTAGTCTTTCCTATCCAGAATGAGGACAACAAGATCGGATTGTTAAAAAATACTTGGAGACCAATTCCTGTTGGCGTCTGTAGAGCTCTTTCAGATTCGAGGTTCGTAATCTTGCCTCCGAATGAAACCAGCTGATCAAAAGATTTCCCGTTCATATCCATTGAATCTACCTTGACAACATCCGCCATCACCACATTGGCACGAAGTGGAGCCTGTAAGCGTGCTTTGACGGCGCCACGGACTGAAGATAGTTTTGAATTGAGGGTGAAACTCTCGATCGCTGCGTTCAGTCGCTGGCTATGATTTCCTGCCCCAAGCCTTGTTGTCACCCTACGACAGCATCCGTGGAAGGCGCCGTTTGCGGAACGATGACGAGCTTATGTTGGCGCAACACTCGTGAAACCAATCGATGGCCACTTCAGGGATAGAAACGCGCCAGGTTCTTTGATGGATCGTGCCTTTGTGGTGAATAACCGAGATGGAGGTCAAATACAGGAGCAACAACTTGCCGGCTCCACGGAAAGAACAACTTCGACGTTTGCCAGGAGAACTTTGTAGGATTTGCTTGCCTTGGTCATAGCACTTCGCACCTTATCTGAGTTCAGGCATAGCCCGCCGAATACGGCACAGCCACACCTGTTTGATCCTACTCTGCCGCGGCGGATACAAGATTTTGTCCATTTGCCGTCGGCCTTCAGTGCGCGCCTGGGGGATCAGGAATACCAGCATATTCACTGAACCTTGGCTCCAAGCCTAGGGATCCAGAGGTCCCTGCTCGACCGACTTTCATGCCTGAAATAATTGGACTGTAGTTTTGAGTTGTGTGTTTGACTTTGCTAGAGTGGTTGTGCTCGCGATGAGACGAGCCTGGCAGGTGATGGCTAGCCGGAAGCTGAGAACGCGACCCTGTCGCTGGAACGCCGGCTTGGTGGACACCCAGACGAGAGTGAGCCGGTAAGGTTACTCGTTGCAGAGGCGTTCCTGAAGTGGTCACAAGATTTGCTGTGACGGGTTAGTAGAAACAGGCCGGTCACCTTGGGCCACGTACGTATTCTAGATATCCCCGGTCTCTCCGGTGGCAGCATGCCTCTCTGCTCGCTGCCGCCAACACTGCTCCCGGACCTCTGATGAGGATGGAGTCGTTCTGGTCCTTCTTGCAGTCGGCCGTAGTTAGGAATTGACCTTTGTGGAATGTTGAGAGGCTCTGGTGGATAAACCGCTCGTCTTGAGGCCATAATGGGCTGTTTCTTGGTTTGGGGTAAGGCATCCATGGATTGTAACGTCTGAGCCACGTCGTCATCAGCAAGAGGTTGGATTTTCTCCAACATGACTTTCTGCTTCAGAATATCGTAGAGCTTCTGGGTCTGTGCTTGCTTCTTGCTCTTTTCCTGATACTGATCGAAAAGCTGGGCATATTTTTGGTTCATTGATTGTTGATCAGCAGTGAGGTCTTCGCAGAGGTCAGTGGCCTTTCCTTAGCGGAGATAATTTGCAGGTTATACCCTGATTTTGCGTCTCTAGAGCTTGGATTCGAGTATTGGCATCACTAACAATCCTTTCAACTTCTGCATTGAGCTGGTGGTACCTCTGCATCAGGTTTCTGGCAATGTGTTGCTGATATGCACTGTCACTCTTATCAGAAGAGTTAGGCAATGGACAATCCGTTCAACGTCACTGTTCCTGAGCATTCTGGTATGTCCAGAACGAAAGCGCTCTCTGAGCACATTCCACGATAGTTGCGGGATCAAAGCCACAGAGGACGCTGGTCTTGAAGTCCTCGGGGGGATTCACCAGATTGCGGACGGCGTCATGGGCATTTGGTAGGTCGGTTTTGCAGACCGGACAGCGACGCTGGTTCCGAGGTGCGGTAGATAAGCCAGTCTTTTCGGCGCAGGGGATGCAAAAGATGTGCCTGGAAGAGGTCAGAATAATGATGGCAAGGTGTATCATCAGGAGGACATGCGCGCAAGTCGTGACGATCGCTTCTGTCGTGAGCGCAGTGCGACAACTGCCCCCATGTTGGCTGTTGCACCGGAGGTGCTGGTCCATTGCTTCGTCTTAAGGAGAGGAGATCTGGCAAGTGGTTGAATCGGGGAATGAGAGACGGGTAGAGGAGAGTCGGGAGAGGCCGTATGTCAAGACATCAGCAGTTGGGAGGTGGGAGGCGGGACGCTACTTCCTTGTCCAGCCCAAGACAGAGAACGACCTTGAAGCTCAGCCTTGCCAATCAGCCTTGTCCGTCAGCCTTGTCCGCACCTGCCTGCTGTCTCGAGTCTTTGCAAGGCCAGCCCATCTTCCATGTGATATTCATTCTGGCGAGTCCCATTCTTAACTGCTTCCATCCCGCATCCACCATCTCCGCAGAGAATACCGTCCTCAGAAACAAGTCCAGTTCAGCCAAAGAAAAAGGCATTGCCCTGCGGATCCCTTCTGCCTCCCTTAGCGATCTCCTCAAAGTCCATCCCCGCCTTGAACTCTTTCCATACACTTGCCGGATATATGTGCTTGTTCCTCTCGTACCACCTCCGATCCACGACTTTGGTCAACGCCGGATCGTCATTATGCCCTTCCAACGTCTCTTGCTTCTTTCCGGGCACCCTTAATAGACCCATGTTTTCGCCAGCTTGTCCGCTCGGGTTGGCATTCCTGACGTCTGCTGTTCCCAGGTACTCGAACAGCAACTTTCCTTCTCTGCTCGGATCGGGAATCTTGTTTGCAATAAAATAGTAGAACTCATAATGATGCGGTATGATGACTTCGCCTCTTACGAGCATCAAGTCATCTACGCCCACGCGCGCCCACTGCTTCCTCGAGTCCTCCCTGCTTTTCTTCTGTGCGGCACCACTCCCACCAGCACCAGATACCGAGCCAGACCCAGAGACGCCGAGTTCAGCGCCGACTTTTCTACACCGGTCCAAGAACAACCACACATGATCGCCCTTTTTCACTTTCACGCTCCCGCCCGGGACATTCGCCCCAGCTTCGTAAAACACAAAGGGGATCTCAATCTCTGTGTCCTTCACCCGGTCTTGGATCTCAAGAAATTCCTTCCGGAGCCTTTCTCGCTCCAGAGCGTCAGCCGCCAAGGCGGCTTTTGTGATTGCCCGAGGTGGAGGGAGAGTTGACTTTGGGTTGGGCGTTAATTTTCGAGTGATCACGGATGGTTCAGGCGACGGTTCGGCGGACGTTCTCAGGCTTCGCGCCGCGGGCGTCGAGACCGCGCTTCCGCCATCTACGTCTTCGTCTTCATCGCCTCCAAAGGATAGAAGCCCTTTCGCTGCAGCCTTTTTTTTCTTCAACTTCTTACTCGGAGGTCCGTCTTGATCAGTCTTTCGTGTCGCCGCCGCACTGTGCTTTGCAAATTAGTCCCACTCTCACAACCCTCAAGAAAAATCCGCAAAGCGAAGAAATAAAGGGTAGTGGTTCACCACACCCTCAGCGCAAACGAGTTACAAAACTCACCCGTCACTCTCTGGTGTCCTCGTTCCAGTCCTTTCTCTTGCCTCTTTCTCTTTCAATTCCAACACATCTGCCCTTCTCTTGCGGAAGTCCGCCAAGTTCACTAAGCCGACCGTTTGCGATTTGAGCAGGTCCTCCGCGGTGGCGGACTGCGCAGTGAATGCGCGCGGCGTCGAGGTTCCGGAGGGAGGGTTGGAGTGGGACATGTTTACAATCCGGAAGGGGGAGGGAGGTAAAAGAGGTGGGAAGGGAGAGAAAGAGTGAAATAAGCATGCGGTGTAGTCCCATCGCTGTGTGGCTAGCCAATCAGGAACTAGAATGTTCAGCCTTGCATGTCCTGGAGACTGGGGTCTTGAATGTGGGAACTCATGGACTGACAATGGCAATCATATTGTTATGACTTCGACCATTTTGGTGGTGAAGAACGTTGCATTTTGTCCTCACCCTGTCCACCACTGACACTAGTAAGGGATTTACAGCTGTAAATGAAGCCTCGAAAAACTTTTCCTACTATACATCAACTAATTATGAGCATATATCATCATTCCTTCGTCTGGAGTATCCCAAATCTTCTCCTGTATATGACGACGAGTTGCGTCTGGCCCTGCGAGCTTCTGCGGCTCTTCCAAATCATAGACATCCTGATCAGACAACAATATACTCGCCCTGGTTGTTCTCCATTTTCATGATAGTCGTAAACCTGAAGCCAGTTTCGTTGTCCACATCTCTCTCGGAATTCCCGTGCTCACTGCCAGCCACATGCCGTTTCTTCCTATCATCGTAACTGCGCCACACTTTTTCTAAAAGCTCCAAACAGCTCTTGTTGTTGAGAAACCCACTATCTTTTTGAATATCCAGACATCGTTGGCGAATCACCTCACGATCAAGGTCATCCACGCACTCGCTGCCCGTGATGAACAACGGCCAGAGAAGATATACGTCCGACTTGACGGCTTTGATGTATTTGAGGCATACTTGGACCAAATCGCAGATGGCTGAGTCCGTACTAGGAGCTTGTGGGTGAGCTAGGCGCTCCGTGTATAGCAGTGCAGAATACCTGAAGGACTCAGATATATTGCCGAGATCCACGCGCTGCTCGTCGGTCAAATAGGGCGCTCCAGGGTTCGGGTAGTCGAAGACGATAGGATCCAGCTGCCAAGCCAACAATGCCTGTCGAATTTCTCTCCATTCTCGCCAGAACTGCGTTTTCACGTCGGGTTTGGATACTTTGCTGGAGAACAATTCCTCGTCCTCGGTGATCTGCATCCATCCATTGCCATTAAATTTGCTATAGTCAAAGTTCAGTGCGGATGGGATCGTCGGCGGTGGTCGAGAAACAATGGTAGGATACTCTTCGACAGTTTTACCTTGGCTCAACACATTTAGCCTGCCCAATTTGGCGATGATCTTGAACAAGTGCCCATCACAACCCGCAAGATTCTCCAAGGCCCATTCTTCGTCGGAAAGGGCGGACACGTCCAAATGGTAGCCCTGAAGCTGCCCCTCACGATCGTTGACTGTAGCAGTCATTGCATCAAACCAGGTAAACATCCGTGTAAACCATTTCGCCTCCCTCGTATTCAACCCTGGATCATTCTTGCGCAGCGAGAGGAGTTTCTTGACTCCGGCGAACTGTGTCCGGAACTTAGCAACCCCTGAGTCGCAGATATGGAATAGACACAAGATAAGTAGTGTGGCCAGAATCGAATCGTCCATTCGTTGAATGGGATTGGCAAGCTGCCTGTTTAGGGATTGAATGGCAATCCCTTTATGCATTGATTCCTCACGCGCTTGCTCCTGCGGAGTCAACAAGCCCGTTTCATGCCACTGTTCCTTCGTGAGGGTGAGATGTGCCATAGAGGACCGCCTCGCCGGATCAGTTTTGCCCGTAGATAGCCCTGTTTCGCGCCGTTGTCTCAGGTTACTCGCCGCCAATGCGGCTATCGCATGCTGGAGAGTTTCGCTCCTTCCAGCTAGCCGCAGAATTTGTGTTCGATATGGATTTGAAGGACCATCGAACGCAACAATTACGGGCGAGATGACCTCAGTATAATAATGTATGAGGTACTGCATCCGTGGCGTTGCTCCAATAGCTCTTACACCTGCAAAAGGCGAGAGCAAAAGGCTGCAGTCGTGGAGCGACCACTGGGAAAAGCCTACCATAGAATCATCTTCAACAATGGCACATTCGTTTTCGTACGGATTCCGAAGAACTTCCTCGACCACTTCATTAGCAGCTTCGTCGACCAGTTGGGTGGTGGCTGGTTCCACTTCTTGGGGTAGAAGTACCCGGGCGGACTCGTCCTGTCTCTGGTAAACGGGAAACTGTCCGTGATCGGGATATGACCCACCAAATGAGGAGGTAATTTGAGGGGACTCAGGATACGTAGGCAAAGTCGCCGTTATACCAGGAGGGTTATGGTTCAAGACTTGTCCAAAGTATGCCGAGTCGGGAGAACGAGGAGAGTGAGACATGGGGGACACTCGATCGCTCCCACTGCATGCAGCACTGGGCCGCCTAATGCCAGCACCGGTAGGTACCTCATGGGCAGCCCATGAAGGGGCTGGATACAAACACACTCCCAACGCTGTTTTGATACCGGGGAGTTCTGGTGGCGGGCTCCATGAATTCGGAGTCGCGGCATAAGAGGGAGGCATTGAAGGAGGATGGGGTGGACCAAAGTGGAAGGCCGCATTGCTGTTGGTAGAAGATTCTGGGGATCGCACAGCCGGAGCGGGTGTGGACAGAACTTCTGGAGCTGCATTAAGAATGTGATGCAGCTGTGGTGGACGCGGCGGAGGTGGCGGCGGCGGTACCGATGTCCTCTTTGGCCTCGGTGGCGAACTGGGAGAGGAAAGCTTCTGCGTGCCAGCAATGGGCAGTGAAAGGCCACGCAACTTGCCCCTGCTTGCCACTCCATTCCCCCAGGTCAATTGAGTCTTGTAGCCGGCGCAGTCTTTCCCATCATCCAAGCATCGGGAGCAGTACGGTCTCCGACGGTCGCAATCAACACTGCGACTTGTGCAGGTGAAGCAGTCCACAGCTGCACCAGCAGCAGGCGCACGTTTCCTCCTCTTTCGTGGCGGGATCGAAGCATTGGTTTCTGGAGGCGCAGACGAAGTATTTTGCTGAGCGGCGAACTGAGAGCTGGACATGATTATGCCAACGGTCGCAGACTCGATGTATAGGACGACTGGCGTGACGAGGAGGAGTGAGACAAAGAAATGCTAAGACGTCATTCGCAGAGTCAAAGATTTCAATTCAAATTCATTCGAACAGCGGGTAAAACCCCAAGATCTCCATTTCGGGGAATATATCGGGATATATCGGCCAGGACATGAGATGATGGAGATAGGTGAGATTGTAGCAAAGCAGCAAGGAAAGGAACAGGAAAAGAAACAGAAACAAGAATGAGCGGAAGGAATGCTGAGTCCACGGGCAGCCAACCACCCCATAAGATATGGGGCGTGCGCACCAAGAAGGGATCTACAGTGCAGAGAAGGATAACGGCGTCATGGATCGAAGGCGTCGAAGCCGTGGAAGGTGGGAAAGATGGCACTGATGGGAGGACAATTGAAAGTTGGAGAGGTGGCAGTGGTGTGCACAAGTGCGGGAGGTGACAGGACGCCGAGGCCAATCAAGGACGCCTCTGCTTCCTCTCACTATGCATCTCTTAGGGGTCCTAGGAGCCTCCCCGCAGGCCCTATCGTCTCTACTGCCACCTGGACATGCCACTGATAGGCTCCCTAAGCCCTGTACTTGCTACTCGGTACATACCAGTAGGCCGTGCTGGATTGTCCAGCCAAGTCCACGGTTATTTTGCATGTGACCAGAAGGGAAAGACTCCCGACGGGGGCAGATAAGTAGCTCTTCTCTTACTGAGCAAACGTTGGCATACCCACCTAGGTAGGTACCGAGCACCCTTCCACATCATGATGCCACCATCAGCCATCTACTATGTATCCCCATCTACGAGCACAATCCCTTGATATTCTCGACTGCTTAACCCCGGGCTCCTCGGCAGGGCAGAGTCGACAGAACAAACCCTCTTTGGGTGTGACGCTGTTATCTTGCAGAAATCAGTCCGACAGGGCTGGGGAACTCCTCCACCACTAAGATTGGAGCCTGGAGAACTCGCACCACGAGGCAGTATTGGTGGAATCTGCCCTAGCCTGGCCAACATCCTCTCACACAAGGCTATACTCCGTGCTTTAGAACAGCGTTTTTCATCCTCAATCTGAGCAGCATACCCGGTGTTCCATATCTCGGTTTCATAAGGCAAAGGAAAAGAAGAAAAAGTCAACTACCACCCAGGACAAATGCCGAACTGGTTTCCTCTTCGTCTGAGCCCTTCGTACGCTTTTGATCTACCGAGCTGCTACTTAGGACGCTTTTTGGGGTTTTTATTTTTTGTGATCTGTTCCTCTCTTAGCCTGCCCCGCCGGCTCAGAGGGCCGTCGAACCCGTGTGCTGCGCGATCCACAAAGAGAACGGAGCATGTTAGACATAGTCCACTTCTTTTGTGCACTATTCAGAGCCAGGATTTCGGCTAATATTTTACAGGGCAGAGATGGGTCGGTCATCGATTGCACCGCGTGCTCCACCTCCACTGGGTTCCAAAATGGCAGTACCGACTACGCTGGACACTACCTCGCACTCAAGAAGCAATTGTCGGAGGTAAGTATGTACTATGAAAAGTGATTTAAGAAGTCAGACGTCAACAAGAGCAGGTACCAATCTCCGGGAACCAATATTCTCTTTTTTTTGAGCGCCAGGACTTGTTCATGCTGACATCTCCCTTGTCTCCGCAGCCGCCAGCGTTTTCAGTCATCCCTTCGAAACATCTGGCGTCTGGCTTGCAGACACCCATTGTGAACATCAACAAGAGCCCGGCTACAACCTCGAGGCTTCATCAATCCCATGGTCCCTACGCCGTTGGTGCCATCAGGCTGTCAGCGCCGGTGCCAAACGTGGTGCGGCCGGGGCAGGAAATTGCCGTCCGGGGTTTGAGTTGGGCCATTGCAATTTCCAATTCTATTCTTGCAGGGGTCTGCCCGCCATGCCAAAGCCTCGTGGACCTCGACTTGGGTTTCGTTGAGCACGTTCTTTGTGTTCTGTTACATCTGCGCGTGTCCTTCGTACCGTGTTGAAAATGATGTCTCGTACGGTCTGGAAGCTATGAGTCATTCTTGGTCTCTCGAGAAAATAGGTCCCGTCTACGAGGATCAGAGATCAGGCCGTAGTAAACCACAGCAACACACGAATGAGCCCGGAGAAAAGGCGCAAACGTTGGGTCGGAAAGTCCACTGCAGATGGGATGCCTCCCCAGGATCAAATCCAATTCTTAGTTCCTCAACAAATTGTGATAGTTGTGAGTGGAATTCTCTATGACCTACCATCCGCTATCTTCACCGCTCCACTAGCCATAACGCTGTGACTCCTTGACGAGTCAAATTGAAAATGGAAGACCAGGCTGTGACCAAACTCACAAAGCCTGAGATCCATGTTGGTGTTTTTTAGTGGTAGCAAGAAAGCCAAAGTCATCGAGTTTGGGGCAACACCGAGTCTTAGTTAATTGCAGTATGTGATTGAACTGTGCAAAGTTATTTTTGCTACCCAACACAGCCTTGGGCCCGTAAAGACGGTGCAATTCTGAAGGATTGCAAGATTCAGAACCTTCTAGGAGTCTGATGGAGGCTCCGCCTGTTCAGTTTCAGTGGCCGATTGATATTAACAACAGTCATAAGTGCGTCAGAACGACAAGGTTGGTACCCAAAGTGGTCGAAGCCAGCGGATCGGGGCGCTGCTGGCTTCTGGAGCCGAAGCATGCGAGTTTGCCTCATTCACAGAGTAAACGGATCAATGGGGAGACTGCCGTCTTTTCAGATGCAGCGTGAAGCAGATGGGAATGAGGCGGTAAGAAACGAGCGACTGGAGTGGTGGAAGACGATGACAATGATGCCCAAAGCCAACGCCAAGGCTAATGTAAAGCTGGAATGCGCTGGCACTCGCTCACTCGCTCGTTCCAATCAACGACACGGCCAAGACAAATAGAGGAACCTATACTTGGTGAAGGAGTCGGTCACTGACCCAACCCTTTCTCAAGGTAAGGTAATATTCAGAACTGCTTTGATACCGAAGATACAATACCTAATACCTCTCAACAGGATCACAAGAGGCCACAAGGACGGTTCTTAGGCACTCCCGGCGCCGGTAGAGCGTACCGCAATGCGAAGTGCAGAGTGCAACGGATGGATGGACCATTCCAAGGGTGAGAGATGGTGGCAAACAGACTCGAGAGGACTTGATTCACGGACCGTCATCCTTAGTGGGCTGAAGCTCATTTGTTTAATGCGCGTTGCCGCACCACCAGCAGACTCGACAACAAGTCATCCTTTCCCCCATACGGGCTGATCAACCCTTTTTCTTTCACACGTCTCAATTTAACGGCCGACTGCAGGACGGGCACCGAAGGTGATATGTGTCATCTGCACCAGAGCGGACGGCAGCACTGCACAAACACGAGTCACGTTGCTTGTGTCATGTAGGCTTCTTGGGGAGAATCTCTGCGAGCCAATCGAGGTTTCAAAGGAGCAGGTGATCTCGACCTCTGGTCTTTCGTGGCAACATACGGAACACTCAGCTGCCCTACGGGAGACATTGGGGCCAAGTGTTGTCGGTGAAGGGCGACTTCAGCCTTTGAGCTCCACAGCACACGAGGCCTGACGAGGCTTGATCGTGCATAATTGGATCTGATCGTCGAGAATTTCAGCTCAGTTTGACCGATTGACACAAAAATCGCCTCTCTTCAGAAGAATGATTGGCTGGCAGGATCGCCAATCAGGGCGAGTCTGGACAAGCATTGGACTAGACAACAGGAGGTGAATATTTCACAAGAGATCTTTTGATATCAATCCATCTCATTGGTTTGCAAACCTTCTGGACGGCGAGCTGAACATGGCCAAGTAACCCGCTTGTTTGAGACTCGCAAGACTCCCTACCTAGACCGACATACCAGCGTCAAACTTGACAAAACCTTGACCTTGTCGCTAACCCCCAATCGTTCGGTGGGCAATGTTCGCGTTGAGGAAAGCATTCGAATCTAGATCAGGGCCAAATGCCAATTGAAAGGACTTACATCGTACAGCCACGGAAACTGAGTCACTTGGAAGGAAGAGATAATTTTTCGAGTATCTGGATACGTCTCCAGATAGAGCGGCGGAGAGAAGCCACCAAAAGCAACGCAAGGAAGAGACGACACGAACGACGAAGGTGATAGCGGATTGCTTGATGATGCTATTTATGAAGGATCGTGCAAGGGCATGCTTCGCAAAAAGGAGCAGATTTGGGCATAGCGACGCTCAGCGATCGGCGCTTGTGTCGTGCATTATTTGTTCCATTGGCGTTGAGGATTTCTCAATATGCGAGGAAGTATGACGGACAGTCAGCTTACATTACATGGAAGCGGCGCAGTTCCCGTGACCCCGCTCCGGTGCCGAGAGTGATGTCGATGGGCGTCCAGGGTGCCCAAAAGTTGGTCCGGGCTCAGTAAAGCCGTGGGTTCTAGGCATATCTACCCCCTCCCGAGGGCTTCCAGAAGTCAGAATGGAGTGCGCACGGGCTTAAGCAGCGGCTCTTAGGGAGAGTGGCAGTGAAATCGCCCTGTTCCGGACTTGGTAGGCGTTGTTAAGTCCTGAGGGGTTTTGGGCATGGCTGCGCTGCCCTCTTTAACCATTGTGGTTAAGCTGGTCAAACAAAAAGCGAGAGCGATCAGGTAAGCCGGAGGCCCTCGACCGCCTATGACGCCTGGGCGAGGCCTTTATACATGCTTAAAGGTGCGACATCAACCAAGACTCGGAGCTCCCATCCTCCGCAACCCTCGTGCGTTCTTCCAAATCATCATCACCAACACCACCATCACCGCGCTTGGTTCAAAGTTGTTGCCACTGCCATCGCTGGCGCTTCTATCATCTCTCTTTGTTTATTCAGCAACAGAAGAAGCAAGAGAAAGACCAGGAAGATACCAGATTAGGCTACAGTCAATCTGCGCCATCACGGCGTGACTACGCTTCCTTCAACTCCCTTCAAATACAAGACCTTCACACCTTCTGTTTCGCCTCCTCCTGCCTCACGCCCACCAACTCCATCAACGTCACCTCGTATCAGTATTTACCGTACATTACTTGTACCGAAACCTCTCCAAAGTGGGCATCTGTGGCCTCCCCTCTGGGTCCTCTCGCTCTTTTCCTGCCATCCTCTCGCAGCCTCTCCCGCTCGCTAGGGGCTTCCTTCGCATCGCGCTAAGAGTCCTCAACCCTTGATCCCTGACCGGAGCCAAAAGAGTTGGGATCACGGCACGCACAGGCAGGAGCATGGACCAGTCCTAGTCTGGACAAGCCATCAAGCCATCCGCTGCACCCACTTCTCCTTCTCTGTCACTTTCGACCCCTTCGATACCGTCGAACCTAAAAGGGCATCCACTCACCTTGGGCCATCGTCTCCCTCTCCCAAAAACTCCATTTTAACATTAATTGCCCCCCTGATCTCCCAGTACTGCTATCAATTTCCCTTTCAACAACGATCTTTTCAGTTCTTCTGCCACGCTGCTGATTGGCCACTTTGAGCATTTTGGCTCCAGTTGGTCCCATTCCATTCTACCAGCTTCTACACTAGTCTAGCACTGAACCGGCAAAGGTACAGCCGCGTCCATCACCTTCAGACGCGCGGACACGGATTTCCAGTTTCCAAGAAGAACAGCCTTCTCTTTCATGAGACCCTAGTGTCCACTTTCGACTCATCGTCAAAGTCGACTCACACCGGCTGGTTTGCTCCGCGGCCCCCCTGGTCAGAATCCACACAACCTCGGGGCCTTTTCAACTTCCTCAAGGAAAACGAACATATACTCCCACCAACCTTTACCAGCCATCGAAAAAAAAATTTTTTCTCTTTCTCCTCACTTCAACCACCTCTTCCGCGTCATCGCAGAGCCTGCACACTGCAGCGAACGAAGCTTATCCACTTTTACTGTCCCAAATTGAGTCACCAGGCTCAATTCAGACCTAAACCAGCCACCCTTGGAGGCCTACCACGCTATGATATTCAGCCAGTCCAACATCTTCCGGACACATCTTTTCTCTCGACAACACATAACTCGACCAGAGCAGTCCGACATAGACCCAGATCGGGGGGAAGATTGTTGCGGACAGGGGCAGGAGTGAGGAGAGAGTTGAACGCCCCGAGTCGGAAGCAGAGTCCCATCTATCAGGATCAATATGAGTTACCACTACGGCGTGCCGCCGTCGCACTACACAAAATACTACGGAAATTCGTCGCCCTACAGCAGCGGCGAGTACGTCCACTACGCCCCCCAGTACGATTCAACACCGAAGAAACACGCGCGAAAAACCAGCTATACACCGTCCCCCCGAGTCGGAGGCTGGTATTCGCCTGCGGGCTCGCCACCACCATACTATGAGCCCAACGTCCAGTATTCTGCACCGCGGGAGGATGTCTATGTGAGTGAGGCAAGGGGCAAGACCCGCATATATGAGAGCTACAGCACCTTTCCTGGCTCGAGATATCATACCCGTTCATCATCGCGCAAGCAGAATCAGCCCATCTATGTCTACGACGATGAAGCTGAATATGCAGGAGTGCAGCCAGAATACGTCTACCGAGAACCAAAGTCCAAGCCAAAGCATGCGAGGAAGCCAAGCACTGACACCTACTTTTACTATGGGCAGGAGCAGATTATTGACGAACAGCCAAAGCGTTCGAGGGCTCGACGTGCCTCGACCACCTCGAAGCCGTCCCCGAAGTCCAAGCCCACATCATCGACACCGCAGGCGACTGAGGAAGACGCTATCCGCGCCGGGATCCCCGCCGGCTACTCCATCAAGCACTGGGATCCGACCGAATTGCCCATTATTCTGCTGGGCAGTGTCTTTGATGCCAACTCACTTGGCAAATGGATCTATGATTGGACCGTCTTCCATCACGGCGCCTCTACTCCCATCGCCGATATAGCCGGCGAACTTTGGCTTCTCCTCATCAAGCTCGCCGGTAAGATGAAGCGAGCTGAAGAATGTGTGGACCGGATCCGCAACCCTGAGAAACAGGAAACCGTCGAGGACTTCATCATCAGTGGCAAACGCCTCTGGGAGAAGTTCAAGGCGCTCCTCAAGGATTGCGAACACTTCATGCTCAAGGCTGCCAAACGTGACGGCACCAAGACCATGGGTAAGAAGGCAGGCACCGAGTTTGTTGACTCTATCTTCGGTCGCGATCGCCACCTCGAGTCGACGGAGAAGATCATGAACCAGATCCGTCTTTGGAACATGCGCTTCGATGTCAACTGCGAGGAGACGTTACGCCGGCCTTCTGTTGCCTAGATTGTGACTCGGGAATGCCGAGCACATTAATTGACGGCAAGCTGGAAACAAGACTTGAACAGTGGCAAATTTTTACACTGCCTCCGCCACACTGCGCACACGTCGCCACTCTCACCGCAACCAATTGAACTCAACATCCACACGACTCACTATCACTATTACAACATCCACCTCCAAGCCATGGCCTCTGCGAGGCCATTGGCGCTAATGGGTTAGGCAACCTGTAACAATATTCACATTGAGGCATTGCATTGGAGGGTTCGCTATGAGTCATTCGCTTTTATCGCTCGGCCAGGGCACAAATGTACACTCGTTGGAGTTTTCTTTCAAGGGACACCAAAAGTTCTATCATGAAGCCATGATGGACGAACACATGACCACAGAATGACTCTGATCCCTGTATCAACATGTTACGGACAAGGCAGTCAAGGTTCTGTTGGCGTACTTCCTGTTTTATTGGCACAGAGATACCCCCTCATGTACTGCTCATCAGCTTTGCTATCGGTCTATTCAACATATTGGCTATTGGGAGTTTCGGGATATTGACTTTTTGGATGATTTTGGAGAAGCCACATGGGTGGCAAGGATAAACATTGCCTTGGAGTTTCTGGACGGAGTTTCAGGTTCACGGGGATTTTTCGCTATCACCATGGAGGATATTACTTCCAGGACTCACGGGACCTTGGAAGATTATGGACCACCAGATACAAGGGTGATTTCGTTGTAATCACAGGATTGAATGTACTAATATCACTTGATTTTGCGGGCTGCAAATTTTTATTTTCTCTCTGTTCCCCGGGAGTTGATCTCTGTCTTTCTGCATATTCTACCGTACGATTGTCGTCTCATTTGGGCGACTGACTCCCCCCCTTGTCTGCCCCTCGATGATTCACTCGCGCAACTCTCCTAGTGAGGCGTTTACTCAGCAAAGTCGCAATCCCACAACCAACATCTTACGACCTTTTCCTCTCCCTCTCTCCCACATAGATGCACCGGTTTGTCAGTCACGCGACGCAAGTCCGGGGATTTTGCAGTGTAGGTCAGTCCCGTAATCAAGTCGCGCTGCTCATCATCGTCATCGACGTAGGTAATGGTCGTTAAGCGCTGTCAGCGTTGTACTCGCTTTGCTGGCGGGCTGCTATTTGGGGAGGGCGCTAGTGGACTCCGTACTTTGAGGGCCTGGGGGCTACAAACATTCTTCCAATCGATGGAATGGCGTCATGGGTTAATTACCTAGGTACCTAGTTACCTGGTCATGCGAACACGCGCCGTATGAGTATACAAATACAGATACATTTACGGAATACATTTATGTTATTTGATTGATGCGAAGTTCGATGCTGCTTCTGCTGCTCTTGCAGGTGGACCCGTATACCAACACCCACCAAATTCCTCCAGGCTAGATCCATAGTCCTTTCGCAGTCAAAGGTTACTTGTGTACAATGACTTGGCTCCGAGTCCGCAATACCTAGGTAGGAATTAAAGTAAGCAGCGAGGTGCGGAGTGGTTAGTTGCTTAGAGTTTTCTGGGCATCCCCTCCCTACCTATGGAAGGAGTACTCGACTATCGACGTGAGAAACTACTTAGGTAGGGATAGAAGTTACGAGTACGGGGGAGCAGTCAAGAGCCTATCAATCAACTCACTGAGTGCCTCTGGAGTCAATTGGCCTGGAGTCGGGTAGAGTGAAATCAGCTCGAGTCAACTCAACCTGCTCTAGATCAGCTCAACTCAGCTCGTAGATGCAAGAAGGGCGGGGGCATGATGCGACAGAAACAACTAGTACAACCACAAGGACAAACTCAGGCGTGCCGGCTCAGCTTGTCCAGCTCCCATCACCACC
Source organism: Cladophialophora bantiana CBS 173.52 (assembly GCF_000835475.1). NCBI lineage: Eukaryota > Fungi > Ascomycota > Eurotiomycetes > Chaetothyriales > Herpotrichiellaceae > Cladophialophora > Cladophialophora bantiana. The sequence goes on from NW_015971598.1 coordinate 159,693, forward strand.
ACCATTACCATCACCATCAATATCACGGCGACCATTGCCCTTCCCCCTCCCTCCTCACCTGGCCGAACTAGCCCCTCCTTCCCCGCCCACGCGCCGTGCACCGCATATCCACATTTCTTTATTCCATTTCACCAGAGTGCTGTGTACATACACACATACACAGGAAGAGACATTCTCGCGTAGACCTGTCCTAGAATGAAGACCCTAGGTCGGGTTGTTTCAGGGCAGCCTGTGTAGGTTGGTTTCTTCGGTCCATCAGGGTTGGCTTCTCCATCAACAAGTTCAATTACGACCAGTTACGACGTACTCGGGTTCGGAGCTCGACTGGCGTAACACAGCGTGGCACAGCAGCGAAGCCAGCACGGAATGGGAAGTTATCGAGATTTTCTTCTCAGCACTCCTCGCCACCCTCTGGCTAACTAGCTAAGTGCAAGAACGAGGAGGTATTCGCGTAGAGGTCCTCCTGGTAGCTGTGTACATATGTAAGGGTGTATGGAAGAATGGGGTGTATTGGGTGGGTGTAATTGTCGGCATTTGTAAAGTCAAATATATACCAGATCACATGGATTCGGTTGAGCCTACAAGCACTGGCACATGGTGATACACAGCTAGCTAGAAAGTCGGACTCGCGTTCGTGACCCCTACCCTTGCCCTCTCTACAAATCACAACCCGTTGTCTCCACGAGGGCGGCAAGCGGCATGGAATTCAAATATAGTAAACCTCGGCGAGGAAAGGGAAGGAGGCAAGGAACCCTTCTTCTTTTGCCAAGCTGATCCCTCGGAAAGTCTGTAATGGAGGTGCGGGTGAAAGAGATATCGGGGCGCTTAGTGAGCCCCCAAAAGCAGCGTTCCCCTCCTGTTGTACATTGTTCAGCCGTAACGAGCAGAGGTGCCTTTTAACGAGTAATATGAACAGTAGATAGTCCGTCAGTTAGCGTCGCGGCTAAAGCATGGAAGCCGTCATGGAAAGTAACCAATCCATTCTCATGCTTCACCCTAGTCTCCAATTGTTAGCCCGAGCATCCAACCAGGAATGACAGGATGAGCGGTTTTCGAACCCCAGCTGGCCCTTGCCCGAAAAAAAAAACTGCACAGAAGCAGAGAAGAACAGAAGCAGAGAAGAACAGAAGCAGAGAAGAACAGAAGCAGAGAAGAACAGAAGCAGAGAAGAACAGAAGCAGAGAAGAACAGAAGCAGAGAAGCAGCATGCACGCGATCGTCAGCGGCTGCAAGAGACCGGGGGGAACGAAGGGGTGATTGGGCACTCAGGGCCCCGGTTCTGCCGTTGGTTCGCTTACCATGGCCTGAACTCTGAGTGATAGGATGAACGGGAAGAAAAATAACATGGTGGGAAGGAGTGGCAAGGCGTCCAGAGTTAGGTGTCAGGATTATTCAGATCTTAGCACCAGTCTGGATCGGGGATTGATTGGTCGCCATGTCAAGAATCCAAGGGAATGCCGCGGCTGTAGCAAGCTGGTAAACCCGCGAGGCCCGCTGGATCCGCGTGACGTGTGTGACTTGAGCACGAGGTAGTCTACTGTACTTGTAGGTAAGTGTAGGAATGGATCTCTGCGCAAGGAATAAGGAGCGGATGACTGCCAACACCCGCTGGACGAGGAGCCCAGAGGAGAGCTAGACTCAGCTTGTGTGACCCACGCCTAAACGCTTCCAGCGACGTGCATGAACTACTGATCGTGGCCGCTCGCCACCAATGGTCGTGGAGGGTGTGATTGTTGCTGGTGTTGTGAACGTCGCAAAAGCACTGCGCTTTGTTCACATGCCCATCGCAAAGGCAACTCGATGTATAGCGCCGTGTGGACCCCGTAGATGGATAGCAAGTATAGGATAGACACGATAAGACCCCTGGTGGAAGGTATCAGGCGGCCAGGGGCCTGAATACCTACTGTACAAGTACTTGTAGTGTTCCCCGTCTCTATTGATTGGTGCCTTTCGCGCCACGCGCAATTTCGGGCGTTTGTGGCAGAGAGCAGACGGCAGACGAGATGGTGAAACGATGTCTACTATGTCAAACCTCAAGCCTCGGCACTGGATCGCTCGTATCCTGCTGCCCTGGACGACTCCAATACTAGAGGAGTGTTGCCCAATCGCTTCCGAGAACCAGGAAATGCTCACAGCTATGCACTCCGTACTTGCCTAGCACCTAACGCAAGGCAGGGCGGGAAGCGCCCTTGCGGGAAGGCGAGACCCCCGCTTGAGAGACTTGAAACAAACGCCCCCTGAAGCTAGCGAAACGCTGCCTTACATCGACGGGGAACATATCGACCCACTCCCCCTGAATGAGCCACTATCGACTCGCGAGAAAAGGCGGCTCTTCTCCAATCCATTCAACTTGTCGCGTCGTTGTATTTTTTTTGGGTTTGGAAACTCTCAACCGCGCCGGTAGGCAACAGCACTGCTGCCTGCAATCGACCCGTGCTTGATTTGATGTATGGTCTAGGTCTCTTGTTTTTTGAACTTTGGTACCTTTGCCACTCCCCGTTAACGAACAGACCAGCCGTAGGCGACCCATCGTGGTTTCACAAGCGCGGAAGCTGAAAGCCCGAAGAGGAGGCCATGCACTGTGCCGCCTCAAACACTCGGCTTGCGTTGTCAATCCAGTTCTTTGACAGGTTGCATGAACATGCTCACCGCCAGTGGTAACGATGCAAGGCTGGCAGCATGCAAGGAAAAGGGGGCAGGGGGGGTTCCCAGGACGTCAAAACAAGCGGTTGTCCTCCCTGAGGCTTCTGCAGGTACCAGTAGGTTTTAGAGGATCCCAGGGGCCTAGGCCTTGCGTGCTGCCTGTTCTCAGCTGCCTTTCCCGTGATACGCTCCCTTCACCGCTCTTTGCCTGTCAGTTCTGTAAGGGTTTGGTAAGGTATTGGTATTCAAAGGACATACAGAAATGACTGAAGTTGCTTGGAAAAGGAGAATTTTGTTGTGGAATGCGCGTGTCCCTTTCCAGGTGGAGGGATAACGCCCAAGCCACGGCTAGGCTTTCAGAAGGCACGGTCAAGAGTCTACGGTCAACGGTCAACGACAACAAGGGCGGCCTAGATCAGGTAGTCCTTTCGCCGCTCAGTTGAGATGCATGTGCAGGCTACTTGAAAATGCTCTTTATTGTCCTCTTCACTGAGTCTGTGCTTCTGCAAAATCAGGAGCGGACTGCACAAAGAATTGTCGGGAACAGCCAAATCTGCTGGGGGACAGGAGGAACCTCTCGTCTCATCGGTTACACCGAGCTTTCCAGATGCCCGGTACCGTGAGCTTCCGTTGAGTGATACGATATGCAGAAGGATGCTGCTGATGGACATGTCATTCAGAGTTTGGAATATCATCTGTCGCTTTCAAATATTTACTCGGTATGCGCAGCATTGTTCCTTCTTCGGTGCAAACCTGGTGCACTGTCCGGTAGGTGAAAAGCCTTCTGAGTGAATTTGCGGCTTCGACTTAGGCACTTGGTCTCTTGCAGTTTGAGCATGAGGAATCCGGCACGAGAAGGACATTTGTATGGAAATCCTTTACGACCACGTAGGAGTCTGTCTCGCTAACAGTACCACCCTTCATCAGGCGTGATGTACGTTTCCACAACATCAGACAATTGAAAACCGAGCACCATGATAACTACCCATGAGATCAATTCTTTGCTGTTGCTGGGGGGAGTGAGTTTATTTGGTTGAGGTCCTGCAATGTCGAAGGATATACATCAGAAGTGATGACACCCCTTTTCCGGGAGGCATGATAAACCTCTGGATGGACAAACATCAGGATTTGAGTTTTGTGTTACACAATCTACGCTCGATCGTTTCGTGGCAACAAGCAACCCCTCTACGGAAGCTGTTCTTTCATAGAAGGTTCTGAGCCGTGCAGACTCACGAAGCAAAGCGAAGCAACGACAAGGTGCCTCGAGGCTTGACAAGGCTGAAGGAAACTATTTCCGCTAACCTCAAAGCGGCGATCATAACCGAAATAATCACGTGTGTATACGTAACTTGGTTCGCTGTCATTTTCATGCATGCAGCAGCACAATGCAACTTCTAATTCCCAACACTCAAACTGTCTCTTCCACTTTCCGAGAGTATTGGACTGCGATCCCCCTCTTCTCTCCTTCTTTAATACCCTATCTGGCTTATCCACTCCTACGATTCTCTTCCCAATCTTCGGCGGTTGACTGGTTCAACTTTTGGTCTCTCGCTCCATCATGCGATGAGCGGTCCCTGCGATGGTCGACGGGCCTGATAACCGGTACGGGGTGGTCCTGGATGCTGGCTCATCTGGGACAAGGGTATATATTTATCGATGGATTTCTAACTCGGTCACTCGACTTGATCATGCCTCCCTGCACGCGCTACCAGAATTGGAGACAAAGGACAAATGGACGAAAAAAGTGCACCCGGGAGTGTCGACCTTTGGCCAAACACCGGACTCAGTCGGCCCAGATCACTTGAAACCCCTCCTCGAACACGCCCTCAAATATATCCCTGCAGATACAGTCCCTAACACGCCTGTTTTCCTGCTTGCCACGGCTGGCATGCGCCTTCTCCCTGACCAACAACAGAAAAACGTTTTGCGAAATATTTGCTCCTATATACGATCCGAAACGAAATTCTTAATACCAGACTGCGATGTTCATGTACAAGTAATTTCTGGGGAGACAGAAGGATTGTATGGGTGGATTGCTGCAAATTATCTGCTGGGAGGATTTGACTCGCCGGAAGACCACGATCATGGCAAGGGACACCATACATACGGCTTTCTGGACATGGGCGGCGCGTCCGCTCAGATTGCTTTTGCACCAAATGCCACAGAAGCAGAGAAACACGCCAACGACCTCACCCTACTACGGCTTCGCACGATCAACGGCATGCCGCAAGAGTATAAGGTCTTCGTTACAACATGGCTTGGTTTCGGCGCGAATGAGGCACGACGGAGGTATGTAGAGGACCTCGAAGAATCCTACGCAATTGGTGGTGTCCTGGAGGTTCCAGATCCATGTTTACCCACTGGATTGCGACTAAACTTTGACGGAACAATCATATCAGACGACGGTCCTTCGCTCTCGAACCATTATCTACGGGGAGTCGGGAAATTTGATGAGTGTCTCAAACGAACATTTCCCTTGCTCGAGAAGGATATCCCCTGCCCAGACGAACCGTGCTTGATTCATGGTGTTCACGTCCCTGCCATCGACTTCGAAGTCAATCACTTTATTGGCGTGAGCGAGTACTGGCACACTACTCATGAGATTTTTGAGATGGCGCACAAGGATAAAGCATATGATTTCAACACCTATCAGAAAAGAGTCAAGGAATTCTGCGAGCAAGATTGGTCAGATATTCAAAAGGGTATCGAAGACAAAATGTGGGGCAATAAAGTCGACGAAAAGAGCGCATTGGAAGTTTGTTTCAAGGCTAGTTGGCTAATTAATATGCTTCATGATGGTATTGGAATTCCCAGAGTCGGACTCGAAGACACCAATGTCTCGTCGCATAACGGCACGAAAGAAGTTTTGGACAGTGCAAAAGGGAAGGGATTTCTCGATGCTTTCCAGGCCGTGAACAAAATCAAGTCCACGGAGGTCAGCTGGACAATGGGCAAAATGCTCCTATATGCATCCGCGGAGATCCCACCGGCCTCTGATGGAGATTTACCTGTCGGATTTGGTAGCAACGTGCCTGGCATACCCGAAGACTTCCAGTATCCTGGCGGAGGCTTACTCCAAGCCACTCCAGATTACCACGCTGAACCGCCTGCAACCGACCTACAAGAGACTGGTGGTAGTGGTGACGGAAACGGCCAAAGCATCACCGACCACATTCACGACACTCTCTTCAATTCTGATGCCCCACACCGCCTCCCCGGATTCATTTTCTTTCTCCTCATCCTGATCATCGCGGCCTTTTACCTCTGCGGCCGTGAACGACGGTCTAGGATATACCTTTCCCTTCGACCATCCTCGTCCTCTACGTTCCCGCCCTCATCAACTCCGAAACTCAGGACACCGTTCAATTTTCTCCATGCCCTCCTTAATCGTCGCAAGGGCGGCGCCTTGCACCTCGACAGAGATCGTGACCTAGAGGAGGGTGCTTCACAGCAGCTCTATGACCCGAACGATTTTGAGCTGGACAACATGTCCGACGATGACACCGCGGCCCTGGAGCCTGACGTGGCTTTTCCCAAGCCAACCCCTTCTAGGCCGACGTCCCAGGGCAGAAACTCACCTTTCCAGAACAAGCGCCACGGCGCGGAAAGATTGAGACCGCCGAATTCAATTGACCGCGCGGGATTGGTGGTGAGGACGGAGAGTCGTGAAAGCCTGGCGGGGGGAGATGCGGCTGTCAATGGACGGTCGAAGAGTAGGAGTGGGAGCCCAACCAGGATAATGTGATGAAGAACGAAGTCTTTTTCGTCCGTTTGAATACCAAAATAAAATTGTTGATCTACTATACTAAGACAAACAATGGATATTATACACTTTAATTCCTCACTGGACATGGTGAAAGTTCTTGGTAAAAGTTCTGTAACCCTATATCTTTTTATCTACGTATCTGTTTGTGGACATATGTATATAGCAAACGAGCTGAGTGCGCTACCAGACGGACGGACAGACGGACAGACGGACAGATGGATAGATGAATAAAGAGTACAGGACAGCATGGAAGTCTGGGTACAGAATCCAGCCACAGTCCTATGCCGAAGAAAAAGGCGATTAATTTCCTAGAAAGATGAGGAACCATATGATTGAAATTTCATCACAGGATCTTGGACCTCCATAGTTGCACATATCCTATGCCATGAACGCGGCGCCGTTGATTAAAGGTATATAATATAAGTACGGAAGAGCAAATGGTACATGGGATAGTGGTCCATCGTGTGGTAATATCCAATAGTGGTACAGTGGTGTAGTAGTACATGCAGTACGAGTACGAGTAGGAGGAGTGGCAGCACCTTTGGGCGCAGCCGGATTTCGTGCTAGGATCCATAGCGTAATATCAACAAGCACATCGGCATCGACTTGAACTTCCACTTCCGCTTCATCGTTCACGCAACGTCCCCTGGCGTAAATGACATGAATGGTATGTATGGTCATCCACCATCCGTCTTCAGCAGCGTGTTGAAACGACAAAAGAGGGAAAAAGACAAAATAATCATGAATTGGTCGTCGAGCCAACGCTACCAGACCCCGACCCGGTCCGGTCCTTCCTCTTCAAGCCAACGTTTAACGGGTCTGGCAATCGAAACTCCGGAATGGCCCTCTCCGTCTCGGGCTCCCTGATCGGCCTGAGCAAGCTCGAACCCGTACCGGCGGTTCTGTATCCTCTGTCCCTTCCTATTGATGGTCCTCCCACGTACCCTCCATGTTCTCGGTCGCGCTCGCGTTCTCTCAGCGCGGCTTGCTGAGCCGGCAGTGTCGCGCTGACTTCTCGGTAAAAGAGTTCCAACCGGTCCTTGTCACCGCAGAAGGCTTCGAGATCATCTTTGATTTGTTCGGGAGTGACATAGTGCGTGAACCCAGAGGCAATGAGGGCTCGGCGCGTGCCGAGCACGTCGGCCGTGACCTTTGGCGTCGTAGGCGGAGGGGGCAACGAGACGCTCGAAGTGGACGTGATAGTGGTGGATGTTGTCGTATCTGTTCCCGCCTGCACTGGGGGAATCGGCGTCGAATTTAGGGGGCGAATAAGTGGTGATGCAAAGGGTCCGGCGTGGGGAGATTGTACGTTCAACCCGATAATTCCTGAGGCTTGCATGCTGGGGGCAGAATGAGTCGAGGATAACGTTTGAGGACGCAGTAGCGTGGTGCTGGATGCATTGGGGGTGACGTCTTTCTTGCTGCTGTCGAATTTTGAAGATGAGTCTTTTGTAGATGCTTGACGGGAGTTGTAAAGCCTATTTGCCAGCAGGAGGATGTCGCCTTCATCGGTGATTTGGGCGAGGACGACTCCTGAACGGTGTACGAATTGCGTATAGCGGTAGTCCAAGTCTCCCCAGGAGTACTTAATCTCAACGTTTTCTGGAAATTCCGAGGGCGCTTCGAGGTCGAGTACAAAATTGAACCGCTTAAGTAGAGCCTTTTGGTAGAAGTGAATATCGGGATTGACTGGCGCTTGCGGCCCGAAGGAGACAGCTGTAAAGTACATGGTGCTGACCGAGATGCGCTGCGGAGGCTCGAGAGCAAGCTTGATGTGGTAGGCGGCACGAAATGGTTCGTGCTCAGGTACCTTACACGCTTCTGCGATGGGGACTTCAACGAGCTTCAACCCGTACTTCTCGGCTTGTGTAGTCCAGCTGACAACAGCGTCATCGACCAATTTCGAAGTGACGTTGAACCAAGACAGTTCGAGATGATAGCAGTTCTCTGGATTGTGAAGTCTGTCATAATGCAAGTTGATGATCTCGGGTCTGTTGGACCGTTTTCTCGTGTCCACGTCGATTCGGATCATCTTGCTCAAGGTCACGGTTCGTCTTTTCTTGTCGCCCAACGTCTTCGCAAGTTCAGAGGCAACCTGTCCGTGGTTGGCGAGGTTTGAACCCGAGCGTGACCTGCCACTGAGCAACTCTCGGGTTGGATGTTCTGTCGCCGGGGTGGGGGGGATCGATCGGTCTGAGCGTCGGCTGGCGGGAAACCATGACTGTCTAGCTTCCGTTCGCTGGGTGCGAAACTCAGGCTTGATGGAATAGAAATAGTTCCCGTCCTTGAAATTGTGCTTGCTATTGACGTGTTCGAAAAGGTTTTCTTTCATAAGATCATTGCCCAATTCTACAGCATCCTCCCTCGTATCAACGTCTCTGAAATTGTGCACTAGCCAATTTGTCAGATCTTCGCCCATGAAGCAACTGTAGTACAGACGCAAATGCCAGCGTCGTGTCTTGATCTCAATCCCGTTTTCACCTTGCAGGGCTTGGGCTAGCTTGGGGAGACTGAAGGAGTCCCTTTCGAACTGTTCGGCTTCGGGTAGAAGCTGTGTGGTTTGTACTTCGCCAGCCTCTTCAGCCGCGATAAGCTTGTCGAGCTCTGTCGCCACCAATTCAGATGGATTCAGAGTTTCGAGATTGATCCTTAACGGGTTTCTGTCCTTCCGTTTCATGGTCGCTGGTCGAGTGTGGGCCGGTCTTCTCTCGTCCGGAGGCACATATCGTGCTTTTTGCCACATCTGCGTTAGTGCTCGAATACCGCGCAAATGGATCTCTTCTTCACTTTCTTCAGCTTCGGAGAGTGTTGGCCTCCAGGAATTGGCTGGAGGCGCCACTGGGATGAGTACGAATCTTGCTCGCCAGAAGCGGAGAGCTTTGACGTCTACATCATTTTGCTTCCTAAAGTCAGCCAAATACCTGTCGGCCGCTTCCCATGGGTACTGCTCGGAAAATCCGTTGAACTGCATATCTCGTATCCTGTATGCTTCTGACAGAATGGTTCTGATATTGGGATAGTAGTGGATCTCTTGGGGAAAAGGAGGCTGGACATTTGGTGGTCTCCGAATATACTTGGTCACCTGAATGCGATTTTTCGCTTCAAGGGACAGCTTCTGTATCGTGTTTCCCATTGACATGACAATAAAGGACCCATCAGGGCGAACAAGATTCGGTGTGAAGAACGAAGAAGTGTCGCACGTACCGGGCCCGACGGCTTCGAGTAAGCACGGTCCAACTACGAGTTGATAGCCATGAGCGAACCTCAGGGCCAACATCTCGCCTAGGAGTATGTCGCGTGACTCGGGCTCCTCGAGCATGTCGTTGGGATTAGCCAAAATGACGTCGTAGCTTTCAGTATCATAATCCATCTCAAGTTCATCCTTTGTCGGAAAATCCTCTGTTGTCAGAGGGACCGACGCAGGAGTGCACAGAGACTTCCACTTAACGGTAGCAGCACGTGGTTTTCGAGGGTATAGATGCTGCCACCTGCCGAAGAACGACTCTCTTTCGGGATGTCGCTTCAGAGGATTTGATGCGTTGACATTGCGTACAAACGGGAGAGTACTTCTTGGGACAGAACTGGCGACCGATGCTCCGAATTGACTTTCAGTCGGCTCTACGCTATCCGGGTCGCTTACTCCATCACTTCCCGAAGAGTGTGATGACTCGCTGTCCGCTTCTTTGTTCAATCTGAGATCATCCTTTGAAGTGGACAGATGGGTCTGGACTCTCCGGGTTGTGGAACTTGATCTTTGAGATCCAGCGAGGATATCGTCTTGAATCTTTCGCAAAGGCGCATTTATCGAAATTGGCTTCGACGGCGTGTCTTCTGGCCGACCGGAAAACCGAGGGTTTGACCTTTCCAAAGAAGCAGAGTTTTCCTTATGCTTGTCTCCAAGTACACTGTTCGTGGAGACTGAGCGTATGCTAGCAGCTGAGGTCGACGCTGTCGGTCGCGAGTGGCCAAGGTTACCGAATGGCGAGTGAGCCTCTACGTTAGTGACATTTACTTCGGTACTAGCAACAGCACGAACAGGTGGAGCCAACCCTCTCAAAGAATAGTTCAGCGTCCGGTTAACCTTTGTTGCTTCCCGGGCTTTTGTAGTTGCTAGTAGAGGACTTGAAGCATCTGCCGAGATCAGGGACGGGAGCTGTGGACGGAAAGGCGAATTCAAAGACTTGTTGGTGAGCACCTTCGTCAATCCGGATCCCGATTTTGGTGCTTCGTTCCCAGGCTGAAGCTTGTTTGGCTGGGTCGAGGAGGCGGTATCACTCCCTACCAGACGGTTGCTTGCTGCCTTCCTGGCTTTAGATTTGGTCTCTGCGGTTGACTGTACTTCAAACAATGCTGAGTCATACCCGTCCATACGCTCGAATATGTCTCCCAATGCTTTGGCATTTATGGACAGTAACCCCTGGGCCACCCGCGGAGGTTCTGGGCCAAGGCGGCTCTTGCGCGATAGAGTGGGCGAATGCGACAGACTCCTGCTTCCGGTTGCTCGTCTGCGTTTCGAGGGAGTGGGTTTGTGTGAACCTGTGGGCGGTGCTTGAGTTTCTGTCATAAATGGGATGATCATGTCTGCCATGCCTAGTTCCATGAGCCCCATCATCTGGATCTCGTACATCCTCACTCGAGGCAAGAAAGAGCCCTTTTTGCGTTTTGAGATACCGTCTGCATCCTTGGGGACCTCCTCCGGAAATCTCATCTCTGCGGGCTCGGCCTCGGCTGACCAGTATGAAAGGTCAACCCACTGCGGAATGCCGTAGCTCCACCCCTGGGAATATTCATGACTTCGCCCTGAAATAAAGCTCGCAAAGTACTGTGTGCTATTCGTGGCCGTAGATGACAGTGCTGGGGAGAGTTTTCGAGGCTGGCTGGAATCGAAAAAGCTTGGCCCAGATCCGTATTTGTGTTCGGTTGCGCTAAAATCCTCAACTACCGCGGACAGAGATGATTCCTCGACTCCAGAAGTCCGGTATTTGAACAGAGGTACAGAGTGCAAAGGCATCCTCGACAGACAAACGATGTCAATGCCGACGCCATTGTTGGTTAAATTTTGGGACGTTAGGTTTAGCAAATCTCGGTTGACTTCGAAAACCCCTGTCCCTGCTGTGACAACCACGATTGAAACACCAGTCCGAATCAGGTCTCGGTCCTCAAAGTCGTGGGCGAACTGAGTGCTGGCAATGTTAATAGCTTCCAATATATTTCCCTTTAGTGCGGCGCTTGGCCTGCCTGCAATGCGCGTAGGTAGCGCCTTGGCGTCTTCTGCTGTGATCTCCTTCTTGTTGGAAGTGTGTAGGGAAATGTCCCTTAAGAAGACACGAAAGTCCTTTTTAAGTTCATCCAAAATTGTTGTCCATTGTGCACTGGCCATATCTGTGACGACCACCCTGTAGAAGTCCTGGTATTGGCGAGCCGTCATGTTGGGAGACCCTGACATTGGTGCCGTTTCTAGCCTTCTATCCTTATTCCGTGCTAGATCAAAGCGATCGTATTCCAGCCGCCCAAAAAGGACGATGCTGACAAGGTGTCGAACATCCAAATCGGTCCATCTTTTAAAAAGCTCAGGAAGAAAACCGTTAATGACGCGGTTGAACATGATCTCGCCATTACCCTCGGAATCAAAATCCCACATTTCGCTGGACATTTGTATGAAGAGCACGTACCGAGCAGCTTCACTGCGGAAGACTGGGATCGTGGTTCCAGCAAAATATGCAGTGGGCGCTTTGTGGTTTCGAACATGAATAGATTTCACGGTGAGCTTGATGCTACCCAAGTACGTGATTCTTTGGCCAGCGTAAACTGTCGTGCCCGCCAATTCTTGTCCGACGAGACGCCACATGTCCGATCTTGCGAGGTAGGTATCCCTGAAGCAGAATTCCACATGAGATGCCGTGGATTCCTCGAAAGACGCAGGGAGGATGCGCACGTGGGAGCGCGGCCTAAATCCGAAAGCCGTCGCGATATTACTCTTGATCGAGACTTGCAGGTTGGCCTGCTTCGCCTTGAACTCGGCAGATGCAAACTTGGCGATGCAGAGGTAGTAGTCACCTCTGCGAGAGAAATCTCCAGCTTCGGCCAAAGAGCCAGTGTTGCGCCTGGAATCAGCCTGGTCACTGTTGGGGGATTGAAAATCTCGGACCTCCGAAGTCTCGGTACCTGGAAAGATCTTGATCAAGCCGCCTTCCTGGATATTTGAGCCTGCCAAGATGGCTTCATTGATGAGAACATCCTCAGAGGAGAATGCGTCGTCATGTACCCAAAGAGACGCACGGACTGACGGGGTGACTGGAGTGTACTGGGAGCCAGAATGAACCCCTGTCTGGGAGCTCGCAGTTGCTCGGACCGTGGAGCCGCTGCTGGTCCTTCGATGCGTTGTGGTTTGATCCATATTGGAACGCTGCGGCGAAAAGGAAGGTATTGCACCTTAGGTATTTTGGGCTCTCAAACCCTGATCTACATCTCCCAAATCCAGTCGCCAGCTACGGTGAGATGGACAACTCATCCTCCACAGGCGCGGACGCAAACACATTGGAGCTCCTAGGCGAAGAGGAAGGTTGTCAAGACGGGAGGGGGTGTAGGATAATTGCTCGCCTTCGTATATCTTGGTCAAATGATATTAGAGGCTGACGACGAAAAGGTGTGAACTTGATTCCACGCCGAGAAAGAGAAACTCTGCCAAGACCAGCCATAAAAACTGACGCGCCCTGCTCACCCCGTCTAGGGAGGAGATGACGCCGCTTTATGCCCACGCTATATAGAATCAAACGGCATGAGAGGTTACACCGGGGACACTAAGCCATATGGAGTGTCCTGAAGATGTTGGCGGCTAGCCGAACAAGCAAGTGGTTACCGATAGCTCCAACCCATCGGATCCTTTTGTTCATCTAGGATTCTAAAGGCACTAATAATACATGCGCTCTAAAGGGTATCGTCGCTGTGGGTGGGAGAAAATCGTTACTCATCATAGGTCCATCCCTAGCATTGCCTCCTGCATACTTACCACACGCTCCTCGTTTCGACGTTGAGCAGCCACTTCTTCACTCCCTCGCGTAGCACATTATCTTGCTTCATTTCCTGATTCAAGGCATCACCATTGATCTTGACGTGTCCGTCAGCGTCTCGGCCTTTGTTGTGCTTGGCCAAGTCATCGTTGACGCTCTTCACGACCTCCTCGAGAGCGCCCACCACTGCTTGTCGGCAATCTGACTGCGACAGCACAGATGTGCGAGGCCAGTCCCTCATTTTCCTGGAGCCCGAAATCTCTAACGGCAATGACTTGATAGAAGAAGTCGTGGCGGCAGACACAGTCCGGGAGTGTGTCCTGCTTTGCGTAACCGACTTGTGTTTCCCCGGCTCTGTCTCGTTCAGAACGCGTTCGATTGCATCAGTAAGAGTGGTGTCGAAGTCCATAACTATTTCACTATCGAACTGCTCCGGCTGAGTTATTGTCGACCCTGACTGGTCGCTAGATGATGCCACTGAGATTCCCGTGGCGTTCTCCGATTTTGACTGGCTCTGAGTGCTGGCAGGAGCACCGCCTCCAGGCCCTTGTTGCGCCAACCGCCTCAAGGTCAGACGTTGAATGCTAAAAGTCCGAAAGTCAGCAATTAATGTCGTACAAACATTAACCCAACTTTCCCCTCCGTTGTGCGTGTCTGAGAGGGAAGCCGATATGTCATCACTAGGAGTTGGTTCTCTTGACATGCTTTGTTTGATTTCCTCTTGAAACTCGGGGTAAGACTTGACTCCTTGTAGAATAAAGTCTTCGTGATATCGTTTTAGATAGCCCGCGACATTTGGAGTTTTCGACCCCGTCAAGTCGCCGCGATGTGAATGTGAGCTGTACGATGAACCAGCTTCGTCCGCACTCGCAAATGACGGGGAACGATGAAGCAGCCATGATGGAGGAGAAGAGCCTTTGCCTTCATTCCAGCCTATGAAACCAGGAATGTTTATATCCACATCAACCACTCCGTCCTTCTCGTCGACGGTGAGCCGTGGTGGATGTACTTCACTTGGAAATGTGGACGGCCGGCACAACATTGCGGGGTCGCCTTCTGGACTGAGCATTTTACTCTTTCCGAGGCGACCGACTTCATCAACCAGGGCTTCCAATTGGCTTGGCCGTCTGCCGTGGATTGGTACTGATCTAGGAGCAAGTTTGCGGCGATCGCTTAAGCTCCCAGTAGTAGACGTGCTTGCGATCTCATTTGTCGAAGCGGTCGAGTCTTGTCTTCTGTTCCACAGTCCAGAGACATTACTGATTAACGAGCCCCAGTTCATACTCGATTGGTGGGACTGTGACTGACTCACGCTGTCTCGCCTCAAGATTCGCGCAAGATCAGCGCTGGCACCAGTCTCTTGACTATCCATGACTGCGCCTTCAGGAAAGTAGCTGTCATCAGTCTTTGTCGCAAAGTGCGGCACAGGTGTACCAATACCAGGCGTGGCTGTCGAACTAGTAGCATCTGTTTTGTGGACATGGCCACCGTTATCCGCTGGGGAAAACACGGATGCGTGTCTGAGGCCAGTGGTAAGTTCAGCGTTTGAGAACCTCGACCGAGAGCTTCCACGGAAGGCTTGGGCGATGCCACTGACGCTCTCAGAAGACGAGACGCTACTGGACAACCCAGCACCATCACGACGATAAGATGTGGCAGTCCCATCTCGAGACTTATTATGAGCATGGCGACGAAGCAAACCTTCGTTGAGGATTCTGTTGAATGGCGAAGAGGAGCTGATATCAGGTGTAAGGAGGGGCGACATGACCTCGGTTGGAAGCTTCGTGATTGCGTTCCGTGGTAAAAAAGATGCCAGTAAAAAAATAATTCGGCGAGCCGTTGATCGGTTGTCGCAGATTATGACGGTTCGAGAGGCAAGGTTGCTGGGTCGAGCTTTCCCTTTGTTTAACGCTCTGAATTGTCTTCGATACCAGTCTGGCCCCAACCTTTCGAGCCATTCGGTATGATTTCCGAGAAACGCAGTCAAGAGATTGAAGAGAAAGAAGTTTTGCTGTTTATTCCCGCAGATTCGGACAAGATAGCGTGCCTCGTCAAGCCAATGGCCACCGTTGTCAAGACCTAAGCCGGTAAGAACACGGGGTATACGCAGCGCATACGAAACTCTCCATAAGGTATGCCTGGCGGCGCGTTGTAGCTGAGACACTTGCGCCAGTCTATTTGGAGACCGAAGATAGACGTTACGCTGATTTGTACGTTGCTCCGAAGGACCTTTTGGTGCTTTGGCAGCGGAGGTTATCAACGCCAAGTTGACCTCCTGCAAAAGCTCGGCAATCTCGGCGCGGGCTAGGGTCTCAACGACAGCGAGGCTCCTTAGAACGACCTCCCAATTCCTGACAATGGTGTCGATGCCACGGTCGGTCAACTGGCTGGAAGCGGCCTCGTTGGACCAAAGGTGCTCGGGGATGGCGTTCAAGACCGTCCAGGACGAAAAGGAACCCGATCCTTGAGAATTTGGAGTCGATGACGGCGTAAATGAGGCTCTTGATGGTGGGCGAGCCGATGAAGTGGTCGGACGTACGTCGCCAGGGCGGGGCAAGTAGAAAAGTAGGCCAATCGCAAAGACTGGAATCTTCTTCTCTACGAGCTTCGGTTTCTTGCTTTGCACGGGGGAGCCCGATTGGTGCTCAAGGCCATGCGAAAGCGGACTGATTGAATTAGACGGGTCAGCAGAAGACCTTCGGCGCTGTCTTAAATCGTCCTGAGCGTCGGGAAGCGCGACCGAAAACATGCGAGTGACCAGAATAGCGTCCCGCGGCTCTGGTTCAGATTCTCTTGGAGGGTTGGGTTGGCCTTGGTTGTTGACAGCAGTCGTAGCTGTCCTCGCCCGCAACAGGGGAGCACGAGAAGGCGTTGTGCTGGGCAGATTTGAGGACGGTGTACGTGAACTTAGGTCGCTTGCAGGACCCCGGTCTCCCGGAAGGAAGTGTAATTTTGTGCTGGAACCAGATTTTGTGGCACTGCTGACGCCAAACATGCAGTCTAGAACGTTGCCGAGGTGATCCGTCGGCTCCGTCTCCTTGTGAGGGCGCGCCCAAGACGCCGACACTCCTGAAATGGTAGAACTTCGATTCCTCATATGTCCGAGAATGGGAATGCCAGGCCCGGCGCGATGAGGCGCTCCAGGGGCAGCAGCAACGGACGCATTTGTGCGTTGGCACAAGTTCGGCTCCTTAGATTCGACGAAGTGGGTGTCAAAGAGCAGCAAAGGACGGTCATTCGTTCCGAAAGCATCTTGGGCGACAATTAGCCTCAAGTCTTTGGATTCGTTCAGCTCAAGCCCAACTCGATCATCGAACGGCGAGACCCGGGCCGTAGGGGAGCCGTATGGGGTGGTTGGCGGTGATAAAGAACTGGCACGTCCGTCCGCGTGCACTTCTGGCCAGAGCAGACTGCGGGTGTGTATTTCTTCTGTAGTGCTCTCGAGCTGGCTACCTCTGGCGTAGCCTTGAATCAATCTCCCCAGCATCTCAATACAACGTTTAGAGTCTCAAATGTGTAGTGGCTGGTCGTCACATGAAGTTCAAGGCGCTACAGGAAATTGAACCGGATGACGGGATATTGAATGGCTGCGCAGAACCGGGTTCGAAGAGGGAAGGGCAGGAACGAGACGAGCTAGACGCAGCCATCGAGGCATGTTGTGAATAGCTGAGGCCGACTGCGTTCGAGAACAGTGTGTAAAAGAGAGTGAGGGTAAGGCAGCACAGTGCTTGCTGATGTAGGTAGCCTGGATGGACTGCTTCTGGGCTTCCGCATTCCGATTCCGTCTTCAATTTGGAGAAGGGGAAGGAGAAGGGGAAGCGGCGCAGCGAGGCGGCGTCATCTCCAAAATCCCAAATGACGGTGAGCAGTCACCCTAGTGGACTACTAACCACATCGGGCAATGCGCTAAACCAACGTCGACCTCCATCCCTAAATCTTCCATCCTCGCTGCAGTATCTGCCCGAGATCAGTCCCTAGTACGGCGTACATGCCTAGGTAATATCCAGATGCCCGAATCCTAACGACTTGGATACTTCCGAAGACCGACAAGCTGCCGTAGCCCATGACTGCGACTTGTTTTCGTACACCATCCCGAGGAAAAGGGGCAGCTCGACTAGGGCACACCTCTCCTACGCATTTCTCGAGCCTCGGACAGCTAGGTATCCGCTCCAGAGTGATGATCCCGTGCAGAGGGACATCTACACAGTAGTGAATATGCCGTATACGGACGAACTGGACTGTGCCATGAGAGCATCGGAGACTCTGGGCACGATGACAATTACTAGCGCCCGGCCTCCCAATTCAATGGCAAGCCCCTGGTGGTTGAAGACCCAAAGTTGTCTATTCCACCTCAGATCGAGGTCTACTTTCGTACGCAAGGCTGTCACCTGCATGGGCACAACACCTCGCCTCGTCTCCAGAATTCCCGTTACTGGACTGCTCTTAGTTGTGATCTTACTGCATTCGTCTTGGAATCATTCAGATCTCCCTTCCTTTTCGGGAAGACTCGAGGTCTCTCGCTCTTTACACAATGTCAATATTGTACAGGTCCAAGCAAAATAAAAAGCAAGACGGTATACATTCTTCTTCTTCTTCTTCTTCTTCTTCTTCTTCTTCCCTTTAGTTCTACTGTACACTTCAAGGGCATTGACGGCTTAATACAGGGACTCCTAATTCGGAATCCTTCCACCAGCTCCAGTTCTACGTCCCACTTCCAACATAGAGGGTCATTAGGCTGGCTGAACAATTGTACACATCCCTGGCCAGAAACCACGTACTTTTGATCGGCTTCGTGTCAAATTTTCCCCTGGAGTCCCTGGTTGTTTTCCTGTCTCTATCTTTCGAAGAGTCGAAAGCGCGAAGAATTTCCTTTACTCGAAGCAGGGCCAAGTTAGCAGACTCTTGCCCGTCAGCATCAGATCAGGGTCTGTTTCCTCCACCACAAAAAGAAAGAAAAGGAAAGAAAACACCACGGAAAAACGAAAGAACTAGAGCGTTTGAAATCGTTGGCCGCGGGAGGCGGATCTCGGTCAGGAGCATGGTGGATTAGTCTTTCTGACAAAAGCTGGAACAATATGTGTGCTACGAGAAACAAGTTTTCTACAAGTGCCCATTCCTTCCTCCCAGGACTGGGTACTTGGTACGGATACACGGATACACAAGTTCGTCCCGCTTTGGCGAAATTTGCCTGCTTGCGCAGCGGAGTTCAATCGTGGGAACGGGAAGGGTGCGAGTTGAGATGGCCGTTTGACGGGTAGTTATTCTTCGTGCAGCTCTCGGGGTGTGACATAACTCGACGCAGTTGCGGGGTTGAATCTGACTGCGTGATCGCCCTTGATTTCTTGTTGCCTTGCCTTCAGTCCTAGTTCATCCCCCAGGTTCCAGGCAGAGAATTCAGTTTTAAAAATGAGCCGAGTCAATGAAGATACACCGATATTCAGAGCCACGGAGACTAGGGCAACATGAAGGAATGGAACGGTTAGAAATCCTGAGATAAATATCCATTCTTTTATGGGTTTGATTAACGCGAAATAGCACCATTTCGCTCAAGCCAGCACGCTGTTTGTAGCATGTGGGCTTTTCGTCTTCCCTCAGTGCAGCTTGTCTTTCTTCATCTCCTCGTGACTTTCACCTGCGTGCCGTCGACACGTCTTTCAAAAGAAATGACCGGACAAACGAACCGCGATCAATACTCGTTCGAATGAGGTAAGGTGAGAGTCTAGTGAGGCCGTAAAAAAGGATTTACAAGTTCTTCCTAATCGCCGCCTCCAGAGCATGTTTGTTGGCACCGACGACCTCACCGACCTTCTCGCCATTCTTGAAGATCATGAAAGTAGGCATGGCGCGCACGCCCAGTTCTTGAGCGACATCGGGGACCTCGTCGACGTCGACTTTGTAGAAATCCACTTTGTCCTTGAAGTCATCGGACTCGGAGAATTTTGCAACTTCGGGGGCTATGACTTTGCAAGGGCCACACCAGGTGGCGAAGCAGTCGAGGACCACAAGTCTGTCGGCGGGAGCTTGAATAATGGAGGTGGTGTAGGAGGATTTGCTGTGGATGGGGTTAACACCGTACTTTTTTGCAGGCTTGGGAGCATTGCGAGATTGCTCCTCACGCAGCTTTGCTTGATGATAGGCTACGTACTCTGCAAGGTTGTGGACGACCATCTTGGAGGGTGAGTGCGATAAAGGATTCGAGTGTGTGGTTGAGAAGAAACGGGTCGAGGGGGTTATTCTGGTTCGAAGTGGAGTTTTGAGCGTGAGCGACAGGCGCTGAAGTTTGATGGAGGAGGAACGGACTGAGGCGGCCAGGGTGAAGGTTATATAAAGAGAGAACTGCGCAACGCAGGCGTGAGGCTGAGGGAATCTGGAATTGGGGGGAGCGGGATGGATGGAAAATGGCGAATGGTGAATGGTGAGTGGTGAATGAGATAAGGAGGGCAAGGAGGGGTGATGGTGGTGGAAAGACGAAGATGAGGGAAAAGATGACGCGATTAGAAATCCAGTTCAACAGATGCCTCGTAAAAATATTTGAATTCTTGCTAATTAGTGAAGCACCAACTGTACCCAGTATTACCCCAGCACTAGGCACTTCTCGTAGTCCCCGAGGCCGCGGCCATGACACGGCTGAAAATTCCATGTTGACGTCATCTTCCCAACATGTGACTTCCTGGTGGCTGCTGGGCTGCTTCCAACCATCACGACATTTGATCTCCTTTCCAGAGACCAAGTACACAAGTATCTAGCTGGGTACACAATTTACCACCCTGCTCCTCATTCTGTGTACAGCTATACCTTTAGTCCAAGTCAAAAGATGCCAAATCACCCAGGATTCGGCTGGCTGGAAATTGGTACCGCTAACTACCACTTCCTTTGCTCGCAGATCAACTGCTTCATGGACTATATACCCGCTCGTCCCCTTTAACCAGACTCTCCCCGCTAATGTGATCCAATTCAAAATCCGCCACAGACATAGAAAAAAGCCTTATGTCCCCCAATGTGAAAAAAAAGGCAATGTTAAAAGAGCGATCTGGGGTATCAATTTTGCGCATCGTGAATGTCGTAGGAATGTCCTGACCAGCCGTCCTGACAGTGTCCCGCATCTGCCGGTTCTTTTGCTGCCGTGGGCAAAACATAGAAAATGGACAAAGGAAAAGGGATAGGCGTCAGTGGCTAGCACAGCCTTGTCACTCTTTCGGTGGTAGTGTGGGCTGTTCCCGTTGGGTTGGTGGTACAATCTGGGGCAGGCTGGCATTCGGTGGTGCACGTTCGGATTGCGTCGACGATCGTCGAATGTCCAGTAACCGCGCACTTCCAGCGCTCATATGCCTCGCATGGCCTTTGTAATCCACACTTCTTGCTCGCATGAGCGTTGGTTCTTGTAATTCCGTTCCAGCCGCCTCGCCTTCTGCCAGTTCCTCCTCGTCCTCCACATCAGAGCTAGCTCTTCGAGATGTGCCTGTGTCGTCCTTGCTTGGCTCCTTCAATAATCCTTCCTTCGACCTTGCTCTATTAGGCTGCCGGACCACGGTAGCTTGGCGGCCGACGCCAGCGTGCCATGTCTCATCTCCACCTTGGGCGGCTGAGATTGGAGGGATATTGGGAACGGGGCTTTGTTGGCGTTCTCGCTCGAGGTCGATCACATTACTGCTTGCTCTTCGACCCGCAGAAGCAACCGAATCTCGCCGTCCACTCGGGCCAGGAGACAACTTGTTGAGGTATTCATCGTTTGCAAGGTCATCATCCTCCGGTCCGAAAGAGCCAGGCATGGACTGTGGCGGAATGGAAGATTGGCTTTGTCGAAGTGGGTGGCTCATACCCCCCGAATGCCTCTTGGGCGGTTTGCCTGACAGCCAAGATCCTTCGGAGTCAACTGACGCGAGCGATTGGGACAACACCAGCCCGGAGGTTGTCCCGCTCATCTCAATGTCAATGCCTTGGGCCTGACGAGCTTCAGCTGCCCCACGATCCAACGCTGCATTACTCGAGCTGGTGGCGAGACTTCGATTGTCCAGTGTCCCGGACAGCGAGTGTCGCGGTTGCCGAGACGCCTGACCAGCTTGTGGACTACCAGTAGTCATCGCTTCAGGAGACTGAACACGAGAGTCTGGGGGCGAAATCGGAAGCTCGGGCAGATCCTCCCGAAATTTCGACATAGTTCTTTGAGGGACTGAAGAGGATTCAGACCTGCGAAATGTTCGAGGAATCACCACAGGCGGCGGCTGTTGCTTTCGAGCAGCAAATGACTCGCGTGACGTGTTCGAGAACTCCGAAGGCGTGCTGCGACCGCGTTCAGTGTTACTGGTCTTCCGTCTCCCTCCACGTCTGAAAAAGCTGGTCCAAGAGCTGAGCTGTTGACTGCTCTGGTCTGAAGCGCGTCGATCGATCAATCCATGTTCTGGAATGTCAGGTGTGAGTTCACGAGCCAACCCGCTGGTTTGGGACAGGCTTTGGCGGTCAATGGGTCGTTGCACGGGAGAAATGGGAGGGGACATTGTGGTTGCCTGGGATGCTTTCTGCTCGGTCCTGACTTCCACCGGGGGGACCGTTCGGAGCGGTGATCTGACGGGCACCGGTGGTTCTTCTTCTTCGTGGAGAAACGATTCTTGTGTGAGATCAATATCTTTCTCATCTTCAAATGGATTTCGAATATACTGGACTGGGCGAGCCTGTGAGCTTCCCGGATCAACGAATGGATTAGTCGGTTTGTGTGTAGGACTTGGAGGCCTTCGTGCCACAGCTGCTTGTGAGGTTTCTCCATAATTGCCAAATGGCGCCCGACCCCTTCCTTCAGCGTCTTCACCTACGCCTGTCAGATCACCAGAGGCATCATTGACCCGGCGACCACCCAATTCCTCCTCCCGCTGCCGATCAGCCTTACGCTGAAGCTTTCGCTCTAATCGAGCACGGTCGGCCTCTTTCTTTCGTTCTTTGCGTCTTCGATCTCTGTCCATCAACTCCCTCAATCCTCCCGCGTCGAGCTCGTCCGCCAACTCATTTATCCTTTTCTTCGACGAAGGATCCTCCTCCTCTATAGCTTGCTGAACGGATGGCTTTATTCTGGCGGGTTTCTTTCCAGCTGAAGGTCGAGGGCCTGCCACGTATGTAAGCGTGGGGCGGGGGCTCAAAGCCGCTAGGATTCCAATCTTAAAGGAAGCTTGATTGGCGAAATCTTCAGACTCTTGTATTGTTTCAGGGAGCGGTAAAGACACTTCCGATGTCGGCCGTTGCAGTCTCCTGTTAAGGTCGCCAGGAATCTGTTTAGTGTCTCGTCGTAGTGGCCCAGATCCTGAGTACGTGGTCGGCCTCTTCAGGACTTGGATCGGCGAGCTCATGGCACGCACCTCCCTCTCACGAGCATAGTCCTCAGCCTTTCTCTTACTCGACTTTCTGCGATGAAGTGTCGGGTCGTATCCCGGACGCTTGGCTAGCAGCGTGGGAGCCTGTGGCAGTGCCGTGAAATCTTCAGGGCCGATACTTGTCTGTGACAATATATTGTGCGAATAGATATCAGTGCTTTGAAATCCACCGCCTCCCCCGTTGGGGCCTTTTTTGTAGCCGAGCGACTCGACTCCAGGGCCAGTGATGGGTAACGTCTGGGCCCTAGGGACGTTTCCGGGATGAGAAGGGAGCCGCTGTTTCGAAAGCCTTCGAGGCTTCTCGTCTTGACCGCGTTGAGTCGCTGTGTGGCCCATGGTCACGAATTCTTGAGAGGAGCTTGTGTTTCTTTTGGCGAGAAGATCTGTCCGTGTCTTTTCCAGAAGAGTGTGTCGTCCTTGGTCTTCGCCTTGAGTTATCCGGCTCTTTTTGCCTCCACCGAATGGCCAAAAGCCCATGCTGAGCCCAGCAGTAGCTGATCAGATAGCCGGTGGAAACGGACGGCTCAGTCAAGGGATAGGGCTTAGTCGAGGTGGAGGTTCGCAAACCCTGATTAGAGACATCAACCACGACCCGACGGGCGAACAAGACAATTTTCAATGTCGGTATAAGAAGCAAGGCAAAGTCGACCGACCGTGGCACAGACGGTTTTCGGAAATGTGATGTTGTTATTTCAACTTGGTTGTCATAGGGGCGGCAAAGCCACACGGTCGCGGTCGCAATGCTTGCCTTTTTGGAAGAGGGGGGCAAAGTGACGGGTTCTCAACGAGTCGTGACAGGCAGGAGGACGGTTGGGCTGTCAAGACGCGAAGATGGGGAGGATGGACTCGATGGTTTGAGATAGAGTAAGTGATATTCTGTAGAATGGAAATAGAGGGCTCGCAGTATAGAGCAGCTTTGAATGAGCGTGAATGAACGATGGGCGGAAAACGTGGTAGAGGAACGAAGCGAGGCGGCTTGGACGCAGGTGCTTTGCTAGATGGCGAGTGGCTTCAGAGCAGCGCACAAGTGCCACTGACGAACCGTGACGATGATGTCGAATGATGAGCGAGTGGCGGGCGCGGCAGCAGCACAAAGTAGGCGACTGACCTGCTTAGGGGCCTGCAGGTGCTAAAAAGACAATGAACTGGAGGCGAAGAATAAGTCAGAATTGGCAGCTTAAGCTACGGACTATTTAGTCTTGTAGGCGGGCAGTCATGGTGGACATCTGCTTGGTGTGCTACTGAGAAATGTTAGGCGATCAATGCGGGCTGAAGTGGAGCCCCATGATGCCCATGGGTCGTGGGAGACCCGAAGCCCACAATAAGCCTAGGGAGCTCATCCACCCTTAACCAACAGCCACCACAGCTGCACCGTTTCAGGGAAGGAGGGCAGGAGGGGTGTTGAGTTTTTTCACAGGCACCCACCCGCCCTTAACAAGCCACCAGCCTGCCCTACCCAGTACACCTCCTCGCCTCGAGACCCATCCATCACCAGCTAGGTAAGGAACGGCACCAGAGCTACCGATGATCCTAAATGTTTCCAACTAATCTTTCTTTCTGGAGTGATTAGTTGAACGTCGATGCAGATCAAGCGTGGGAAAATGCCTTTTGCATCACAGCTCCTGTTGTTTCAAGCAATTCCATCAGAGATCAACCTCATCTGCATGAAGTGGCATCACAAACAGATCTGGCAGCTCGCATTGGTCAACCACCATCATTCGGAGGATATTATTCCAATCATTCGTGGCCGTCTGTGCCGACCAGTGCGAAGGCTCAAACGGCATTTCTCACAGAGACAGTCTCAATTCTCTCACAGCTTTGCTTTAAGCTAAGTTCCCGTCAGAAACCAGGGCTCAAACCTCTCTCGTCGAAACCGACCCGAGTTTCGATGCCAAACTGCCCATGGAATCCAGCGTGTTGTCAGCGAGAATCTACGCCTTCGGTCAGAATACGAGGTTCGATTCCCCGGGGCAAGGGTGCACGCGACGGGAAGATGACAGGAGGTCAGGGAACGTCTTACTGACATGCAAGGAACACAGCAGACATTAAGGCACAGGTACAACCATCATCCAGCAGTGTACGAAGCAATGCCACGAGTCACAGCATTTATTCCTGTCAGCGTCCTCCGTGCAGCCAGAAAGCCCCCGAGACTGTTGTGAGAGCGCGGGGCTGGAGAAAGCCAAGTGGACAAATCACGAACCCTCTCAGCACAACACGCCCTCAATCGCACTGCGCCCGTGGTGACTCTCCAAGGCATGGATAAGAATGAGTCCGTTCTGTTGTTCTTCCTGTTCTTCCCACCCCTACGAACGACTCTCGACTAGTGGTGCCAGCTTGCATCACCGAAATGCACAGTGGTTCCTGCTCTCAGTCTTGGTGACGTTCACCAGGTGTGGTTGGTGTCTGCAACGTTCCTGTATTTCCTTGCTTTCTGTTCCTGGCAACCTCACGGACCTTGATAGCTCGACAAGACCGTCCAGGTACCCGAGCCAAGTCGCCTTGCCAGGTCAAAATCGACCTCCAATCCCTGCGCAGCGGACTATAGCTAGTTGGTAGCGAGTCCATGGATGTGGCGTAGACGGCTGGGTTCCTGCATCTGATCGATTCCTTTCCAAGCGCATGTCTCAGACTCGACAACCCTGCTTCGAGACACTGGTGATCTATTTCGGATATTCTGACCAGTAATCGCTACACCTTGCCGTTTTTACCGGTCCCTGCCTGCACACTCCAAATGCCTGGAAGCCAGCGATATTGATGTATCAATTCAAATAAGACCGGAAATACAGCAGGAACGAGGAAGCAACTGAGAAGACAGGAATCAAAATCTGGATTAAGCGCCTTCAGCTAGCTAACGGCTGTGGCGCCTCGCTGCCGGAGCATTTTCAGCCGGCTGTGGCGCCGCCCTTGTCCCCTGTCGGCAATCTCTTGATCGGCGAGTCAAGTTACCCGCCTCGAAAGCTTTGGCATTTGTGCACCCTCATCTGGATGGCAGGTCACCCTACAACCATGCTGCGTGGAGAAAGCGGGCCTCTGACCTTGTGTAGCATTATCTCTCCTATAAAGTACCTAGAGTACAAAGTCGGTTGTCACACATTTAGGTTGATCAGTTAATCTGCACATGGAAATGGGACTCTTCAAGACCATAGATCAAGACTCCGGCAATGGTACCGAGAGGAGGGCATGCCCGTGGTCCAATCTTACTTCTACTGCTAATTCCCGCTGAACCCTCAGAGCCTTGCCCTATCATCAAGAGCTTCGTCCACCAATTTCACTGCTGCTTGAGAGCAACCATACGACGACTGATATCCGGCGCCTGGATAGCATTAGCAACCAAGGTAGCAAAATCTGCCTGGGAAAGTCGAGTCGGAACAAAACAAAATTAGGCATCTTGTGGGAGAAGGACAAGCAACGATCAGGTCGAAGAGATTGACTTCAATCGAGGTAGGCACCACGACGGGGGAAGACCACGACCATCACTTACCGCCTGCACCATAGTTGTGTACCGTCCAGACGCCATCGATTTTCTCTTTTTCAATTCTAGTTCCTCCTTCCCGCACGGGTCTTAGCCCAACGCCGTGTCGAATAATGTCGAGATGCTCAATGCCCTTGCCGCCCGTCAACTCGGGGCAGATGGCGACACATCGTTTCATGATCCTGATGGCGAGATTCGGGTCGGGCTGAGATTCCCAGTTCCCTTTTTGATAACAACCGCCCAAAATTGTCCCGCCACCGGCAGCCCGAGTCATAATATAGCAGGCTTCATCTGGACCGTCATCTGTCCCGGACGTGGCATACATCGCGGGCGCCGGGTTCCTAACAACAACAATCTGACCTCGAGCAGGCACAACCGACTTATCTTCAACGCCGCCGAGTTTCGACGCCGAGAGTCCGGTACAGTTGACCACAAGGTCGGCTGGGCGGCCTGAATGATGGACGCCAGGGGCAGCAGCATCTGCGATATGCTTGAACACCGCTCGTTTGACAACGGCACCATTCTTTAGACATTGGGATACGAGCCAAGGCAGGTATATTGCAGTGTTGATGCAGACTGAGGTGAAGCACGTGGCGTTATCGATTCCGGGCTTGAGTCCCGACTTGGGGATCTCGCGGAACTGATCAAGGCCGTGTGAATATCTTGATGTCGGGGGGGAACAGTACAGCCACTCACATCGTCAAAGAGGGTACTGAACCATGGATTGGGACTGACAAGGTCAGCAAACCAGGCAGCCGTGGCTGAGGAGACGTCCTTTTTACGATTGTAAATTTCTGTTCTTTGGAAGTGAACACCAGCTTCGGGATGGTTCTTTGCCAAGTCAAAAAAGGGTTGCCAGGTATTCCTATCCCACTCTTGTGCCGGAGTCCCCTTTACCGACACCCTTTTGTTTCGCCTGTCAGTGAGGTGTTACAATTTTGCGAAAAAGAGGGTATCTCGACTCACGGCATGTAGTTTGCGCCAGCCCAAGGCGACGCATATTCGATGTCATAGTCTCCCGGCATGTGCTTTGCAGCAATTGTGACCTTGTACCGTGGATTCTTGGATAACAGGAAGGCTGTGGTCAGACCAGCAACACCGGCTCTGCAGCGGTGTTAGGCTGCGTCCGCATTGAGAAGGTTGAGTCACTTGTGCCTACCCTACAACGACAATGTTTTTTTCACCCATTGTGACTGGCCCGAGTGCAAGTGAATGGGAGGACCTCAGAGTCAATGGGCAGGCAGAAGGGCCCGGTGGTTCGGATCGTATTGTTCGGGCGCCCTGTCAACAGGATGGACGGTGAATGTATGAATAGGCCAATTCTGCCGCACTAGCTATTGCAACCTCGCAATAAGGTAGAAAATATAATGGATGAGGACCGCAAGTGAAGTTTTTCGTGCAGTGCGGCTCCAAGCCTGCTCTTTAATAAAGTGCCTTCTCCCACCAACAAATATCATCTCTAGTATACTCACAGGGCGTCCGACAATCAAGCGAGAGACAAACATACGGAGAACGCAGCTTCACAAGCTTTTCTTTGCAACTTGAACCCCACCACTCTCTCAGGTACAGGTCCTGTTGAGTGATGATAACGCGGATAGTGGGCTTATCAGTTGGTGTCAGTCGACCTCCTTGCTTAGCCCCTCCTTCAATCCCGCCTATCGCAGGGCAAGCGTTGCCCCCAGAACCCCGAAGACAGGCCTACTAGCCCTAGCCTGGTTACCTGCCTGGGCAGCTTAGGCGGTGGCTGAGTGCAGAAGGTAAGCCGCAGCCGACCAGCCAAACAGCAGGCGGTGTTTTGCGTCACCCTCCGTGCAGTGTGGCCCCCTTTGGTGCCTTGGTGCCCTCTCCAAGCCCCGTTGCGTCCTTGAGGTGCAATTGGGAAAGACCGTCTTCGTCCCCCTAGTTACTGATTGACGTGGTGTCCTGAAATCATCCATCAGAGAAAGCAAGCCCCTAGCAGGCGACCATTCTGTCGATTTCAACTCTGCCTCTTTTTGCAGGCCCTGTCATGTCGTTGTGATCACCCAATACCTCTTTCTCCTCTGTTTTGTTTCTTCCAAATGCTTGGGTCAATGGATCTGGCTCGACCATGGCTGACCATGCATCAACGCAGCTTCCCAGCATGGTTCGAAAGCCCAAGGCTGTATGGCCGGGTCTGGTCAAGATGGGTATGTACCAGAAGCAGATAGCAGGCGACGGTATGTGCTCTTCTCTCCTCGTCTCTCACCGTTCGTTTCAACCTGACTCGTTTTCAGGCAATTGTCTGTTTGCATCTCTTTCGGACCAACTCTACGGCACGCCGGCAAAACACCCCGAAATACGTGCAAGCATCATCGACCACATGCGGACCTATCGACCGCTGTTCGAACAGTATGTTCACAAAGATGACGTGCAACAACGACGCACTCTCCGCTCAGCCACAGTCGCTTCCCGTCAAGAGCCGGAGGACGCGTTCGAGGAATATTTGTCTCTCATGTCACGCAGTGGGACCTACGGCGGAGAGCCTGAACTGGTAGCATTTTGCCAGGTCTTCGACCAGGATGTCACAGTGCACCTACCACGCATCAAGAACTTTGACAGAGACTCAATCCTCTACAAAAACGAGCACCGAGGGGACCCGGCCACTGTGCCACCACTTCACATTTGTTACGGCGGAGATGAGGTCACGCGAGCACACTACGACTCAGCCCGAAGCAGAGACGGTTCCACTCCAAGGCACAAGAACAGCCCTCTCCTCAAACCTCAAGACACCACTCGAAACGCCCTGGTCGGTTCTCTTTCCTCGCCACATCTCCTCAGTACCAGAGCGATCCGGGGCAGCAGGTCGGAGTTCTCGTCCGAGTTCTTCCAGGACTTCCTCCAAAAGAGCAAGAGAGATGTCGAGAACAATCTGGACCAGCTCAGTGACAAATATCGCGCGCGAAGTCCTTCTGTGACCTCTTCTCAACGCAGCTCGAGCTCAAAGAGATCGTTGGACGAGGATGGAGAGCCTGTTCGTGCAAGCAAACGGGCAGATCGACGGAAAAGCACCAGACGACGTGCAGACATGACTCTTGCAATCTCCGAACCGGACAATGAACTCTCTCCGCCGATGGCAAATGACTCGCCTAGTGCAGATACGCCTCCAAGCACACAAGAAACGGAACTATCATCAGATAGCCCGGCTCAAGAGAACAAACTTACACCGGAAGAGGAGAGCACTGATCTTGAGACTGTTGCTGATCCTGCGAAGCCACCGACTAAAAGCCAGCCTCGCATCTCACTTAATCTCGTCACCAACAAGGCAGCTACTGTCTCAGAGGCGTCCAGCTCACGATTGATGTCGGTTGCCGAGAGGCCTAAACCTACATTGCGAGCATAGGAATTCTACTGGAGTACAGGTTGAGATTACTTGTCCAACAAGTATTGGTGAGGTGTTCTTCATAGCACGGGTTTGCACTTTTTGATACCCCAGCATAGCATAGCGTCGGCGGCACATGGCAGATTACAAGAATTTCGGTCCGGAATGGACCATTAGAGACCAGACCGTGATTGATATCACAGATGATTTATGATAAAAAGGTCTTAGAAAAACTCATCACTTGAGGTCATAAGGTAAAGGGAAGAGCTCATTGGAATGTTGCCACCAGTCTTCCACCGGTCTAGCTAACAATTTTGCTCGCAAAGCGGACAATATGAGCTAATTGAATAATAACTGAATCTAAGTTCGAATATTCGCCCGATCATTGTGGTGCCATCTGGCCAGCTGGGGAGCTGGGTAGGATCTCGTTGGTATTGCGGACCTCAAGTCGAAGGATTTTGGTAAAGTTGGTCGCTTGGCATACGTGTGGGTTGTGAGTTGCCAGCTTGCCAGCTTTGTCTGTTCTGCGCAAATTAAAGAGTTACCTAGTACTCCATAATCGCAGCTCGGCGGTTTCCCCTTTGTTGTTCTGCCTGCGCAGCGCAGTTTGATTCTGCTAACTCCACGGACTATTCACTTTGAACATCCTCCCTAAGCAAGAATCCTTTTGACAATCCACGAGACACCCTTTTCTATCTCCGTATCCTTGAGCGCGTCCCCTCAGCTCCTAACTCTGAGCAAATCTCCCACGAGCGAGCGTTGTTCAAGTTACATTTTGAAGGTCATCATGGACTTCTCCAACATCTTGTACGTTTCGAGTTCGGAGCGCATGTGGGCGGTGCACGCTGCTGGCAGGTTCTCGAGAACTCGTGCTAACTACAAACCTGCAGTCGGCTGGTCAACCTGGTTGTGGGAGCGATCATGGTTCTCGGAGGTATGAAAAGAGCCTAATTCCACCAGCGGCGCAGCCATCAAGAGGACACTTACTAACAAAGGCGACAGGAATCAGCCAGTTCTTTCCCATTGGATTGTCAGCTCTGTCCTCCCGTTAACTTCTGTGCGAATACTAAATCTCGACAGCCGAAGTATCATCGTGGGCATCTATGTGATCATCTTCGGGCTGGGTATGAAACAGACTGCTTCAAAGACCTGCTCACAAAGTATTGACTGCACCTGCAGCTGTCGCCGGTCTCGAAATGCTGCCACAAGTCCCACCATACCTCCCCAAATATGCCAGCTTCCTGTTTTCCTTCCTCGGTCGCGGCATCTGTCAGTCCCCCTTCCCCGGAGGATCCATTTTATTAAAGATCCTAACATTCAGCAGTCTACATCTTCGTTGGCTGCATCATCCTTGAGGGGCACCTTTTGCGAATCATTGCTGGTACCATTATTGCTGTCATTGGCGTCGGTTACTGTGCGCTGGAGTTTGCGCCCTCGATTGAGCCACCATCCAACATGCGGGACGCCGATGCTGGCTGGGGCGCTGAACAGGTCTAAGAATGTCTACCTGCAAGTCCTCGGTTGAAGGAGGAACGGCTATTGACACGGTCGATGTATTTTAATTTTGGTCAAGGTCTGGTCTGGTCGACTAGCAAGTGGGAAGTAAAGCCACGTGAGAAACATTTGGCAGGTCACGACTATGGGGACAAACGTCCAAATCATCGTCAGAATGGGGGTGTTGGGAGAGTGGAAAGGGGAGAGCCCAACTTGACCTGGAATGGATAAATCGTCAAGGTATTTTTAACGGTGTATCTGCCGTCCAGGATCTTGAGGTATTGGAAGCTCTGGAAGCTCTGACATACTAGAGGCAAGCAGCCAGGAGGCGAGGGAGGATAAACAGAGCCAATCTAATATGAAAATCGAATTGAGGCGGGGACGGCAATCTGGTATTCAATTGCAGACGTCTTGGATCGAGACATGGCCGTCCTTGCTGTTCCGTGTACGAGGTATAAGCGCTATGTACTCTACTCCATGCAAAGCGACATAATGTATCCCGAGTACCCAGTAGAGCACTTTCGCACCACGTGGCCGCGCTGCTTTATGTGTGGTGCTGAAAACAGCCTAGCACTAAGAGCACACTGGCCCCCACGTGATTAAGTTCGATGTCCCAGCCAACCAGAAGACAGGTGTTTAGTATTACGCCAGCAGGATGCGTAGAGTGGATGTCGCGCTTCACGAATTCAACCTGGACTGCATCTGTGCCGTCACTCCCTCCATTTCAGAGGCTGCCCAGCCGTTGGTTGACGTGGATAGATCCGGCTTCTCGACTTTTCACCATACCACCGATTTCCCTGTCCAAACCTGCCGAGTGATCTCGCTCTCACAGCCAGCAATATTTCATCGCAGAGCCCTCGGCCTGAACCACTCGGCTCTTCAGCGCTTCTCTTCTCACCGATATCACTTCCACAGTCACCTACATTCGTCCTAGCCGAGACTCTTCTCTCGTATCTTCAAGCCGGAGTGAGAACGGCGAGTTCAATCCCATCTGGAGTCTCCCCAGCCTCTCGCTCCTTGTGGATTTGCGACTATTCTCATCTCCTTCTCGCTTCCTTGTCGTTGTCCGCTGGATGGCGGGTGCCTTCAGCTAACAAGACGCCAAAGGTTCGACCGGCATGTTGGCCGTACGAGGTGCTATGGATCCCTTGCGCCGTCGCACCCCATTTGGTTCTGAGCGACAGAGTATGATGCGTCAACCCTCTGCTGAAGACCTTGATGCGGCTCATCAACTTGTGTCTTCGGCTCTTGGAGAACGCCACAGTTCTCATATGACCCATGAAAATCGTGCGAGTGATGTCGCCTCCGACAACCCTCCCGTGGGTCAAGCCGATTCCAGACCAGAACCCTGTGAACCACCACCATCGTCCTCAGCTGAACATCCTGAACAGAGAGAGGATGCGTCGGCACAGGGCCAGGTCTGCAGGTATGTCATCTCCGCGAGCACTTTGGCCTGCTCATCTCGACCTGCTTTCTTCGCTTTAGGCGGGTCTTGTTGCTGATACGACCTGCAGCAATTGCGGGACGACTAAGACGCCGTTATGGCGACGGTCTCCCACAGGGCATACCATCTGTAATGCTTGTGGACTTTACCTCAAGTCGCGCAACGCCCCCAGGCCTACAAAAAGCAAGCATCCAAAGTCCGGCGCCGCCGCCGACAGCCCACGCCAGAGAACCACGACATCCCCGGCCGCGTCAACAACATCGGCATCAGCGCAAAGTCAGCCCTCGAGCATCCCGTACCGAGTTCCGGAGCACACCACTGGTACATGTCCAGGTAGGGGAGAATGCAATGGGGCTGGCGGGGCTGAAGGCTGTGGAGGATGCCCTGCGTACAACAACAGAGTCGCAAGAACCGCCAACACGTCCTCTCTAGCCAACTTACTACTCGATGACGGAAACGACGCGAAGAGTGAGGTTCGCCCGGGAACCAGTCCAAGTGCATCAAATCCTGCGCCACAGCCACGGGCATCTCCCGGAACTGTAGCCTTGGTCGTTGCGTGCAAGAATTGCGGAACAACAGTGACTCCTCTATGGCGGCGAGATGAACAAGGCCATCCCATATGTAATGCATGCGGCTTGTACCACAAATTACATGGGTCGCATCGGCCGGTGGAGATGAAGAAGTCAACAATCAAGAGGCGGAAGAGGGTTGTACCAGCACAGCCGGATGTCCTCAGACCGATCCCCATTACTTCTCAACAGCAACAATCGACGTCGCCAGAATCCACCCCACCAGCAGAAGCCAGAGAGCAAATGTCTACAGACGTTTCACCTGCACCAAAGAGGAGACGACCGCCTCCGACGGTGGATTATACCGGTTACGTGCCGCAAACAGCTGTAAATGAGGCCCAGCGCACCGCCCATGACACGAATGAAGACTATGCCATTCAGCTTCAACGGGCAGCGGCAGCAGCTGGAGGTATGCAACTTGACCCCGCACTAGTGGAGGCTGGTCGTCGTCGGCAGGAAGAGGACGCTACAGCAACGCAGCAACCTGAAGATCATAGAAAAGGTGCGACTGAGCGAGATCGAGTAGCTTGGAGAGCAGAAAGAAGAGCCCAGCTTATGCGTGAGGCGGAAGTTATGAGGGCAGCGCTACGTGCAAAAGAACGGGAGATCGATGATCTTACTTGACGTCTGTGAATCATGGGGCTGCATGTCGACGCGGCCGCGGGTTTCTTGTTGATAAACATCCACAGGGGACATTGGTGGGGAGTGTCACGATTCTCAATGGTTTAACGAGTACATATTGCACAGCATGGCGCTGGAGGAAACGTCAATCATTTGCGGAAGGTGTGTGCACAGACAGGGATCAAACCAGATAAGGCGACATATCCAGCTATCGTCCCCTCTGGCGATCTAGGCTTCTATGTGGATATTCCCGTCACGAAGGCCTGGGTGATTTTGGTTGTCGAAGTCCTTTCAGCCTGGGACAGAAGGCGAATACGCTATTGCTGGGCCACAAGGCGGGATACGTGAGAATTAACATGTTTCTGCCACACTGCACCTTTGCCCGTCATTACTTTCAGACAGTCGCACGTCCCCGCCCGCCCAAACTATATCAGACCGCTGCACTTGTCTACCCCCTTCTTCTCCTCCCCTTGCCGCGAGGGCCTCGGACTTGGAAGCATTCCGTGCAATGAGGTGTAGGGTAGAACGACACTTTGCTCGTCGCTGTCCAGTCTGTGATAAACTTGCTTGCTTGGTAGCTTGCTGGCTGTATTCGACCTTCGGCGAAGTTCTACTGCCCTTTTGATTGACACTCTATGTAGTCTCTATATAGTCAGTGGGCACCGTCACTCAACATGCCATGCCACACTGCACCTGTTCTTTCCTTCGTCCTCGTCCCACGTCCTCGACCACGATTAAAGTCCAAATCCAAGGATCTGCGTGCGGGCGAACGCTGAGCAATGGCCGATTCTGCCATCGTACATACGCCGTACTTGTATTCTTTCCTCTCATTATCGTTTGTTTTGCTTTCTGCGCTTCATTCCGGTTCGATTCGTATTCAACGTGGTTTTGAATAGTTCGGCTGGGGTCGGCATTGGCCTTGTCTGGCTGGGGGTCCTAGTTTCAGGCCAATCACATCTGGCGCCGTGGTGCTGGTGCGGCCAGGCCTGATCTGACCAGAGCAGACTGGGCTTGATGTTCATCACTCCAAGGTAGGCACACCCCTTACCCGCTAAGTATAACGGTTCTTAGAGGGATGGATGTCCGCAAATCAATGATACCTTTCCCCTGGGCGCTTCCTGTCTGGGTTTGCCTTTCCTTCAGTTGTTCGAATTTTCTTTCCTTCAGCCATTCGCGCTCCCCTTTCTTTAGTCGTTCGAGCTTCCTTTTCTTTAGCCGTTACTTCACCTTGACAGATTCGTCTGATAGACGTACCATTTTAAGCTGATCACCCCCCCCCCCCCCCGGGTCTCCAAGGCCGTTCTGGTCCCGGGAGAACGCGAAAAGGGCTAAGCTGAGCTTGGTTTGAATCAGCATGTAAGCTGAATATGTCTCCCCTCTGTTGAGAGGAATGGTTAAGCGTGTGACAGCGTGTTTCCTTTGCACAGCCACACGCTCATCAGTTTCCTTTCCACCATCACATCTCTGTTTCTTCCCCGCATTTGCATCATTCTGATCAGGCGGGGAGACAATCGCGGATCGCGGAGCAAGAGCAAACTCGGAATCAAGATCAGACTAGAACCACAGTTTGATCAACTCCTCACTGACGGCGTTCGGGGTCATGATGCCGTTTTCCGTGATGAGCGCCGAGATCAGCTCCGGCGGCGTGATTTCGACCATTCGATCGTTCGGATCTTTTGCCACCGCCCGCTTCCCCTTGTTTGACCCTGCAGCTCCAGAGCTGGGGGACTCTCCTACCCTTTTCTGGCCACCGCCGTCCGAACTAGGAGCGGCGATCCCGCTGGTGGTGGAAAAGCACAACACATCCTGTTCAACCCCCATCCTTCGAAGATCACTAGGCCCAAACCCCAGCGGGAAGTTACCCACGAACTTGTACGACTCCACGCACACGTGCAAGGGAATGGAGCAGGCCTTGGCAATGAGTCCGATTTGGTGCGTGCCAAGTTCTGTGACGATGGAGCCGTTCTCTAGGACCGCGGTGGCACCAATGAGAAACTGTGGTGGCGAGGATGGAGTGGGAGGAAGGGATGCCAGGGCATATGTTAGTGCGTGTAACGGGATTGTGGTGGTGGGGATGGAGAGGTTGTGGAGGGAGGTCATGGCATTAGAGAGCGGTGACGAGACGCCCGTCGAGGGAAGGACATAAATGACGTTGAAGTAGCGCTTTGATTCTGCCGCTGCAGTGAGCACAGCATGGACCACCCGGCTGTATCCGTAAGTGATGATCGTCGAGTCCTCTATGATGAACGGCAAGGCATGATGGGCGATCTTGAGGCGTGCTTCATTGGCACGTTTCACGAACAGAGACGACTGGGCTATAATGTGATGGCGTAACGCGGAGAAGTCGGAGGTCGCAAGAGATGACGGGCGTTGCTGGAACGAGCTGATCAAGTACCGTTGAAACAACTCCGTTCCAGCAGAGAGTGGTATAGGGTTGCGCTGCGACTCGAGCAGTTTCCGGGAGTGGCTGGATAACAGGGCGAGGGTTTCGGAGATGGTCGTCAAGGGTGACGTCGCAAGGAGATTGATTAGCGACTCAATGGCTGCGATTGGAGGTGTAATATTTGGGTCGCTTTCGATCAGCGAGTTGTAGGAGGCGACGATGTCGAATGTCGTTGACGGCGACGCATCAGCCGTTAAGGGTTTGGGTGTCGTCGGCGGTGTTGATAGCGGTGCTGAGAAGGCGAAAGGTTAGCGATTCAGAAAAATCGAGCGCAGCGTACCTAGTATAGAGCGGCGTATTGGATTGTCATCCTCGGAGATTCCAAGTCGCTTCCATACTCCTTTTTCGCGCCAAAACCAGTGTGAAGGGGAATATAGAGCCTTTGAGTCATAGCAAGGAAAAAGTCGAAAATGGTAGATGTCCTTACCAGTAGCCATGGCGAAACACTGTCTTTGTTGACAGGATATAGAGCTGATTCTTATATCATCGGCCTGATGCACAATACCTTCAAGTGTTGACTGGACGCGGTGTTGGGAGACCGATTCATGTATTTTAGCTTCTCTGCTTCCTTGACAGTTGAAAACAGCAAGGCTCTGTCGAAGCCTCCTCGCCTCGGTGGGTGTCTTGGCGTGGGGAGACAACCCCCGCGCCTGTTCCTGTTTCGGAGACGTCAACAAAGCAAACACAACGTTGTCTACCTTTTCGATTGATCGTCCTTTTGTTATGTATCTTTTCGTTTCTTACAACTCGAGGCCATAGATATACACTTCTCAGCATCGAAATGAACTCACAATATCGCACTTCGCTCCAACAACAGCAGCGAGTCAAGAAGAAGGAAGAAGATCCCGCCGATTTTATGCGACTGGTTCGTTGTCTGCGACCTCTCGCAAAGAATGTGCTGACAGTGTCTACAGTCTGAGAAAGAGATCGCATCATGTATCAGCGAAATGGGTATCCCCTTCCAACCTTCCGACATCCTGAGACCCAATCCGCAAGTCATCCAAATGGTCTTTGAGCACCTCGGCGAGCTCGTTATGAATGCCACCAGAGACAGCCTTGATCCCGCCCTGCGCGCTGCAGCCGAAGATGTTTGTTCAGAATTTCCTGAACTGGTTCCGGTGGAGACGAGGCTCCTGATGGGCTTCTTCGTACAACTGCGAACTATGCTTGAACAGTGCGGAATCCATGATTTCTCATTTAACGACCTCGTTCGCCCGACCCATGACCGCCTTGTCAAGATCCTCTCCTACGCCATCAATTTCATCCGCTTCCGAGAGACTCACACCAGCGTCATAGATGAGAACTTCAACAAAGCAGAAACCACAAAGGCTAGGATCGAGACATTGTATGCGGAGAATCAGGACATGGAGCAGAGATTGGAAGAGATGAGACGCAATAGAAAGGCAATGGAAGTGGCAGTGAAGGAGAAGATGCGACGAAATGACGAATTGAAAGCACGGCTGTTGGAACTCCGAAAAGGGCAGGAAAGAGTGGCCGAGCAGTTAGAACGCGCCAAAGCCGAGAAATCACGTTCGCAGGCAATGCTAGAGGAGAAGACCGAAAGACTCGTGCGAGCGCGACAAGAGAGCGAGAAGCTAAGACCGTACGTGTTGCAAAGCCCGGCTGCTTTGCAAAGCTCCCTGACAGAGTTGTCGGACAACCTTGTGCGCGAAAAGGCCCAGATTGATGCGCTCGAGCGGAGATGTCGTGCCCTTCAGACTTCAGGTGACAGTTTTACTGTCGTTCAAAATGACGTGCAGGCATGTGTCAAAGTTCTGGAGGAGATTGCGGTGGAGCTGCAGAAGGAGGAGGAAGAAGATGCACGAGCGGCAAAGAACCGCGACGCTCTCGCAGAGCGCGGAAATAATGTGCGTGAGGTGGAACAGAATGAGAAGCTGCTCCAGCGGCAGCTGAAAAAGTGGGAAGAACGCATAGAGGAGCTGCGTCGGAAGCACAAGGATCGAGATGAAGCCAACAAGGCCAAAATGGACGACCTGAGGGAGATTCAAAAGCAGCTCCGAGATGAGAGAGCCGAAAAGGGGCGAGAGATGGAGAGGAAGAAAGTTAGGATTGAGCAGACTGAGAAGAAGGTGAGTCTTGCTGCCAAAATTATAACGGATACCCTTGCTAACGATTATTCAGATGGCCGATCTCAAGGATAACATCGAACAGGAGGTACATTCAGCGCACGAGGAGTATCTGAAACTCGAGTCTCACATCAAGTTGTACATTACGGAAATGGAGCAAAGCATATGACTTGCTGCAGTTTGTCACGACGTTTATGAAGGATATGGCGCTGCTGACCGAAGATACCCGATGTTGTTGGCTGGCCGCTGTCTGCTTGGATTGTACGCCGCAGATAGGCAAGCAATGTTCCGTTTTGTTCTTCAAACAAGGATTTCTTCTTCAGGGCTATTCCTGGCAAGAATGACTGGGTTATGCTCTTCTCGGTGCCGTTTGTTCTGTTGCTCCACCGTAAACCACCTTGATGCAATCCTCATGACCGATATGGTGCGACGACCCCAGCTTCGACCTGTCTCTCCGAGCTTGATCGCCGCACTGAGAAGTTGGACTTCGGTCTGCCAAAGACTCGGACCGCGGTTAGGGTTTGAAGGGTCGTTGACGTCCTTGCATTCTACTAGCTTTAGCACGCGGTTTGTCCGGTGACCGGCGGAGACCGCGGCAGCCAGCGTCTGGGAGAGACCTTGCAGGGTGAATTCGGAAGTCCCATGGTGCATCGCCAGCAGGTTCAGGATTATTATCCGACCAGGAGAATGGGTTGAGGGAGATGTCGATCTTGAGACATAGCCCGAGAGATAGCCTCGGAGAAGAGGTATCGTGGGACAGAAGACCAAGCTGATGAGTTGACTTGCGCTCAAGGCATGGAGAGTTTTCGACAGGAGGATGTGTCGGGGTTTGCACGAGTGCTCCGCGAACTGCGCATCAGCCTCTTCCTGAGGCAGTGGTGTCTGGGTTTCCGATTCAATGCTTATTCGACCAAGTTGGACAATCAGTTGTTCGAGCAAATCGGCCTTTGACGAGCATACTAACAAGTCTGTCGGTATGTGGCATGTCTGATTGAGGATATCTTCGAGCAGCTCGAGTTCGTAGTCATACTTGAGGATTATGGAGTTCATGAAGGAGTGATGGAATGATGGCCGCGCTTCGTCCTCTGGGCCATCGTCTCTCGCAAGTACGAGGAGCGCTCCCACTTGGGGGTTTCACGGCTTTTGGCGATTATAACATTACTTCTGTGATGGGCATATAGATGAGTCCGAAATAAGCTGCGGCTTCAAAGCCCCGCGTGAGGAACAATATCATGCCGCCCTGGAGTTTGGATTTAGGCTGAAGTTGGGGCTTGGCATGGCTTGGCAACATGAGCGGAAGCTCGGCATGAGTTTGGCCGGCGGGAAGGTCCTAGACATCGGCCAGAAATCACATCATCCTCATCAAACCGCTAGGCCTTCGGGTTGTACAAACATGTTCTGGTGACACAGAACCAACACCCTGGGGCTTGCGAAGATGGAATCTATTTCTCGCATTTCGTCCTTGATGGACCCAGGTCAGTCTAGATGGACCCTTCCTGGTTGCAGTACACTGACTCAACCAAAGCACGAGACCTGACGGTCGAGGCTGCCCAAAGCATATCCAAGGCCATCAAAGGAGGAAGTTCATCTGCTCGGAATAACATCCCGTTTGCGAAACTCAAGGCTCTTCTTGACAGCAGAAGTGATCGCGATATCCTTGATGGTCTGAAAAGAGTAGTCTCTGTACGGTTTCCTTGCTGAGGCTCGAACGGTGCCCTCGCTTACATTGTCCAGATGATCTATCAAAACAAGCCATGTTTGCCATACTTCTCGTCGGTCGTTAAGAATGTTGCGAACCCTAACCTTGAAGTCAAGAAGCTCGTCTACATGTATTTACTGCATTACGCCGAGTCCGATCCAGATCTGGCTTTGCTTTCTGTCAACGCCATCCAAAAGTCTCTCACAGACCAGAATCCTCAGGTCCGAGCCCTCGCTCTGCGCACCATGTCTGGGATGCGAGTGCCAGTAATCAGTCAGATCGTTTCTCTGGCCATCAAACGCGGCGTAGGTGACATGAGCCCTCATGTGCGAAAGGCTGCTGCTCTCGCCATCCCGAAGTGCTACAATCTCGACCCTAACACGCTCCCGCAACTGCTCGACTATATTTCTGCGCTGTTAGGCGATAAGCAGTACTTCGTTGTTGGTCCCGCAGTCCAGGCATATCTCCAAGTGTGTCCCGACCGCATTGACCTTGTCCACATGCATTACAGGAGTCTTGTCAGGAAACTGGTTGACATGGATGAATGGAGTCAGTTAGCAACCTTGAAGCTACTCCTGTTTTACAGTCGACGTTGCTTCCCTCGTAAGACCCAAAAAGTCACCAAAATCAACAAAACAGGGTTCTATGAGGATGAGCCCGACGAGACAGTCGAAACAGGTGAGGTGATAGAGGTACTGGATACAGACCTAGAACTGTTCCTCAACGCTTGCAAGCCGCTGCTACAAAGTCGAAGCTCGGCTGTTATCATCTCGGTCACCAGTTGCTTTCTGTACCTGGGCACTCCAGATTATCTTCGAGAAGCTGTTGGGCCATTGATAGGACTGATGCGTGGACCTCCCGAAGTAGAGGAAGTGGCACTATGCAACATTGTCTTGGTTGCCTTGTCTGCGCCAGATCTGTTCGTCCCTTACGCGTCCCACTTTCTGATCCGGACACAGGACTCTCCGCAGATATGGAGACTAAAGATCGAACTGCAGACTCTCATCTTTGCTCACGCGGCATTACATCTCAAGTCCATCATTCTAAGCGAGCTGGAGCACTTCTCTCATTCGTCGGACGTTGAGCTCACTCGCGAATCGGTCCGTGCAATCGGGCGATGCGCACAATCTGACCCGAAGGACGCTCACCGATGCTTCCAAGTCCTTCTGAACCAAATATCCAGCTTCGACAATATTTTGGTATCTGAAGTCCTTACAGTCATGCGTCATTTGATCCAACAGGACCCTTCCTCTCATCGAAAGACCGTGGTGCGCTTAGCAAGGAACTTGGACAAGACCACGAGTCCTGAGGCTCGAGCTACAATCATATGGCTTGTAGGGGAATTCGCGAGCCTCGACCCCGAGAACAACATAGCGCCTGACGTTCTTCGGATATTGGCCAGAGGGTTTGCGGATGAGAGTGAATCTGCCAAACAACAGATTGTGCTTCTGGCCGCAAAAGTCTACCTGCTGTTCTTGCAGAGGGAGACTGCTGCTTCCGGTGGCGAAAAGAATGATTCTGCAGGATCACAAGGCAACCTTGCAGAAGAATCGCACGCCCCAGCCGACTTGGACCACCCAGTTTCAAAACTATGGAATTACATCCAGCTCCTCGCTCGCTATGACACGTCGTACGACCTGCGCGATCGAGCACGGCTTTTCAAGGCTTTGCTCGCTAATCCTTCATCGACCCAACTAGCAGCTCTCCTGCTCCTTGCTCCCAAACCCGTTCCGCGCTCCCCTTCACCCTCGGAAAGTCGAAGGGGCCTGATGCTAGGCAGTACCACACTCGTCTTGGGCACGGACACGGCGGGCATTCTGGGACTTCCGGGCTACGAGCAATTACCCGACTGGGTAACCGAGGGCCTCGAGCCGGATCCGAAACACCGCGACGCAGCTGATGGCGGCGAGAAGGAAGAATATGTGCCCATGAGCGGGAGGACAGCGAGCTCTGTCGCCGCAAGTCGGAGATTGGACGAGGCTGTCAAGGAGCGCGGGTTGGAAAAGGTCGTTGCGGCGGGGACGGCTAAGGCCAACGCGAAGCCCAGAACTCTGGACGATTGGCTGGCCGAGAGTGAAGAGGAAGAGGACGAAGAGGAGACGGAGGAGGAGACCGAGAGCGAAGAGACGGACGAAGAGGAGTCGGAGGAAGGAGGGACCGAAGGCGGGAGCGAGGACGAGGAAGACGAGGGAGGAATGACGAGGGGATTGATCGCCTCGCATCCCTCCTGACAGACGAATGATATAAGACCAATCCTCGTAGTAGCAGTGCCAGATTCCTGCTCGTGGATCGTTGATGATCTCTTTCTATTTTCTGCGCAAACTAACTCGGCCCTTGAAGCTTGACACCGAAACAGAGCTGACAGAGCAGAGTAGGAATTTCCGCGTGGTGCCACATACACAGGGATATACATACAAAAGAAGCGTCCTCGAAGACGATCTGAAACCCGTTTTTGCTCTTCACTCCCATCACCGTCGCTCCCTTTCTTGTTGTTGTCCCCGTCCATTCTCTCGGCCACCTACCTACCTACCTACCCATCTGTGAACATACCTGCTGGGGTACTAGGTCCTCGTCCAAGTACTTACTTACTCCCTTGGTATCCTCGGCTCCGTCCTCCCTCCCTCCCTCCCTATCTCCATAGGCGGTAACCCGAAATTCTACTGTAGTGCAGTGTAATGTAATAGGAGGGCTGGCCCCGGGAACCACCCTGGCTGCGCGGTCGAGCTGATAGAAGGTACGAGAAGACATGCAAAGTATGGTGGGAGGGACTCTTCGACCACAGGGATGGCACCTACGAGAACTTGTCCTTAGGTAGACACGTTGCCTGTGCGGCTGAGACCGTTCAAGTTTCCACCGATGCCACGGACTGCGTAGGTACTCGTATCAAAAGTGGTTCATCGCTGGGTTGGGGGTTGTGATGTACATACCTAGGTACTCCGTACTACCAGTACATACCAAGGAGGTAGTTCCCTTAGTATTGCTAGCGGGAGGATCGGTCCGTCCATCGGGTTCCATGGCGCTGGGAACTTCCAACTGCCGTTGCTGACGCACGGACCAGGAAGGGCGAAGACGAAGAAAGTCGGAGAAGAATATGTGGGCTTCTTTCCCCATGCACCATCCCAATCTGTGCACAGGGCCAGTGACCAGTACCTAGGTAGAGGGGAGTGTACGGAGTAGTAGGTACATGTAGTATGGTCCTTGGGGCGG
Source organism: Cladophialophora bantiana CBS 173.52 (assembly GCF_000835475.1). Classification (NCBI taxonomy): domain Eukaryota; kingdom Fungi; phylum Ascomycota; class Eurotiomycetes; order Chaetothyriales; family Herpotrichiellaceae; genus Cladophialophora; species Cladophialophora bantiana. Next base: position 202,847 of record NW_015971598.1, read on the forward strand.
GCTTCTTTTCGTTTTTGGTTTTTCATTTTTCCGGGTGTAGCGTCGAGAAAAAGGACGTTGATCACTTCCCGACATCGAACGAAAGCCGTCTGGCGCTATTATCGTCCCTGTTGTCGGTGCTGTTGTTCTTCTCCCCCCACGCTTGCATACCCCCTTGGTGTGTTTGTAGTTAGGAGAGGTCAAGAGAGGGGTCCCATCCGTCATCGCTTCTGAGCCGTTTTTTCTTGGTCCAAGGTCACTGGGGAGACTTGTCCTGTTGGGCAGGCCGACCACATACCTATGAGCGCGAGGGGTAAACAAGCGTCCTGCTTAGTCTTGTTACATGTTCACAGAGGTCTTATCAAGGACCAGTCAACCAGCCCAGCCAACAAGGGAGCTTGATTACGACTAAAGAGAGCAAAACGTCCGGAGAACCCCCAACGGGCTCTCCGAAGCTCCACTCTGCTACTGGAGTTCCAGCATGTGTGCACCGAGTACAGAGTACTTGTAACGACGAAAGGCGCACAAAGGCGTACTACTAAATATGGCCGCAAGCAATATCTGTTCCGCAGCCGTTTACTCACTGCTTGGGCTGCGAAGGTCTGTGCTGACACAAAGCACACACAAACACACGCACTTTTTCTGTTCTCTGGGTTCTTCGGCCGAAAAAATCACGGGTCATCTCGCTTGGAAGAAGTTTCAAGAAAGAGGGGCCCCCAGCGGTAGTACTGTATTAGTGGTAGCACTCGCAGCAGTACTCTACCAAGTAGTGGCCAGTAAGCTGGTGGATCGGATCTCCTTCACGTTGAAACGGGAACGAAAATGCTCCCGATGCCGAGTATGTGGTGGAATAGCAGTAATACGAAGTACGTCTTTTGTTTGTGGGAGCCGTTCTGAAACACGTTGAACCGCTTCGGGGGGAGGGGCCTCACGCGCTGCCTTGTTATCTCGTCTCCATCTCATCAGCGCGAGTCTTTACAGGCGAGAGAGCCATAAATACTCCCTTTAGGAACAAAAGGAATCGGGATAAGCCTTGATCTCCTCCCAAGTGGATTCTGGTGGTGGGCAGCTTTTGCTTTCAATCCATCAAATGCCCCTGTATTCGTGCAGCGATCTTCCTTGCTTGTTGAACGCCGGAAGGTGTCCTGAGCCTGTGTCGAAGTACGTATCGAGTGCTCGCGATGTTCAGGGTATCCATTCACCTCCATGGAGACTCGGAGACGGATATACCTATTTAGGTATTCTTTCTTTTTCGAAGATCCTCCGGATGATCAGCCTCGTTTCAAGCAGGGGGAGAAGGAGCATCAGCAGCAGCGGAGCCATTTATACCCGCTCGCGCGATCTGAAATTTCGGCTCTGAGCGAGCTCAATCAGTGTCGATGGGAAGTTATGAAGTTATCTAATTGTAGGTAGATCATCCGGACATCGTGGTAATATGAGATTGACGGAAATGGACTGGAGAGGAAAGACACCTACCACAGACAAGGAACTCCCGCCCCCTAACAGGCGCTATCACAAAAGTACATACCGAGTGCAAGTACCCTGTTCCCAACGCATTGGTGCCATTCGATAGGGTCACCGATACAGGCTCACCCTGAGAAATAACTCGTCGGTACAAGGATGCGGAATGGCCTGGCCGGCGCCCACAAGATCCATCTATGGGATCAGGTTTCGGTACTCGTGCATAAGTTGACCCCATCGCCAAAGCATCACAAAAGTCGCCCATCAGCGATCGCCACGCGACCCGTCCAATCGAAAAGAATGGGCTTCGTGCCGAACAACCCTCGAGGGCCAGCGCTAACGTCTCGCTTAGTGCAAGCCTAGCGATGCCAGTTGGGTGCCAATGCTCTCGCCTCGAGGAACCGAAGTGACGAATATCAGAGAACTTTTGCCTGGGGGTGTATCTTTTGTCGCTGACAGGCCAGTCGCCGCCAGCCAGCTTGTCTTTTCGAAGGTCAAGGCCTTCGTTCTTTGGGCCCTTTTGAGTTTCGTCATGCATAACGCGGGATGGCGGCCCCCAGAGACTTCGTCTGTTTGTTTCCTTTGTGCTTTGTGCCCCCTTCTTGGTAGTAATCTTCCACGACGCTCAGGGCGGCCTTAGAAAGATTGCGGTTGGCGCGTGGTGTCAAGCACTTCGCATTGTCCGGTCCTAGTTACGTGGGCCTTTTTAGTAGGCCGCCGTCTCGAACTTTCGACATCTCCATTAATATTCGCAACAAACCCCCAGCAGACTGAGTAGGGACTTTTCCTTCCGGCGCATGCGCCTCATCGTAGCCCTTCTCTGTCCATAAGGTGACATATCAGGTGATGGAAGGGCGTCCACAATGTTCCCTCTGGCCGAATGCCGCGCAGTTTCCAGACATGGACAATGTCGTCGGCCGTAAATTGAACCGCAAAAGTGTTTGCTGCTAATGGCCTGACTGCCTGCGTCCTGTTTTTCAAGGGCAATCCTTTCCACTCACTAGGAGAAGAGCGATCATTTTGGATATGTAATAGAAGGGGGAAGCGAGTGAGCACGGCATATCTTGATCATTGAGTAAGCGCCCGCGCCTGAGCATGTATCTATCCCCATGTCCATTGTGTACAGATGGGCAGTGGTCGACCCATGGTAGAATGGTAGACAAGGTTGACTACCGGTCTTGCCCGTCTTGAAGAACCGAGAGATCCACTCCAATGTATGGCCCTGTCTCGGTGCCTGTCCCTACTATATGATTGCGCAACGTGGTGGTGTCTTCCCTGTAATCTCGTCCGCCGACGCCAGGCACCGTCATGGTGCGGAGGGGTTCGTATGTTGAGGCCGACCATTTGGGTGCCCTGAACGGACGGGTTGTTCTGTCTGACATGGACTCGACGGAAAACGTGCCCGTGTTGCTTATTTCGCGTCCAATCTTTGAAAGGGGGAACCCACGTTCTGTACAGTGCTGACATCAGGAGGATGGTTTCAACCTGATGACGCCCCGAGGTGATGAGCCACTCTGATAGGTCTCTCGCGAACTTGGGTTCTCACAGCATTAGGATCCGTTTATCGTAGTGCGGGCTCCATGGTGCTGCGCGGGAATCCACGCCCTGGCTTAGAATCTGAAGTAGAAAGTTCAGACACTAGAGTTGGGAATGAAAGTCGTTGGTCAGTAGAGCGATATCATAGGAGGAAAAGGCGGAGGATAAAAAAACTTGTAAACAGACTGAAGCTGGAAGACTGGCTGTAGTGTAGGCAGTGGAGTGGCGCTGTTATTTTCTTCATTTGTATCGTAGAGACCAGCCTCGAGAAGAGGACAAGGTCGAGGCTGCAGAGTCGCTGTCCAATTTGCTGAGCAACAATCGCCATTGCTCTAATCCATCCCACTCCTTATCCTTCCTCAATTTGTACCCTTAGAAATGTGCTCCTGCTGCTGTACGGTGGTCGCATCAGAACCTTCAGATCCTAATCACCCGTTTCTTTTGCCGACTTCCCATTTTCAACTTTCCTTAATACCCTTATTCCTTCTCTTCCAATGTAAAACCAAGCCCTTCTGCTTTTAGCAGGGTATCGAACCAACTCAAGAAAGGCAACTCCCAACTCCGGACGAACATCTTCGCTTTTTGCGCTCAAAGGGATCAAAGTAATGTCAAAAGGGGAATATTGCGAATGGAACACCGTGAACACCAACCCATGAGAATTAGGACTGGAACGCTCAGATCGAGAAAGACAAGTAGTCGTAGAAAGGTCGTCATCGCATCATCAAAATGCTCAGAAAATGTCAAGTGTGAGGCTGTTAAGAGAGGCGCGCTGTTGCCCTGATAACGGCGATAGAAGCAAACAGGGACTAATGCTAGCTGACAGCGGTTGACTCTTGTCGAGTGGGCTTCCTTTGTTCAGGCTGTTTGGCCTCAGACGCTTCCTGGGTTACTTCCTGAGTGGCTTTGTGACCAGGTTCAACAGTAATGGTGGCTTCGTGCAGACATCTCTCACAAATCCTGTGATGGCAGTTGGGGCACTCTTCAGCATCGACCTCGAAACCACTCCGGCATTCATGACACATTCCACCCTCAGGACTTGGTCGAGGTGCGTCAGTCACGGGTGCCGGAGGGCCAGCTGCTGAGGGGTCTTGTGACTGTTTCGTGCGGTCTTTCTTTGGCGGGTACCGTGAACATCGAGTACAGCGTCGGTGTTGACATCCAATGCAGACTCGATCGCGGCCGAACGTCGTTGAGCAGTTGTGACAGGTGTATCTGACCCTCATTCGTATATTTTTGTACACCCTTTCATGGGGCACTTTGTATTTCGGCTCCCATTCTGTTTCATCCAGTTCTAGGTTGTGTCTAGCGAAGATTGCTTGTGCTTTGCTGAACCGCATCTGTGACTCGGCCAGGGAGTCCTTGATCTCGACAGGCTCTAGTAACGATACCGCGCCAGGTTCGTCAGGCTGTTCAGGCTCTTTGGGTGTATCGTCGACTTCTTGTCCCGGCGAGTGCTTGATGAGAGGTTCCCTGGGAAGAGTTAGTGACGAGTTCCGCGAGGAATTGGATCCCACTGACGGTATGGGACTATCTACAGCTTCTTCCCTCTGCGGGCCGACAGCAACAGCGGGAGTAGGTGGCGTATCGCTGACAGTTGGAGGTGTTTCTGCAGAGGTGGGTTTATCTCTAAAGAGATCCTTGAACTTGTTCCAGACCGTTTTCAATCCCGTCTTTCCCTTCTTCGACGGTGGTGCTTCCGCCGCATCCATTGGCAGAGTGGAATGGATGGCCTGACAGATATGGTGTCATAGGAGATAGAAGGCAATCAACGAGAGTGCAACAAACGGGCTGAAAGAGAAAGGTCGGGTGGCTTGATGGTGCGACTATTGGTTGTTCGGCTGACCCAGGGAATTGGGACTGCGAGGGGGATGAAGAAATGCCAGGCGTCAGTTATTGGTGGTGGGATTCCGCAGGAGTGGATTGGAATGTGACTTGTCGGGTAGCTAGATCCCTGTTCCCAATACTGTGGTCCATCGACTTGCCTGCTCAACCTTCAGCACTGCGGCTCCCTCAGAAGGCCGGCGAGGTACCGCAAGATAATGTGATGTTATGTAGGATGGATGGAAGTCAGGAGTCGAGGTAAGGTTCAGGCAGACCAGCGAGAATATCGGAAAATAGCTAGAGTCGCGGGTCTGACTGAGGATCGGTACTGATCGTCAATGGTAGATCACGGCTAAAGGTACCGGTGCCGGCGATATTCCCTCCTATAAGGCCCAGCGCTCACAGTGGTCGACGTGAGCGGTCGACAGCTGTTGTGGTGTTCGGCGGCCGATGCTGTGACAATAGCTGGGAAAGAAAAGGGACGTCAATAGGCGACGAAGAGGTCGAAAGAGGCGAAAGGGTCGAAGAAGACACGATGAGCTGGACGGTGTGTGAAGAGTGTGGAGATAAGGGAAGAAAAAGAGGAGAAAGCACGCGCGGGTGTGTGGAATTGGAATGGGGAGGCAGCATTGAAGACTGAGTGAGCATCGAGCATTGAGCTTGCACCTTCAACGATGATGCAGCACTTGGCACCCGCAGTCTCGTGAGTCTGGGAACCGGCATGCAGTTAGCTCAGTTAGGCTTCCGGAATCCAGTGCCCCAGCCAACAGAAGCCCAAGCTAAGTGGCAGACTCCAGCCTAATAATCTTGTGGAAACTGCAAAGCGTGGGTGCAAGAGTCATGGGCTTCAGAGGGGGGATGCAGGCTGGGAATCAAGGAGTGAGGCAGTAAGACGCTGGAGAGCGTTCAGGGTTAAGCTTAGATAGGGAAGTGCTGGGGAGGGGGCCGTGCCCCATACCGTTCTGTCGGTGCAGTGGATTGCACCAAGGAGAGCCCATTTCATCACACCACCTATGGGGAGAGAGGCCACGGCGAAACCGGCATAAGAAACATTTGCTGCACAGAAGCGACCCGAGACCCAAAGGGCAGTGCCGAGTACTCAGCTTGCTTAAGGTTAGGGGAACGCCCGGGGAGCTGCTTGGGTCCGTGCAGGTTTAGTCCCGCTGCAGTTGGTGGGGCTCACCAGGCGTCCTTGGGCGTCCTCAGAGCGCCAGTGCTATGGCCTCGGGTACGTGGCAGCACCGCCAGCGCCCCGAGCCACCTATCAGCTCCAGGCATGTTAAATGCTATCTCGTATAGGCACCCAGGACGCCCAGCAAGCTGCTGAATCCGGTGCGGGAGATGGGCTTGCTACAGTATAAATTTCAGAAGCCCGTTGAGACGAATGTTTGTCCCGCGCAGCAGCAACACCCGCTAATGTGGAAGGCCACTTGAGAACTCTTTTGCCGTCTCGCCTCCGTTGACCAACTCATACCTAACCATGCAACAGGCCGCATTCGATCTCCCTTGCGATGGAATCCCTCCTGCAACCACAACTGCACAGCAGACTACTTCCTACTCGTCTTGCGTTGCCCACCTGCTGAAAAAGTAAGTATGTAAACGACTTGCCGCAAGCACCGTCTGACTCCTACTCACCTAGATAATCAGCGACGATTCATCCGCCGGTCCCAGTTACGCCGATGGCCCAGAGGAACGGACGAGCAGCCAGCGGCCAGCTCCGTCGAATTTTCTATACCCAGGCGACTTGCAGCAGCCCAGTCCTTCTTCACTCTAGCCTCATACCTTTTGCTGCACATTTCCAAACTATTTCTTGCCTCGACTATTGGCGGCGTGGTGGATTCGGTGCATTTTCCAGCTGTCAAACCCACCTGGCGTTCTGCAACCTCGCTTGACGAATCCATCGGTGTTACGGCCCATACCAGCGGTACCAGGACGGGGGCACATTAGGACGGCTCTACGAGTACGTACTTGAACACGACTGAAATCTTCAAGACAAAGGCAAATTGCGCGGGGAACACTGAATTTTGACAGGCGCCCCCGTCGTTTGCATACGTAACAGAGACGCATACCCAGTACTGAGGGAGTACCCAGTACCTACTCACTCGTTCTAAACCTTGTCCTAAAGCTTTCACAAGGACCAGGGCTCTTCCTGCAGAGATATCTAGCCGACTGCTTTTCGGCGAGCAACCGAGCAAAGAAGGAAAGCCACGTTGGGCTTTTCGAAGCTGGTACGGAGTACCGAGTCCTCCTGCATGTCTCTGAGCCAGAAAAATTCATCGAACCCTTGTGTGGCTTTGACAAGACTGAAGCATACTTAGCAATTCTCTTAAGCTCGCCAACGAACAGCGGGGCCCTGACAATAAGTACCTCGTACTTGGGTTACAACTCTTGCTGGGACGACGTGCGGCTATACATACGGAGTACTCAGTACCAATCTCCAATGATGAAGTAGTCCACTCACAGCTGGTTGTGCCCGGGCTCTGAATTGCCACGTTAGCAGCTATTACAGCTCTTGTTGGCATCGCCCCTTCACTGCGGAGAGAGCAGCCAAGCCCCAACCTTTCCACTGAGTGCTTAGCTGAAGCTTTAAGGTGAGGGTCCAGCATCCTGGCATGCCTTCCGGCGCGCCCAGACTTTTAATAGTGATTGAATCGTGTACAAGTACTGTGCCCCTAGCCTGGGCACTCGTCGAAAGCTGCGGGTGATGATCCTGTTCAACCGCCTCATAGGAGAGAAAACTGACATGTTAATGTCTTTGAAGGAATTGTGCGCATGATAACCTATGAGTTGTTGACCTCGTAAGCATCAAATCTTCAAGCTTACCATTATTTCCCAATTTAGAGTTGCTCCAAGATCCGGCAGGGCGTCCATCGTGCACAGGCCTTCCCCCGGATCACCTCCCTAGTGGCTCTCGTGGCAACACACCAGGCCAACTTAAAAGGAATTCGGGCGACCTGTCAACTGGGCAAGGGCAAGGATCTAGCGTGATATTGGACTTCTAACATGCAGTATACGCACCACCGCTTTCCACTGGTTCCAAAGAAGCTGGTTGTGTCTATCTGGCCGAATAGGACGCAAAAGCACAATGCACTACAAGATTCTGGTTGAAGACCAAATTCTCTGAAATAATGGCAGGGACACATCGGGATCACACAGGCAATTGTTGTCCCCCTTGCGGGTCTGCCAGATTCTGCATCAAAGTCCTTAAGCCCCTGGCCGACACAATCACAAAGGACAACTGCTCAAACGCACGATTCCAGTCTTTTTTTGTTTCAGCCTTACCAATAACCGCAAAACGGACTACAGTCGAAGTTAGGAGTCCCTTATGTTCGTGCTCTAATGCCCCAACCCTCGTTCTCAGGTGTAGATTTGCTTGAAAGATTCTCTAGGGTCTAATAGTCGAAACACGTTCGTATGGCTCGAGCCCCCTAGCTCTCGGCCCCAGAAATTTCCCCGGCCGACCTACTTCACCCGTTGAAATGGACCTAAGAAAGGTCGGCTCTTGTGTAGAGTTCTCCTCTTCATCATTTTGCTGTTAAGCAAGCTGGATTCAATGTCTGCGGATTGAGAGTCGCTCTCGAGTCCGCAGTTTCACGCGCCTAATCCCACTCCGACGTCGACCAGATTGCACCAGATTGCCATCTCAATCGAACTCGTCACCATCCACCTCACTTACGACTCCATTGACGACGCACCGACCTCATTTTCTCACCCATCGCAATTGCAATACCAGACTTGACAAACTTTTCGTGACTAAGCTTATTGGTCTTTTCGCCGAGTCCTCATTACAAAGTTCGTCGGGATATCATCCGAACCGCCATAGTTGTCAAAAAAGAGCTGACACACACTCCTGTTGTGGTTGTGCTCTCCTCGAGGGTTTCCACCCCCTTTGACGAGAACCAGTTGGTCCCAACATTGGTCTTGGATTGATCGCTTCTCCCTCGGGCAGGTCAAGTTAGTGTTGTGGCGTACCAGATTGAACATTGACTCATTCCTTCGCAAATGATACCCGTCACAGTTCCAATGTTTCGACATTCCTTTGCTCATTTTGTCATGCTGCGTGTAGGTTGTGAGTCAGCTGAGCTAGGACCTTCACCTGTAATCAAAGTGTGAGAGCCTGGTTGAAGGTGTCCATAAAGAGAAGTGTACGGGTCTCAGCCTGCCGAGGAGGCTTTACCGCGCAGTGCCGTGCTTGTCGTCGTCTTTATCGAGGAACAAACAGAGGTCAGGTATTGCCAAAGAGAAGCCACCGTCGAGTTCGCAACAACTGGGTCCTTGAGTTGGCAAGCAACGGCGAGCGACGGGGATTCAGCAAAAGACTCTTGGGACGAGGACGTCGCGGCCTTGTTGTCAAGAAATTCTACCATTTGCAAGCACATATCGAACAATTTCATAGTCTCCTCAACGACATTTCGACTTTCCTCCTCGGTGAGGATGGAAGCCGCGCCCTGAAATCCCTCTTTGAACTCTTCTTTAAGTCGCTCATCGCCAACATCGGCCTCTCCTTCCTTTCGAAATTCCCAGAAGGTCAACGGAAGTGTACTTCCACGCCAAAACTCTGGGCCCGCGGAGACAAGCTGCCCTCGAATCCAACGACCGCCGTTGAAAAGAGCAAGGTACATCGTCCAAGTATAAGCCAGCAGGACATGTGGTCTCGCTGATAATGATCTTTCAATTCGCAGACGAAACCCTCTGGACTCGTCGAGTAAGACTTCCAGTTCTTGAATTTGAGACCGTAAGAGGTCTGACTTCAGGGCGTCGATGTCGTGCCGTAACTGGCTGGACCTGAGCAGCCAGGGAAAGTGTATACCCTCATAGATCTGAAGCAGTCGCTGGTTTAACTGAGGACAAGCGAGTTGTGTCTCCAAAAATTGCTCGAAGGCGAAGTATATCTGGCCAAACACTATCATACCTTTAACATAAACGAGCGGACTGTCTGCAATTGGAGGCAGACACAGAGGCAAGCGCGGAGTGATCTGCGCGTTCAAAGCGTGGTGTCTCTGCCGCGTGGTGGCGCGCAACTCTTCCGCTAAAGAAGTCTGCGAGCCCCCTTCCTGATTGAACTGCGAGCTCATTATTTGATGCTTTGCATCGAGTGTTTTCGGTGGTTCTGGCCTGAAAAAGTGATCATAAACGAACGGGCAAGGTTGTTGACGTTATTGATGGCGGCGAGCAGGAGGACGCCCTCGAAGGCGCGCAGTTGTAAGACAGACTGTGTATGGACGAAGGAGATAGTGACGCAAAGAATAATGATAACATAGGATGAGGGCGATGTTGTAGCTCGCGAGGTCGCGGGCCTTCCCAGGAAAATCTGCTCTTCTGCCCACCGCTCTAGGACATGGAAAACATGGCCATCCAAGTTGCTTTGCGTTCCTGTGGATCCCAGAACGACCCGATTTTCCTGCATGATGACGACAACAACGACAAGCACGACGCGGAAGTGACGATACAAGATTCCCGAACACGTGATACGGATATGAATCGAGCACACTGCAACAATGAGACGGCATTGGGCGGGAGAGGGGCCGATAGCCTAAATTGCTTCCCATGGAAATTTTGGAGTCTTGTGTTGGGATATGAATGACTCTCGCCCTCATTGACGCGCGAAAGTCGAGTTTTCATCTGACTTTTTGCACTGAAGTATTACCCAAGAGACATCAAATACAGACACTCATATCGGAATGATTGGAGTGGCCATTTTAGGCGGAGGTAGGGACTGAACTGGGTTCGTCTATGCATCCGGCACACAATGTTGATCGAGCATAGGTATCTTCGCTCGGGAGGAGCACAAGGTGCGCACAGAACGGATTGCCCTCGATTTTCTTACTGACCGGGATGCGCGCTTGAATAGCCAGCTGTGGAAGCTTCCAAGGACCTTGTGCTGAAGGCCGTCTACTCTCGCTCATTAAAATCCGCAAAGAGTCTTGAGGTGGATGAAGCACAGGTTGATCTCTACTCAGATGACTCGGGCGCTGCCAAATCTTTAGACGATCTTCTGGCCCGATCGGATATCCAGGCGGTCATCATCGCCTTACCGATCAAGAACCAGCCGGACTACATTCGCAAGGCGCTGTTGGCGGGCAAGCATGTCCTCTCGGAGAAGCCAGTGGCCGAGAACGTGAAGGACGCTGCGGAATTGATTAAATGGTATCGGTCAGAGATAGAACCGAAAAACGTGACCTGGGCCGTGGCTGAAAATATTCGATACACGAATTCTTTTATTCGTGCTGCAGAGGTGGTGGAGACAAAGGGTCGGCAACTGACTTTCAGATGCCGACTGCAGACGCTTGTCCAGGGTGGGAAGTATTTTGAGACTGAGTAAAGCATTTCTTCTGCTCCAGGACCGTCGAGTGATACTGACTACTCTGCAGATGGCGGAAGAGTCCGACGCACCAGGGTGGATTTTTGCTTGACGGCGGCGTGCACTTCACTGCCGGGCTTCGAATGATGATGGGCAAAGATAATCCGTTGGTAACCCTGTCGGCTCACTCTGCACAGCTTCAAGAACATCTCCCACCAGTTGATACTGTTGAAGCTACAGCAAAGAGCAAGAAAGGTGCCGTGGGCACGATATCCATCTCATTTGGAACGACTCACAAGGGGAGTGAATGGGCTGTTGGATGTGAGAAAGGTTCTGTCAGCCTCTCCGGCAATAAGGTTACGTATGATGATAAGACTGAGGAGGTCAAGGATGAGAAGACAGGCGTGCCGGGAGAAGTGAGAGCGTGGGGAGAGGCATTAGCAGCTGGGAAGGTCAACGAAAGACAATCTCCTGAAGAAGCTTTGGCAGATCTTGAGTTGATCGAAGCTATGTTGCAAAGTGGAAAGCAGGGAGGGGTCCCCTTCAAATTAGAATACCAGGAATTGTAGAAGAGCTAGCATTCTGTTGGAGAGCAGCTCACACTGGAATCACAAGCATGAAATGGTCGAAGGTACCCCGTAGAAGGCGGAATAGTGAGGCCCCAAGGCTGGCCAATGGAGCTATTCTATTTTTAGTTAGTTCATTGCTTCCCGCGCACAGAAAGTCACTCTTGGCAATTTGCGAAATTCGACCCCGATTTTCAGTGAGGGCGCCATTGTTGACGACTTCTCACTACAACTCTGTTATTGCTTCAGGTGTCAAGACCAGGCAATTGACAAGGTTAGATGCTTTCCCGTTTCCAAAGTCACGGCCGACAATTAACGTTCGCGCAGATGGTCTCCGCAAAGAAGCACGTTCCCATCATTAAGAAGCACAGAAAGGCCTGGCACCGACACCAATCCGATACCTTTAAGTGCGTGCCTTCCGCATGGAGAAAGCCAAAGGGTATCGACAACCGAGTTCGAAGACGGTTCAAGGGTCAAATGGTTATGCCATCGGTACGTCCAAATTTTCGAATCCGCAGCTGGGGAAGGGAGTCCCCGGGCGCATGCACAGAGCACCCCTTGAGTGCGAAGTTGTATGGCACACGCGAACGCTCTACTGACAGGAAATCTCGGACAGATCGGTTTCGGCTCAAATAAGAAGACTCGACACATGATGCCCTCAGGCCACAAGGCTTTCCTCGTCCACAATGCCCGCGACGTCGAACTCCTCCTCATGCACAACCGAACATACGCTGCCGAGATTGCGTCTGCTGTTTCATCACGAAAGCGGATTGAGATCGTCGCAAAGGCAAAGGCGCTGGGTGTCAAGGTCACCAACCCCAACGTGAAGATTAGAAAGGAGTCATGAGCGCGGGGATGAGTGGGTATTGTAGTTCCGTTCGTGGACATGAATCAATCAGAGTTGGCCACGACGTTTTCATGCGAAACAGGTCTACAGCAGCGGAAGATGGTTTAGAGAGCGACTTTGCTATGGCTGAGCGCCCCTGTGTGCACCATAACAAGGAGCACCCGGCGGTATGAGAACCGAACAAAAATCGATACCATTTCAGGACACCAACAAATCTCGGCCTGACATCTGAGCTTTTGTTTCTTGGCTCAAGATCCTATGCTGGATGCCTGCCATTCGACATTTTAAACTGACCTTGTCCAGTCCTTAGTCTTTAGGTCCCCCTAGTGTTGATTTTTCTTTTGCCCTTTGCGGGGCTTCTAGATGTTGCGTGAGACCGGTTCTTTGTGGAGGAGACAACTCAACACTCCCTCTTGACGACTTGTGTGAGATTGCGGATAGGAGTACCGCATGTAGGTACTCTCATGACTAGGGGGGGCAATTTACCGTGAATTGATGGTAGATTGCTCTTCTCGATTAGAAGGGCTTTCGCCTTAATCTAGTTAACCTAGAATATGTCTGATCCCTCTTTCCTTGTGAGTCGAATTTACGCATCCATGTGAAAATAGCAGTGTCGACGCTATGGTTTCTAAGGCCAAATAAACATCAGTTGTACCGGAGTCGAGACATCCCACCCCAAAAGTTTTTGTACGGCACCCCGAACCTCTCCCAGATCTCCATGTTATGACTGCACGGATATACCCAAGACTCTTCACCCTCGCAAACATCGCTGGCTCCCTCACCTCGCGTTCTTGCCCACCTGGCAAGTCGTGGTCGGTATCCCAGCCCTAGCATGGCTCTGGTCGCGACCGAAACAAAGGCGCCCCATTTCTTCGATGACAGGAAGCCGCTCATAGATCCTCCATCAGTCGCGATAACCCCTTGCGATCCGTGGCCTCGACCCTACTACCTCGAGAATGGCCTTCGGCGCGTGGCCCCTTATCATTTCACGTACAACACCTACTGCAAACAGCGATGGCGAGGACGCGAAATCCTCGACATCTTCGCGGCCGAGTTCCGAGACCGGACGCGAGAGTATTACAAGCAGGCAATAGAGACGGGCCAGATCTCGATTAATGGGAAGCCATGTAAAGATGTCCATACCATTGTCCAGAATGGCGATGTCATCTCACATACGCTGCACAGACACGAGCCGCCTGTGACGGCGCAGCCGATTCGAGTCATCAACGAAACGGAAGAAATGATTGTTATCGACAAGCCCGCTGGTGTGCCTGTGCATCCTGCAGGTCGCTATAACTATAATTCTGTTGTTGAGATCATGAAGGCCGAGCGCCATTTCTCGTTCAAGCCGCTACCCTGCAACAGACTGGATCGGTTGACGAGTGGTGTCATGTTTATTGGGAAGACGAGCAAAGAAGCGGAGGCGATCAGTGAGAAATTGCGCTCGCGGACAGTGCGTAAGGAATACGTTGCGAGGGTTAAAGGTCGATTCCCGGACGGAGACGGCTGGGATAAAGATCCAATGCGCGGAGGGATTGTGAAATGCGAGGAGAGCATCCTCCAAATCAGTCCGATTGTAGGACTCAATCGAGCCCGAGCGAGCGGGAAATTCGCGAAGACGCTGTTCAGACGAGTGGCATATTATCCTCACACGCCGCAACAGTCGACGAACTCGGAGGCCACCTCAAATTCTCAAGGGTTGTCGACAGACGGCCAAACAATGGCCCAGCCTGCACCAGCAATTTCAGGCACTGAGATGGAAGGGTACAGCATTGTTCACTGCCTTCCCTTGACGGGGAGAACGCATCAGATTCGAGTACACCTACAGTTTCTCGGACATCCGATCACCAACGATCCAATCTACAGCAATAGAGCTGTCTTTGGGCCCAATCTTGCGAAACACGATTCAAGTGGAGAGAGGGATGAGGAGATTATAGCGAAGCTGAAACTAATGGGCAAAAGTGAGGTCTCCGACTCCGTATCCTATGAGCAGGAGCGACTTGCGAAACTTGTGGACCAGACGCAACAAATGACTGTGTCTGGGGCGGCTAAGCTGAGCGATGCAGCACGCTCACTTGCATCAGCAGGGGAGGATCCGTACTTCAAACCGTTGCCAGCAGGCACATTGCATGCGGGATCTCTCGCGGGATCTGGCGAAGATGTCATGCACAATGACCCTCAATATGGGGCCTTCGTGAAAGCGCACGACGAGATGGTGGCCGACTACAACAAGCGGAAGGGAGAGAAGATGACGGGGGAGAAATGCCCAGTATGCGATACTCCATTGTACTCGGATCCCGGCCCTCATGAGTTGGGCATATATCTTCATGCGCTTTCGTACGCCGATGTGGCCGAAGGGAGCTGGAGCTATCGCAGCCCTGCACCACAGTGGGCATTGCCTCCAAATGGCGTTGATGGGCCGAGAGAGATTGGTCCTTGGGAGTATCGGGGTGATGAAACGCTTGACATAGGCGACGAGAGAGAGGATGAAAAGGTGAAGAATCGGAATGGACTGATGAAGAACAAAGGCGAACAAGCTCTTTAGGGAGTAGTTCTTCTGCGCAAGAGCGCATTACTTACGATGTATTAGAGTCGGAAGTCTCAGCTACAACAGTTTTCATACCGTCATGTACCGAGTACCTACCCAGGTACCTCGTACGTAACTGGTGGGCAAGACAATGCAACTGCTCGATGAATCGATGAAAAGAGAATCACGCCCGACATCGAACTATGCCCGGGTGCCCTGATGGGCGTCATGCTAGCCAACACACAACAGGCCGGTGACAGGCACCGATGTGATTGCTTACCAGCCACCTAGAAATCCTCCGATTGGGGGACCTGGCTAGAACAAAGCATCATGAACCCAATTACTTTGCCTCGGGGAGGCTCGCTCATCACTGCCGCCAGCTGCCACCAATGCTAGACTCCCTCCCCAGCTCCAAGCCCAGCCCAGCCCAGCTCCAGCCCTCTCCCTCATCCTCTGTCTCCCCCCATTTTCAACTTCACTTTCCCGCTCCCTCTCCGAGTGCGCTCTCCCATCTTTCCCATTTCTGTGTTGTCGCGTTCGTTCAATCGTCCACCCACTGACAAGCGGACAAGTCATCCCTTTTCGTTTCTTTTCTTATCTAGTCTTTCTGACACCGACCTATTTTCACCCGAATCAGACGGTCCTCCTTGCACCCATCCTTCACTCTCCTTCTCGTCTTCGCATTGAGCTCGCCTCTCAGCAGCGCGTGCCGCTCTTCTTGCGCTTAAGTCACCGCCGGTATATTGTGCGCACACGGAGATCACCATGCGACCTCTGCCCACCAAGCGAAACCCTTTGGTTGCGCCCGGTGCAGCACCATCCTGTACGTCAATCGCTTGAGGACTGTATCCCATGGGAGGAACTGACGTTTAGTCCAGATGAAGAGCTGGTCAGTCGCCGGCGACTGGGCAAGACAAAATTGACAGTCAAGCCGGGCCAAGTTGGAACATCGAATGCAACAAAAGCAGAGAATCTAGGCCCGTTCGAGTACGCCCATCTGCGGGCTCCTCTACCGGAAGACCTCACCGGTTCCGAGATCTTTGCTAGCCAGTCGAACCAAGCTCATCCAGAAACATATTTCCTTATGGTACGAAAGAAATCGGCAAACCGTCCCACGCCGCATCTGACCTTTTTTCGCAGAGGAGAAGTAAAGATGGCTTTGTGAGCGCGACCGGCATGTTCAAGATCGCTTTTCCTTGGGCGGCGCATGTGGAGGAAAAGGAAGAGCGCGACTATCTCAAGAGCCTTGAAACAACCAGCCAGGATGAAGTGGCGGGCAATGTCTGGGTTGCCCCGGAATTTGGTATTGGTGTTCGGCGCAAGAGCAAAATACGTCAGGCTAACAACATCTTCAGCTTTAGAGCTCGCCGAGGAGTATGGTCTATCGGAATGGATTCGTGCACTTCTCGACCCGACAGACATTACGCAAACGCCTTCGAGTGCGAAAAAACCAATTGCCGCGCCTCCCAGGTTTGAGCTACCGGCGGACAAGGCTAAAGCCCCTGCTTCCACCAAAGCGCCTCGTTCGAGGGCAACGAGGTCTTCATCTCCAGCCAAGGTTGCAAGCCCGACGAAAGTGAAAGCATCTCCCAGAAAACGACAAACAAAGGCGCAGAAAGAGGCCAATATAGCAAATGCAAACGCTGCAAGCGCCACGCTTCAGTCAGCATTAGACGACGCCGCATCTGTGGCCGAAACGGAATCGAAACCAGAGTCACCGGCTCTGCCTAGCCCGCCAGTGACGAACCCCGAGCCGGAGATGGTCAAGGTTGAAGTGGATCAATCGATTGAAGTTGACGGCGCTACGGAAACTACGCACACGACCGTCACGGTGGACATGCCCGTGAGCGTACCAGAATTACCACTTCCAGAAGACACCGAAAAGATGCTTGAGACGGCCAGAAAGATGGTCGAAGAGGCCAAGGCTCTAGAAAGCTCCCCGAAGGTCTCGAAGAAGCGCAAAGCGCAAGAACCAGAGCCAAGCGATATTGATGCCGAACTCCCAGCACAGCCTGTGAAGAAGGCGAGAGTGTTGGAGGAGAAATTGAAGAGAGAAAAAGTGCGGACCAGGGCAATTTTTGGAGTCACGGCGACACTGGCTATAGCGTGAGTTTTCCATCACCACTATTGTTCGAGTGCTAACATTTGCAGCGCTGCAATTCCATACTTTTTCTGAGAGGGACCTTTCACTTATTTCCGCTTCTATTTTCCAATACTTGCTTGAGATACCACTTGTCGAAATTTCCAGGAGAGGGGGCTTCAAATGTTGGCGATGGATTGCACAGGAGGATGAAGACGGACATCCCTTTTCGGTTGACCAGTCGTTGGACATGATCTGACAGTTTCCTTTGAAAAGAAAGCCTCGGGCGGTCCCCCCGTCCTCCAGGTGTTCGAGAAGGGTCAAAGACCAGATGTTGGTTTCGACCAGATGAATGCAGAGATCCACAACACAGTTGGACTGGCCGGGTCGTTGTAACCAGTACGGGGTGCAGACACCATCTAAATCCGAGTTTGTTGTTGAAGAAAATAACGGCTCTTGCACAAAACAAATTTCCTTCTTGGATCTGTCGACTTGCGGGGCGGGAGCGGGCGATAGAGGGACGCCGTTTCACCCTCCTCCGCCGGCTGAAATTGATCGGCATGCCATCAACGAGCGATCAGCCTCAGTCGCGCAGGTAAAGGAACCCTCCACCGACATCCAGACACGTAGTCACGTGGTATCCCCGTGGCTTGTTTAGGCGCAGCGATATTAATACATTCCCTCAAAACTCTCCAGCCAGAACCTCACTTGGCTCTCGACAGCGGCTGAAACACGCCATGTGGCAGACTTCAAATATACCTCCTCTACTCGGTACTCCGTACGCTATCGGAGCCATGGAATTCTGCATATAGCTTTGTGCGAGTTCCTGTTTGTTGGTGTCGCAAAATCTCCAATGCTGGCTTTCATCGTTGCGTAGCCTGCGAGTCGTTCGTTCCTTCTACGTGCCGGCGGACGCAGGCGCCCAACGCAGGCCAAACATCACTTCAGGTGGCTGTTCACGGCGCCTAATTTTTCTTTAATAATACATATTCTTATTCTTGGGCCGCAACTACCAGATGAGGCTCATATGACACTCCCCTTTGTTCAGTCTTCAGATTCCCCTTTCGAGTCA
The DNA here is from genome assembly GCF_000835475.1 of Cladophialophora bantiana CBS 173.52. Taxonomy (NCBI): domain Eukaryota; kingdom Fungi; phylum Ascomycota; class Eurotiomycetes; order Chaetothyriales; family Herpotrichiellaceae; genus Cladophialophora; species Cladophialophora bantiana. Next base: position 221,037 of record NW_015971598.1, read on the forward strand.
TTAAGCATGTCTCATGGCCTCCTCGATCCTTTTCAATAGCACACCTATGGACCCTCCCTTTACGAACTCCACAGCCTCATATCACTCCTCTCCAGATCCTACATGTCCGCATTGCGGCTACCATCTCCTCCCGACCTCCGAACCCTCTGCGGAAGCCGTCGAAGCCAATCGCCGTATCCGTGATCTCGAAGCCCAAGTACGGCTCCTAAACTCCAAAGCCGCCGCTGCAGCAGACAAGCTTGCGGACTACGAGGACGAACTTACGTATCTGCGAGATGCACACTCCAAGTCCCTCCAACAGCAGCAACAAGCAGGACCAAATCCTAGGCTGAGTAGACCACCAGTGGAAGGAATAGGGTCGATAATAGCACCTTCGACACCAGGCCAAACGCTACCGCAGCAGCAATCAAGGCTGGCAAGCATCAGTGCATTCCTTCCGGGACGGAGAAGGGAAGCGAACACCAGCGTAGGAGGACAGATCCCCTTGACACCGGCAACAGGTACATTTCCGCAGAACAATTCCGCAGCCTATGGCAACAACACGTTGTCTCCTCCGAAAACACCCTTCTTTGGAGTTGGAGTGATACCCAATAACTCTACACCGACCCTCTCCTCAACCCTGGACAATAACCCATCAGCCGTGAGCCTCTCATCTTTACAATCCTCTCTTGAAGAAGAACGCACCCTCCGCCTACGTGCTGAATCTTCATTATCACAGACTCAAACCGAGTTGGAAGAACTCACAGCACAATTATTCGGACAGGCAAACGAGATGGTTGCGAATGAAAGGAAGGCCCGCGCGAAGCTAGAAGAGAGGGTCAAAGTGTTAGAGCAGAGGGATGTCGAGAAGAGGAAGAGACTGGAACGGTTGGAGAAGGCTGTGAGCCGGATTGAGAGAGTTCGAGGCATGGTCGGCGACTGAAAATCCTCGGAGCAAACGGAGATTCTGCAAGAAAAGGATGAGATGCAATCAGAAGAAGTGCCTACTTAACCAGGCTACTGCCTCGTCGACAACGGCGTTCGACTATCCCGGCCGTGGCTATGATCGCCCTTGAGTTCGAGTATATGAGTCGACATGGCGTTTCGGACAACACATGGGCCCACAAAACTCCGAAGAGCATAAACAGCAGCGCTCATCTTCGACCAAAGAAGCAGGCATCTGGCATGGAAGGGAAAGACTGGACTGAAGTGCTCAAGGAAGTGGAGCGGACAACAACGTTCGACTTCGACCGTTTAACTTCCAACTAACGGACCTTTCCCTTTGATTGCCATAACGTCGAACGACCGGAACCCTTATGAATCAGGCTGGATATCATATTGGCCTCCAAAGCTCGCAGGCCCGGCAAAAGGTCAATGCAAACATTGAAGGGCACAGGCAGGGAAATGGATCAAGAACCAGAAAAGGAGAGAAGTTCAAGGGAATACGCCCGTTATAGGGCAAGCCGAGCGTAGCAATCGCAGACCGGCAAGGGAAAGGCAGCAAATAGATCGGGTTACGGAGAGTGGGACGAAGCGAGTCAATCAAGCAGGCAACCTAGGAGACTCGTTCCAAGGATGTACGGAAACCGCTACTATCTCTATCTCAATGCAATATGTCTGATCGAACGTTCTTCCCAGACCGCGACATCTTTTCCCGCGCTTACCATCGATCGGGGCTTTCTTCTGATCAGATACCTTAGGCGTCTCTCCAGTCACGTGGGATTTCAATCACATGCGGCCGGCTCATTCCAGGTAACTTTTCTGTTTCCCGAACCTCATTTTCTCTCTTTTCAAATACATCATGTCAAGCCATTCACCACCATAACAGCATTCGTCGATGACAGTCCACCTACTAGGGATCAGCCTCTTGCCATCTGGTGTCAAAGAACTATGAAGGTAAGCAGCAGTCCCAGGCATCACCAAGCCGGCGGGGCAGTTTGTTCGCATCACCACCTCGTTTGGGGTCCGAGCAGTCTCTACCAGAGCATGAAACGGGCACCTGTCTGCAGGATATAGGAGAGAAGAACCTGGCGAAGGCTGTCGAGCTGCGGCCGTTCCAACTCCCACCCGAGCCTGCTCAACCTGCAATGTTCCACAAAGCGGCCCGGCAGTCTACCTGAGTGCATACTAATGTCAGTCCTTCTACAACCGACGTCATTGAATGGACGATTCACATGGGCATCAAACATTAAAATGGGATGCTCTGTGCACAGCACGTCGTGGATTTGACCAAGTGTACTCCGTATTCACGGACAGATCCCGAAGCCAGCATCTCCAGCCTGACCTTCCGCCCTTGATTTGACATCCGACAGGAACCTCTTCTTCAACAAACCCCCCGCCGCTGTCTTAGCGCGATTGAGGTCTTCGGCCGACTGAGAGGTGATGGAAACTTCGGCATCCGCTTGCTACAGCTTCGTTCATGTGTTCTCGGCCGTACCAGGGCCTCGGACAAGTCTCAGTCTGAGGCTCTTTTCGCGCCCCGTCAACACAGGACCCCGAGCATTAGCATTGCTGTTCACTGTGGAAAAGACCACTCGGCTTAGGACAAAGCTCCTTGGTCGTTGTGATTGGCAGCTTCTTTGAAAACTGCCCCCACTGTCATCAAACGCGCCTAACTCCACCTTCACGGTCACTCACCTGTGAGCACGGCTTAATTGAGACGACGTATACTCCCTGTCTACGCACTTCAGCTGAGCCTCTTCCAATGACTGCCCCGTGACGCCGATGAACCCCAGAGTACGAATACTTCGTGTGATACGCCATGGCCAAGCCTCACTTGATGACTCTGCCTGCGCAATAACCAGATTCAGACTTACCATACCCGGTAATAGACACATCTCGGAGATGGATTTGCAGACGTCAGTGCCCAGGTTTGTGATCCCTTGCGTCTTTCTGATGCGTGCATGTATATTCTTATAAGCATGCCTCATGCACCCTTGAGCTGTTTCTCTCGAGATGTTCCAAAATCGAAGTCCGCGCTCAACAGATCAAAATGCTTGTCTATCAAGTCTCGTTGGTGTTGTTCTCTGTCACCGCCGCTTCTGTGTCCGGGGCCGGACTTCAGAAACGAGCAACAGTTCCAGCTTTCGTCCGTCAGTTTGGTATGTATCTTCCATTTCTTGATGTTGTCTCTTTCTCGTTGACGTCTTCGGAGGAGAAAGACAGAGTGTGAGTTTGTTAACGAGAGAAAGCTGATAGAGTAATCTCATAAAAGCTCCGGTGGTATTTCTCGATTCTACGGAAGTGTTCTTCCCCAGTTCCATTGCCTCACAAGTGGCGAACACGCACCCCGAAGATTTCGCTGGGCGAAATATTACTCCCCATGCCCTTTTGACCTTGTCCAATCTCAACAGCCTGGACAGCTTTGGCGGCAATGGCACCAACGTGTCTCTCACTTCCAATCAAGGCATCCGTGCCCTGCCTTTGTGGTTTAACGGTGCGAAACCCACCAATGGCTCCTTAGCTAGCAACACCACCGCCACCGCGGTCGTCACCGTGAGTAAACCCAACAACATCATCGACGCCTTTTTCTTCTTCTTCTACGCCTACAACCGCGGCGACTGGATCTTTGGACTCCCTGTACTCGAATTAGGCGATCACGTCGGCGACTGGGAACACGTGATGGTGCGGTTTCAGAACGAAACCCCCCAGGCCATGTGGTACAGTCAACACTCCTCAGGTCAGGCCTTCACATTCGGCGCGGTCCAGAAGTTCAACAACGGGTCGCGACCCATCGTGTACTGCGCCAACGGCACACACGCAAACTACGCCACGCCCGGTACACACCCACTGAACATCAGCGGACTCAACCTCGGGACAGGCCTTCCGATTTCGCCCATCACCGACTTTGCCAGCGCGGGCACGCTCTGGGATCCTCTCGCCAACGACAACGCATATTTCTACTCGTTCGACACCGCGACGCAGAAGTTCACAGCGTATAACGGGGTAGATCCCACCGGCTGGCTGGACTTCAACGGCATCTGGGGAGACGTGCAGCTCCCGCTCAACGCGACCGGCCAGATCGACCTGATCGGACAGATCAAGTACGTGAGCGGGCCCACGGGTCCCAAGTTCAAGGGCCTAGGAAGGGCAAATGTCTGCAATACGAGTTCGAATTCTTCCTGCATCGTCCTCACCTCGCTGGGTGCGTGAAGAGAATAAAAAGGCAAAAGAAAAAAAGAAAACAGTGGGGGGTTGTTGGGGAGCATTTACAGAGATGTAAACCGCTTTCCCCCTTGGGCTGGGGGGTCGGGCACGTTGTAATGGAATCAATGTCCAACATAGTGCGGAGGATGGACACCATCATACCATGAATGTATATTTGTCACTCTAATCGGAAGCAGGTGGTACTTCATCCCGATAGAAGGAAGGGGTAATAATATTCTAAATTTTTCTTTTTTCCGTCGGTAACAAAAGTTGTCCCTCGCCGGTGCCACGATAAGGGTATTTTACTTCTGAAGTAGTGCGACTGTAGAGTACTCTCGGTACATTGGCTTTGTTTAGCCTTGCCGCCTTTTTAATCCCTGAGCTGAGCTCCGAGTACATACTTGTGGGCTCAGCATCTCTTTCGCGGCGCACACCTTGTGCGAGGGAGAGTTTCGCCTTGAAGTTTCAACTAGGCTCTTGAAGGCGAGGAGGCAGGGTGAGGGTAACATCTTGCATCCAGTATCCGTACCTTTAAGCTGTACAGTCGGTATAGGGTACAAAACTAAAAACTAATCATTGCTGATGTATTCTCAATATCGTTACAAGGTTTCGGCAGGTCTCGTTGCAGCTCTATGTGGACATCGTCTCAGGGTGGAAAACAATTCGCTCTCTTCTCACCGAGTACATCAATCTTCGCTTCCGTTGCTCCGTAACAAAATCAACCCGCCAACACCGGGTGCAAAACGCCTCGCTAACGTTGGTGAACGGTTGAATCATCCTCCAACTCCATCAAATGCTCTAACGCAAACGTTTAGAGCTGGATCACGTCCACTTCGCTGAAATCGGGTGGGGCGCCGCTGTAAACACAGCGACCTTTGGAATCGAGGCCTTGCCGAACATTGCTGACCCAGAGGTGACTGCTGAAGCGGCCCATTCGATGCACCTCGTCGTCACTAACACCGAGCTCGTCCCGAGGAATCCAGATGACAGGCCTTCTGGCTCGTAGCGCACTGTGTTGGAAAGCCCTCTGCACGAGTTTATCGCGCTCGTCAGGCGTCAGGTCCTCCAATTCATCGTTGACTCCACCAAAGAGTGCATCAGCAAGTTGATTCCGAGCTGCTCGTTGTGCCTCGACGTCCTTTTCCGTGCCGGTCAAAGGATTAAAGTTATTAAGCTTGTCAAAGACGTCCTTAGGTGGTTCCACGTGGCGTTTGTGAGGCCTAGACGCGCCCTCTGATTGCGTCAGACTTCTGCTTAGTGATGGATTCTCCCAGTCACCAAAGTTCGATGCGCGTCGGTTCCTTGTGTTGTCCCTGTCGGCCCAGGACTTGCGGTGGCCTCTTTGCGAAATGGTACGCGGGACGAGACCTTTGGTTTTGCCAGCTGTCATCTGAGCTGCTGCTTTCATCATTCGCAAGCCTCTGCTTTCTTGGTCTAAATTCATGGCAATCTCTGGGTTCTGGAACTCGTACGGCTCAAGGTCAGGCAACTTTTGAGACCTTTGTCGCCCGAGCCTGGCCCGTTTATCCTTCTCAATGTCTTGAAGTTCGATTTCCTGTTGTTGGCGGTCTTCTTCCATGGACTGTCGCTCATTCCGCTCCAGTTGATCTTCAAGATCCTCATTTTCGTTCTCGTTCTCGATTAGTCCATGTTTCTTTTGCATGGCTCGAGCAAACTCCTCATCACGCCGAACCGCATCATCCTCAAGAGTAATAGGAAGATATCGAAACAATGGGCTGAAAGCGTTGTTTAGCAGCAATTGATAACCGGCGGTGAGGATGAGAATTATAATCATCCCAATCGCTTGTCCCGTGCAGGCGACGTTCCCATGTTGATCTCTGACCAGGAAGAACATGCCAATCAGAGCAACTTCCATCACATAGACTCCCACGAAGGTGAAGTTAATGGCATTAGGGTACAATAGGCCACCAGTGTCGCGAGTGAACCGGTTGACGTAAAGCGTATTGTACCTGTAGACAAACCAAAATAACGTAAAGGTGATGATGTTGAAAAGCAGGATCAGAGGCGAGATAACGGAATAGATCAAACCGATGCAAGCCAGATTGGTATACACAGGGAAGAATGTTCCCCATTGGATATTTTGTAATTGGGTCTGTCGTCTGAATTTAGCCCGGGCCGTAGTGTCAAATAGCGGAGCAAGGATGAACCATCCGATGAGTGAGCCGACTTGCAGCAGTGCTCCGGCACTCACTGACAAGGCCTGGAGGAGCATGTAGGAGAAGAAATAGTTGCTGGCCTTAGGGATGTTGGTGCCAAGGAGACTTGGAACGTTGGTCCAGCCGTCCACACTTGTGAACAGCGCAAAGAACTGAGTCAAGGCTGAGGCGATTGAGACGACCAAGAACAGCTGGACGAATAGGAAGCAAAAGTAGTAGCGTTGAACCGAGAGCTCGACAAGCATACCAGACGGTGTGCCCTGACATCGAACCAAGAATCGGAGGATGAGGGGGAGGAGAAATAATAGTAGACCGAGCAAGGTCGCCGGCAACACACCCTGAAGGACACTCCGGAACCAAGCAGGAATCTTGAGAACCCAATGAAGCCAGGTCCACGTCTTAGCAGCAGTATCGAGCTGTGAAAGAGCCGACGTAAAAGCGATGGGAATGGCCCAGAGGATGATCATACCAACCACAATGGCAACAACCCCACCCGTTCTGATGTATGCTGACCACCATGGAATCGACATGTTGTCCCAAATAACATCATTGGGATCAATCTCGACCAAGCGTGGAGCCATCTGCTTGGGCAGATGGTGACTGACAGCTTGACATGCCATGTGTGCTGCGACCTGATGATTGAATTGGACGAACGCCGAGTTCATGAGAGGGAACCGTTCGGGATGAGCTTGGTCATCCTCTATTTCAACATTGAGCCGAGCAACCTCCTTCCGGCAGTATTCGATCGTATCAACCTTTTCTCCTATCAGAGGAAGCGAGGGCATCCATTGCCAGCCGAAGATTGGCAGTCTCATGGTTTCGCGTTCCTTTTCACTCAAATAACGTCGCCAGACTGCATCGTCGGGATCGTGTTCGAAGTTGCACTCAAAGGCAGACGGGTATTCGACTGGTTCCTGTTCGTCCGAGCCAAGACCAATAGCCTTTTTGAACTTTTCGAATTTCGTCAGTTGCTTCTCCGGTCGCGCCTTCTCACCCCCCATTGTACTACCTTGAGAGATTGGGCTCTGTGGTGGTTCTTCGCGAGGCAATTTCTCCATTGATCTTCCCCGGTCACCAAGGGAGCTCTCGTTCTTTGCAGAGGCATCTTTGGCACCTGCCGCTCGCGGCTGTCCGAAGACCTTGCGATTTTTGGGTGTTGTTGGGCTAGTTGTCTCTCCTTCTTCGTCGTGGGAGCTGCGTCCCACTTCCTTTTGTTCCGCTTCGGTCGCCACGAAGCCGTTGGTAGTGTCGATAGTATCATTCACTCCTTTGTTGACGCCACGAATGCCACCCAGAATTCCTTTGCCAACTTTGTCCAAACCGTGAGTGACTGCGGAGATGCCTCCCCCAATTATGGGGATATTGAATCTGTCCCGTTGAGGTTCAGAGGCCTCTTCTTCCCCACCATCGCCCGAGTCTGAGGGAACGGCAGCCTGATGACCATGAATGACATCGTGAAGGTTATGCTCCACCTGATGAGGGTTTCCAGTTGTAGTGCCGTGGCCATGAGCAGCTCGGTCACCAGCTTCATTTCTAATGGTGGCTCGCAGCTTCTTTTCCTCCTTGGTAAGTTTCGTGCCAGCCTCCTTCTCTGCTTTGGCGACGTTCTTCTCGTGCTTTTTGAAACATTTCTTGATAAGCTCGGTCTCTGCTGCTTCGAGAGTTGCAGCTAGCTTATCGCGCCATTTGATCTTGTTACTGAGCTCGTCGAAGTTTCGGTTGATCCAGATGTTTCGAAGTCCACCAGGGAATACGTCATAAAGACCGTCGAGGGCCTCGACTGTGCACCACTTCTGAGGGATCGAGCTCACCAAGACAGTGGTAGCAGAAGCACGGAGACGATGTTGAGGAGATGTCAAGTAAGCCTGCCGCATCCGGATGTAGTTGCGTAGTTCGTCGAAAGAGACATAGCAAATCCAGACAATCAGACCCAGGGCCAAGAGCCAGTGAGCCCAATATCGCCCGGTGTGATTGGGAGCCACATTGCCCCAAGCAAGTTGGTCCAGACCCGTGACATTGCTTGCGTTTACGTTCTTTCCGAGTGCAAACTGAGCCCCACGACCGTCGATGAGATTGAGAGGGATGAGAATGGGTAAGATGACCAACGCAGCGGGGACAAAGATCTTGAGAAGCGTACGTAGATATCTCAGGAAGAAATAGGCGTCCAGGCCGCACTTTTGGACGAATTCAGAGTTGGAGGTAGCAGCCACTGGCTTGATCCATTTCCACCAGCCTGAAGGTGTGGGTTCCGTCCTTTCTCTTTCTGGCACAAGGTATGTTCGGGGTTGGTATATTCTTGCGAAGCGGTCCTTGATGACGAGAAATAACCCGATTTGGATGCCGAACACTGCTATGGCAGTCACCAAAGAAGCAGCGAATTGACCTGCGCTTTGGCCATTCTTCTGTTCAGCTGCGGTGGTATTACCACCCAGATTTAATGTGTCGTTCAACGACATTTTGTATTATGATTGATTCCCTTGCAGATTTCTATCTCTTGTCTGTGAAGAGAGGTATTGTATAATCAAGGCTCGTTTTGAAGGATTGGTAGAAGCATGACTGGTTCTCTTGTGACGGCGTGCGTGCTCGCTTGGAATAGGGAGAAGGTCAGTCGACGTCAATGTCAGGGCGGTATTAAACAGGGCATAGCAGCTGGTCAACGAGACCGTCCTTTCGGGGGGCTCGAAATAAGTAGAGGGACAAAGCGACGCGAAGGATAAATGAAGGTAGTTGTAAGAAATGGATAATGGAGGAAGATCAACACAAAGCAAGCAAGATCAAAGTTGGATAAAGGGCTTGCAGGGTACGTATTGTGACGATCGAAGGCAGGGGACTGAGATCGAGAAAGACGTGTGAGGATCGCATGCTCTTGGTGTTTGGAGTGACGTCGTGGCTGGAGCATTGCCAATCGCGCAGAGGCCTTCAGGGCGCCCAGGGCGTCCACAGCCAATCAGTCCAGGGGCAACAGGCCGTGTCCAAGCAGCGGCGCGACAACTAGGGACGCCTAGGTCACTTTTAGTCTAGGCTGCCCGGTTTGGCGCCCAAGAGCCCACATCGCATTGCGCACGCCCGCATGGCAAAGGGCCCAAACCACCATCGACCTCCAGCCGCTGCCATCAGGTTTCAATCGTGCCCTGTCCAACTGCAGCAATGCGCCGTGGCGCAGCACGCATCTCATTTTATCGACTGGTGACAGATTGAGCATTTCCTACCGACAAGCGGCAGACAGGCGAGACGCCCGCACAAAGCCCCTACCTACAATTCAACAGCTGGAGAAACATGAAACATCAATGCGAGCCTTTGAAATCTCTATTACCTTGTACGAGTATGGAGTATTGTTAGCCTCTGTACCGAGTACTCGTAAATTGTCCAGGTGCATGTGTGTACAGTACCCGGTAATACGAGGTAAACTGAATTGTTCTGGGCATCCAGCCAGTCAGGCTGCTCGCAGCCTTGCGAGCCTCGGGAACGAAAGAATCCTCTAACCTCCTGCACATCGCAAGGCTGTGGATCCAGCTAATACTCAGCTCTCCTGCGACAACATTTTTGTCAACATAACAAAGAGCAAGCAATAGCCTGATTTCCTCTTTGTATTGCCCTTGATATCGCTAGTGTCCGCCTCCCTGCAAAAATGAGCGAATCGCCAATCGCTGTGTCGAAAAGCCCGTTTGGAATAACGACAATCACAATCACCCGCCCCCATCGCCGCAATGCAGTGAATCCATCCACTGCCCGCGCCCTGTACTCTGCCTTCATTGACTTCGAGGAAGACGCCTCTCAGAAAGTCGCTGTTTTCACCGGTTCCGAGGGGGCTTTTTGCGCCGGTGCAGACCTTGTCGATCTGACAGCGCAATCCAAGAAAGACCCAGCCACTCTCGATCCGCTGGACAGAGATCATCTACAACCAGTCCAAGATCGCAACTGCGGTCCGATGGGCCCCTCGCGGCTGCAGGTGAAGAAACCAGTCATCGCTGCCGTGGCGGGCCACGCCGTCGCCGGGGGCCTCGAACTGAGTCTTTTGGCTGACATGAGGGTTGTCGAAGAGGACGCAATATTCGGCGTCTACTGTCGTCGCTGGGGTGTGCCCCTGATAGACGGCGGTACAGTCCGCTTGCAGGCCATTGTTGGCCTGGGACGAGCATTGGATATGATTCTCACCGGACGACCAGTTTCTGCACCGGAGGCCCTGTCAATGGGTCTAGCGAATAGAGTCGTCCCAAAAGGCAAGGCGCTTGAAGAAGCTATCAAGATCGCCGAGTCATTGCTGAGATTTCCAAACGGGTGTATGAATGCCGATCGGAATTCGTGCTATTACGCGGCATATAGCGGCGCGACTTTTGAAGATGCAATGAGGAACGAATATGACCACGGCGTGAAGGTGTTGAAGTCGGAAAGTATCCCAGGTGCTGCTCGGTTTGCCGCGGGCCTGGGGAGACACGGTGGATTTGACAAGTTGTGACCTGTGCAGTTTCGCCGGTTCTGGCCGGTGTTAATAATTCATTGATCAATGATGTGGACACTCTTCTTGGAAGGCTGGGGTCATTCATGACAAAGTGGATTGCCTACGGATCTTCTCTGATAACTTCTACCTTGCTTCCTTTCGTCAACGTCCCCCATAATAGCCTGCGCTCTCGCCGCCACCAGGATACTGACCCTGAGCTTGGTATGGATCTTGATAGGCTGTCTGATATTGATAGTCTTGCCCTTTTTGACCATATCCATAATCACCAACCTCCTGTCGACCGTATTGCTCATATCCCGGAGGCGGCTGCATAGGCATAGGACTAGGCGATCTGTGACCGGAAGCCGAGCGGTCTCCCAGCAATGCAGCCTCGTGCAACTCTCTTGATCCACCTAGTTCACTGCCATTTGAACCAAGATCCTGTTCGTCCAAGCCGCGTGCCCCGCTTCCAGGGAAGCCGCCCATCAACTTCGTGTATTTGTTGAGTGAGCCAGTAACACCGTGTACACCGGGAATAGGCAACTTATCGGCCATGCTCAGCATATTACCCAGGCCGCCACCTCCACCGTGCTGCTGTGTTGGTTTATGCCCGGTGAAGTTGCCGAGAACGTCACCTACCATCCCAAGTGGATTGCTCCCGTGGCTGCCAGTCTGATGTCCTCCTCCAGGAATGAAGTTGGCCAGTCCACCAAATCCCCCAGTGTTGGACGACGATTGGTGGCCCCCGCCTCCTCCATGGTGCTGTTGGCCTGGAAGGAAACTGGCAAGTCCTCCCAGTGGGCCAGCATTTGTCTGGTGGCCTCCGCTTGTGCTCGGAGCGGAATGTTGGATATGCTCATTGACGCCGGCTTTGTGATTTTTGCCTGCCCGCACCCCTTCTGAACTCAACAAAGTCTCGAGACTGTGCCCTTTGTCAGGGAGGCCGTCCACCCATCTTCTGACCGCAGTGAACATATTCCGGTGGACCTCGAGCCCTTCGTTTCTGATGGCGGGATGATGGAATATACTCTCGACGTCGTGCATGACCTGTTGCACCGGGACATCAGGGTGTTCCCAAGCATATAGAACCCGTGGAGCGACGAACTTGAGAATCTCGGCCGCCACATTACCGGCAGGTTCGTTCAGCATATTGCTAAAGTGGTCCTTACTCAGCATCGAGTGCGTGGGATCGGTGGAGTGCGGGTCCGTCCAGACCTCGTATTGGTGTTTCGCAGACGATGTCAGAACACCCTCACTTCCAGTTTGAAGCGCCTTCGAGATTGCGTTAAGAATGGGTCGCACAAAAGGCGCCAAGAGTGAGAGGATAAAGACCGTCAAAGTCTCGGTGATGCGGTCGACAAGTGCCTCGAGGCCAGGAATCTTTTCAATGATTCCGCTGATCGTCCGAACGACTTTGTCACGGAAGGCAAGGATCGGATAGATCTGAGCGACCGTCTTGGCCGGATCAAAGTTAGGGAGGCCTTCAAGAGCGCTTGATGCAGGTTTCCCAGATTGTGATGGTTGGGTTGGCACTTGTGCTAGAGCAGCTGACTGCATAAGCTGTGAATTATGAGGGTCTGGATGTTGTGGTTGTCCTTGTTGCCACGGCTCCATCGATGGTTGCTGCCAATTCTGATTCGCGCCGGAATATTGGTCGTGTGCACTATAATTTTGGGCCATTCCTTGGTCGTGCCACTGAGGTTGATGTTGAGGTGGCAGATTGTTAAAATTCTGCGATTGATCATGCCATTGCGGTTGTTGTTTATATTGAGGCTGATTCTGATCCCAATGGGGTTGGTAATTGGGTTGAGGCTGTTGGCTCCAAGCGTTCGCATCATACGCTTGAGGCTGCAGGGGGTAACTTGGATGAGATGCCCGGCTACTCTCCCAGTCATCTACGCCCCTTGAAGACTCCCCATAATCATCTATTCCACGATACCCGCCCTGCATCCCGTACCCTCCTTGTTGATTAGCACGTGCTTGGGCTTGAGAGCTCGCTTGCAACTGTTCGGCCTCATCGCAGAGACCTTTGGTACCGGGGACTTTGGAGAGAAGTTTGACCAATGTCGCCAAGGGATTTGACGACTGCGCCGCTTGTTGAGCGGTGCCGAGAGCGTTGTCCATTTCATTAACTTCACTCTGGGTGAAATGGTCAGTAGCCTCCCCAAGGACGGAGTGATAAAAATCGACCATTCCGAAAGTGCCTGTGACAAGAGGGAAAACGTGCTTTCCACGCAGGTTAATGGCGGTGGCCGCCCCAACATGAGGGAACACATTGTGGAAGCCCATTTCACGAAGTGCAAGTTCAACGTAGTTTGTGTGAGCACCGAAGTCTTCCAGTGTGTGCAAACCTTGCCCGAGGCATCTCAGAGCCTCAGCGAGATCTTCGTCTTTCCCTTTAAAAAATCCGTGGCCATTCGTATAAAGACGGCCGTGGTGGATACTACGTTCGAAGCTGTACTTGACGAAAGCCGCGCTGGTAGCCCAGTCACCTTTCCCGTTGGCAATATAATTCTTCATACCGGTCTCCATATCGACTTGAAGCTCAATGTCTCTAACCGGGCCTCGGAGGCGGACATCGAACTTTCGAGCGTCTTCGTTGTCATTGTAGTCTTTAGGATTGCTGGGGACTCTGTTAGCATTTATTGTTGACGCTGACGGAGAGAGTAACACACTCGATGTGCTCTTCAGGTCGATATACGCCTAAGCGCTCTGAGGTGACCTCGAACTCGGCCGTAGCATAACCGAATCCAAGGAAGGACAGCAGCCAAACCAAGATGCGAATGGTTTCTGGTTGTGCCTTCTTCAAAGCCCCGGTATCCATGGCCTGGGAATAGTCCCGAAGCCAGTTCCTGGACACGAGTGCTTAGCCTGGGGTGTTCACTCCAACCGGAACCAAAACGTACCCAAAGTAAACACGTTTGATCATCATCGAGTTCCATTTGTGATGGTGGATACACGCTACTGTCTTCAAGACATCTTCGATATCGCCATGACGCCAGTTCTTGCCCTCTACTGCAGAGATCGAGGCGATATCTGCTCAAAGCGTCAGCGAGGGTAATCTCAGATATCTTGGGGTCACCGTACTTCCAGCACCAAATGCATGAGCTTGGAGGGTAAACAATATCAAGCCCAGGAAGAGCACGAGCACGACATTCCGCGTGAATAGGGCCATGGCTCACTGCTGCAGCCTTTACGAAGAGGTTGTTGGTGTCTCTGAAGCCCAAAAAGCGGGGGGTCAGGAATTGGGATTATGTTTTGGACGAATGTCAACGCCAAGATGGAATTCGCCCTGCTTTTCAGGCCTTCGCTGAGAGCACCGTCAGGCGTTGAAATATGTACATATCACCAGTTGGACGGTACATCACCCTCCGAATGCCAGGGCTCGCGAACGCAAGTGACTTAATCGATAGGGGGACGGTTGGGAGTGGTCGGCATACGAAAGTCTTGCAGATAGTAGGTACCAGCCACATTTCCTACCCCACTGAGGTTGCCAGCCTCATTAGCCCAGGTGGAATCTGACCAATTGTCCGATTTGAATCCGCAGAGGTACTTATCTGCACTGCCACCGGTGAACGTACGCCGAATAACAAGTGATGAGTCAACATGCGTTTGGTACCTTGCAGAGCTGAGCCGTGGAAACAAAGATCGAGCTATGCATGAGACACTTGATCTAGGTACCGCCTTGCCCCGTACATAGGAAGTCAACCGTTTTGGGAACATCCCAACAATGGCCATCCCTTGACAAGAATCCTGAAGGCCTACAAAAGAAATGGACCGCTTTCTGAACATAATCCAGACTCGTAAATTTTTCAGCTTTCTATCAACTAGAAATACATCTCATAACGGCGGATATCCCCACCGACCGTTCTGCTGGACAAGAATGTGGCCCATGTAAAGTCCGATATCGTTTTAAGCCAGCCGTCAACCGTGAGATGTGGCATCTGTTCCATCCTTTGTGGAACCAACATACCCAACCAGAAAACCCGCATCAACCCATCTGGTATCTTTTATGTTTTCTCATCTGTCATTTCCTCGCCCAAGGTGCCGAATGTGCCAACTCCCGTAAACCCCCGTGGAAATAAAAACCGCCAATATGATGATGATGATCGTTGTCTATCATGATCCTCTTGACCTTGGATATGCTCGGAAAACTCCATGCTAAAATCAGAATCGTCTTTTGAAATCGCTGTGCCACCGTACTCCCCATTGATCCTATCTTCCACAAATAGCTGGTATCATGATGTCAACTTCGTCGAATCGCTATGCCTTGCCGGTCGTTTGAAAAATGAACAAAAATTTTCCTCGTCGTGAGATACATATGTACAAAGCAAAGCTGGGGGGTGAGAAGGTAGGGTAGCGTGGGAGGGAGGTTGTCAGGTACCGGAAAGCACAAGGCAAGCGACACATCATAACACCGGCCAGAACGAATACAGCGACACAACGACAACGAGCACGGAGGTAGAGGAATCCAAGGATAGAGATTCTCTTACCACCGGCGGGTGGCAGTTGTTTGTTGCATCATGCCTGGCGAGATGGACGACGGCGGGCTTGCGATGCGGTTGCCGGTGGAGGGATTCACAATCGGGATGGCGTTGTTGCGAGAACGGATCGCCGACGGCTGATGGATTTTAAGACTGCTGTGGTTGCCGATGAAGGATGGCGGGGACATGTACGCAGACGTGGCGGCAGAGGAAATGGACAAGGCAGGTGTTATTTGTTGTGGTTGTATCTGGGATTGGAGTGGAGACGAATCGGGCGAGCCACTCGACAACGATGAGCGATCCGACGAACCTGACGTTACCGACTGACGCTTTGCGAAGTCAGTAAGGGATGAAGTTGTGGAGAGAGGCTCGCCACACACCTCATCGAAAGTCAAGAGGTTTGGGCAGAACTCTAGATCGTCATCCAGATCAAACGACCGTCCTGCCTCAAACCGCGCCCGGTATGCAGTCATGCTTGGAGGCTCGGTGACAATAATCTCTTTGACCACTTTGGGCGCACGGAACTGCCGATGGGAGTTTTGAGCGGCCGATAATCGGGGTGCTCGTCGAGACCGGCCATGGTGGCTATGAGTCTGGGGCATTGGTTGCGGATTGGTTGCCTGGTGTTGCTGATGGGCAGTGTAGTAGTAGGTCGACATGGCGGAGGTAGTTGAATCTGATTTGCAGCTATGAGGACGACCGGGAAAGGATACAGAGAGGTCTAGGACGGAATGTAGCGGTACAGTTGTATTGTCGAGAGGGATGCCAACCAAGCAAACAGTGGCAAAAAAACAAAGGTGTCAGCTGATCAATAAGGAGCCTCTTGGAACAAGCGCAGGAGGGTTCTATGCTGAACAGATCTGGGTTGGGAAGAATGTGGTGAAAGGCGTCAATGGAGGAAGTAGGAACAAGGCGTGAGAGGAAGAGGCTGAAGGGAGGGCGAGAGTGGGTGGCAGGTTGTAGATAATGGCAGCGTAAGTGAGATGGAAAGCAGCGGTGGGATGGTGATGTATGGTCGATTTTCGCGAACTGTCTGGCCAAACAGGCGGTGGAGGGAGCGCAGGCGAGAAGGCGAGAAAAAGGCAGAAACCGGGAGAGGTGAGAGGTGCGTGGTGGGTGAGGGAAGGATGAGCGCAGGAAGCCGGCGAGGGCGGGAAATATCAGGGCGACCAGCCCCAGCCAGGGCTAGTGCCGTTAGTTGAAAGTGCAGGACAAACTTGGGCACAAGACCCGCTTTGTGCCAGTTGGTGCCCATTGGCGGTGCCTGGAACGGCGGCGCCCATTCGCTGCCAAAACGTCTAGGCGTGGCCGACTAATGCGCCCTAGGCCGCGACGAGGGCTTCAATTTGCCGGGGGCAGCCACGAAATTTGCCTCTGCCCGGCTCCACAGTCTCGGAATAGCCCAACGCCCTGCGCGTAGGCATGCCTGCTCCATGCGTAGTTCTGAGCACAGGGACCGACCACCATGGCCACGGGGCCAGAGTTGTTTTGATCCTGCCCCGTCGCTCACCCACCATGCGCCAATCCCGCTAATCTCTTCGAGCCTAGAGACGAGCGCTTTCTGCACGAATCGTCTTCGCCCTGCCTCCTCCTCTACCCTTTGGGAGCCACCGAGGAGACCGCGTGGTTCTTTTCCCACCACCGCCCACTCCCCCCCCCAGACTTGGCCTGGAAGCTGCCAGCTGCCAGTACATCGTACTGCTCCTACTGCTTCTAGCTACCGAGTCCTACCCGGTCCATGGCCTGCGCCCCTCCTCCCATGATGGATGTGGAAAGAATCGCTGCTTGCGCCGCCGCCCTTTCCCTTTCTCACCTGTCCCTCATGCATCTCACCACTCACCACTCAACTGGTGCGCGAATCGTTTCCATTCACGCCGTGTGTCGCCCAACCCGCTTGATGTCTGTCCTGGCCCTCCTTCCCGGACGCTTCTCGCGTCGCATGGGTTATTTCGGCCAATGTGAAAGCTGCTCTAGGAAGCGTCTGGCCTTTGCAGATCAGGGAATAGTTCTGCGTTTCCGGCTCTGATTTGTGCCATCTGGGCCTGGTGTGGCCGACCTTTTTCCAACGACCAGGAAGATAAAGCCCTAGGAGCAGACCGCGAAGATGGCGCATGCTTCAATGTTCCAAAAACCGAACACACCATTCCCTAACAACTACTTGGTACGAGGTACAAAAGATTCCCCGCGAACTCATTGCTCCTTGTCGCGTGATATGATAGCTCCGTCTCAGTGATCACACACGGTTACCCCCACCCATTGCGCCTCAAAGGCCGACTTCATCTCCCCCTGTCTAAGAACCACGATGAACTCGGTACGCCTGCCTACGCACACAGAGAAACTTTTGCTGTTAGTGTTCCCAACATCTTGGTTGTCGGCAACAGAGAATGCAGGCGGGAGAAATTGTTGTCGTTCTCGTCCATCTCCCTCGTATGTCCCAGAAGAGTTGGTGTTCGGGAATGGGCTTTGCTGTCAGAATTGGCCGGTCTGGGCCTTGAAACCAATGTTCCACTGGGCACTGCAGGCTGAGCAAAGCAAGCACGAATGACGCTGGTGACGCTGTGAGGGTGTCGGCTCCTGGAGGAAGTCCAATCAACCCCTGAGATGTGGGCGACCGGGCGCCAATCTGTGAACCCCTTTTGCGCCATTGACGCAGAACAGACACCACATACGAGGTAAATCGACGAAATGGCGCGGAACAAAGTCGCGCTCGGATCAAGGATTTTCCCCTGCCGGCTATTCCTTCCTCGCTTTTCCAGAAACTCACTCATCTCAAAACACGTTACCCCAGATGTTACAGTGCAAGAGCACCATTGAGCCTTTTTTGCTCTCATAATCTGCTGCCACTATGCCACAAGCGGAACATGCCTTATTCGGGCGATATAAAGTGGAGTTTCCGAGACTTATCCATCTTTTCTATGCCTCCGAGTCAATGCTCAACACCAGCAATACTTGTACTTGTTAGATGCGACATCAAGGTACAGTAATAATCGAGATCGGCTAGAAATCTGTTGTGCTTTAATCATCTTGTCAGATTCTATTGCATAGCTTTCGACTCTACCCACTGCGTAATTGCAACTTTCTCTTTGACCATTCTTTAGTTGTCAGGCGTGAGGCAGAAGCTGACCGTCCCGCTCTCTTTAATCTTTCCACCTCTCGAAGGACGGATATCTCAGTCAGTGGTACAATCCATATCAGCCAACGTTACAGAACTACGACTTTCTTATCCCTCCCCGGGACATGTCTATGTGGAAGCGGATGATTGCTTTCGAGATCAAAGAGCTTGAACTTCCAAGACTGTCCGCAGGGCTTACCTTGCTCGAAATGGTATGCGATTGTGCTGCAACTGTCAGGAGACCAGTCACATGGACGACTTATACTCCTTATCTGCCGGTTCCATTCTGCCCTTACCATGTTCTTGGTACTTGTCCTTGGTACAAGTAACAAGTACCTGTTAGTCAATGGAGAGCGATCGACCTCGTCCGGAGGAAACCGAAAGGTCATGGGTCAACAGAGGAGTCCTCCAAATCTCCTGCTCCCTTGTTGCGTGGACCGTCTCGGCTGGTGTGAGATGTTGTGAACAGGTTGTTCCTTGGACAAGTACTGTACAAGTAGGCTCTTATTGACGAAAGACACGAGCGGCATGTGGAGCCGGGGTCATGAGGAAGGCCTCGAAGCGTGCAGGCCAGGTTGAGGGACATTCAGAGTCTGGCTGAGCACTGCAATGTCTACCAAATCTCACGGCATTTTGTCAAAGCCGCGACTTTTGGCGGACTAGAATTTACACAAGGATGCGTTCGAGCATACTAACAAGTACTTCCACAGTAGTACAGTACAAATACTTGGTACACAGTCGAGGAAAGTGATCATTTGATCGGAATGCATCTAACTAACAAAAGTACCTCGACATTTCGATGCGAAAGTCCTCAGCAATGCATCTTCACACGTGATGGTCAGGAGCCACAAAACCGCCTCAGATCAGCGAGGCACCACACCAAGTCCACTGACCGAAGAGGCGTCCCTGATGATGCATGCAATCCAGGCAGCGGTCCTTCGGGCTCTCTAAGGGCTAGAATATGGACCTCGAAAACCTGTGTTGTAATATTGCATTACGATGAAACGGGCGGGATTTCGTAGCAACAAATGGCGATGTTCGCATGGCGTGGTGTGAGCACTGCGGTGTGACCGAAGTGACTGGTATGTAGCCTGACGGTGTAAAGTGACACACCATGAAGCCTTTCAACGCCAGCCAGCGAGGCAGCCGTGGCGCCCTTCTTGGGTTTGTTCGTCGCCTGATCACTTTAAGAAGCGCACGAGGTAGTTATGCTTTGTACTTGAACATTTGCCGGCCTGATCGTTTGAAACTGGTGCTGTCTCTGTTCCAGAGGCTGGGTGATCGTGGGATGGTTAGAGGCGTCTTCCCGGCGCCAAGCACGACGTAGTATGCCCATGCTCTCGAGAACATGCTTGTACTTGTAGAGGGATCAACACCCGTCCTTGTAGACCTTCGTCGTCACTCGTATCGAGATATCATCGGCTACTTCCGCCAGAGATGTTCGACGTTTGAAGGTCGACATACAACATTCACGGAAGCTGTCGTCGTTCAGCGTCGATGGCGTCCAACTACTACCAAGGCCTTTTCATCATGGTCTCGAAGTGTGGTGACAGGGTAGAATCGAGACGCATTCCCCAGGCTCATATCGGATAATCCACCTCTTCTCCCTTTCTCAACCTACTCTGCTCTTCTCGCTCACTCGCTTGTCCCTCAACATGATCATCTAATTCTACCAGATCGCCGTCGCCGCGCCGGCCGCCTCTTTCTCCGTCTCTTCCCATCAAACGCTCTGCCTCCTCCCTCGTCTCGTCCAGGCCTATATTGCCGCCGGGCTTCCCGCCTTCCTCTCTCCTCCCGATAACAACATTCCCTGCGGCGAGCATCCCCGCGCCCACCCACCACATCCCGCCCAGCTTCTCACCAAATATCAACGCACCCAGTATGGCAGTGATGACAAAGTTCGCAGAGACGTTGACGATGCTGACACGCGTGGTTGACTCCGCGCGGGTCAGGGCTGAGGTGAAAAGAGCCCACATAAGGGCATTGAAGAGGAGGTTGAGGAGGAAGAAAGTGCCCCGGACGAGAAGGTCGACGAAGGTGTTGTTGGGAGAGAGCGAGAAAAAGGTAGAGATAGAGGAGGAGAGGTTGGATGTTAGAGACGTTGTTGTTCTATTCGTTTGACGGACAGAGATGGGGGTTAGTCATTTGTAAGGTGTACGGAGTTGGGGGACGCCGGAGGAGTGATACAAGAAAGGGGGCCGGGTTAGGGTCTAGATAAAGAGAGGGCTTGAGTAACTTGAAGAAGCCCAGAACCGTAGACGTACAGTTTTGCAAAGACGCCATTGAAGGCCGCGCACGCTCCGCTCGAGACGGCCAGCACGATCCAGACGGGCTGCCGTCGCAGTGCGTGGATGATTGGAGATTGATCCATATCGCCTGCTTCTTCGCCCTCGCCTTTCCTTTGATCCTCGTCACTGCGGTCCTGGACCCCTTTGGCGTCTCCGGCTCCTCTCTGGGCCTTCTCGCGCTGTCCGGTCGCGGGGCGTCGTCGTGCCTGCTGCGACATTTTGAATTAATAGAAGCTCCAAAAACATGGGCGTGGAGATGGACGGTGCTTCGCACTAACTCCCACTAGGCTGCCACAAGGCTGTCAATCGAAGGGGCGCGTGTTGATTGGTGGGGAGCCAGTCTACCTGTATTTACCTCGTCCTAGTCATCCAAAGCCCTGTCAGGTCGGGACGAGAACCTCCAGTTCATTTTACCCATGTGCGTCCCTGAGCCCACAAGAGACGTGATGGATTCTTGTGAAATGATATCGCACGACGTAGCTCTTCGACAAGAAATTGACATTAGCTTACCCAGTTAACATATTCGTGTCTCGACACAGAACCTCCAGTACATAGCACCAGGTGCATAATGTGTCCTCACACATTGCCACAGACGCCTATGCTGCTCAACTACCTAGGTCGTCTTTCATTCGGTGCTGTGCCCGTTATTGCTGTTGCAGAAATCTTCGAGGCAACGCTCCCTTTCTCCTCGGCCTCCTGCTTGTCCTTTGATTCCGTTCCGTGTACGCTCTGGTGCGCTTGCTTGCTCAAGGACCCTTCCTCATATTCCAAAGACTTGACAATCCCTAAGCCCTTAGTTTTCCCCTCGCGGAACAATATTTTATCTCCAACCGCAAGGAACTCGGGCCTCTGCACAAATCGAAACGCTACTGTGGCCCGATCTCCAGTTCGAATGTACTCGCGGTCAATCTCAATGATGGCGCAGGTCTGACTTATGGGACCTACATGGAGCATTGCTTGATACTTTGGTCGTATGGTTGTAGGGTGGGATAGAATCAAAACCTCGGCAACAAATTCTCTGTAAACCTTTGGGGGAGGGCCATCGATCTTCGGGAGCACGACCATGCCTTTGCGCACTTCTTTCCTTCGTATTCTTCTCAAAGCAAGGGAGGCGGATTGACCAGCGCTACAGGCCGGTACTTGTATTCTTTTCCGTTCGATGGATCGAATGTTTGTAGTTTGGAATTGGCCGAGTGAGTCTGGTCCGACGAGGACAGTGTCTCCTGCGTGGATGACTCCGGACTTCACGACTCCCGAAACGACTGTGCCGACAAAGGGGACAGAGAACGTGTCGTTGACATGAAATTCGAAAGGGGCCTGGTTATCGTAGTGACCATGATGAGGAAGGATATTGAGAAAAGTTCGAACAAGGTCTAGGCACTCCCCAGTGACATTGGATACTTGAAAGATCGGGCAGATTCGCTGGGATACAAACTGTGTGGCTGTCAGAACGGTCTCTTCGTATGTCTTGATGAAGACCGGAATTTTGCGCGCCCCGGGAGATTTAAGTATCCTCGTTAGCTGGGTGACCGTCTGTTCGAGGATCTGGGGAGGGCAGATGTCGATCTTGGTGATGACAACCATGACAGGGACGTTCAAAGCCAACGCTAAGCCGAGGTGCTCCTTCGACATACCAATCAGTCCGTTGTTAGCTGCCACCATGAGCAAGCAGTAGTTGGGAGCGGAAGAGAGAAGGCCAAAAACGGTAGTCCGAAGATATCGCTCGTGCCCAGCTAGGTCGGTAAACGAGATGACCTTTGCTGATCGAGTTCCAATTTCCGCCCAAGTGAGTTTGCGACCTGGCACGCTCGATGTGACAACTTCACCATGTGTGTCGAAGCCCATAATCTCCATGCCCACCGACGATGTCCGGCCGGATTCAATTTCATGCTTGTGGCGGAACAGGTTGACGCGAGCTTTGCCACGGCCGTCATCCAGGTTTCCCTTGACAAGGACACCTAACATGGTAGACTTGCCTGCATCGACATTGCCTACCACTGCTATTCGTGTCTCGATGACCTCCTCAGCCGTTGCTGGCGTCTGTCGAATGAGGAGCTTGCCGTGGCTCGAGCTGTCCTTGGTCGTGCTTGGCTGAGCTTCCTTGTCGCCGCCAACATTGTATGTCAGAAGGACGTTGACTGCGGCGTTGAGCATGCTAGCCGCTTCAGTGATGCGTTTTATAGCAAGATCCCACTGCTCTTTCGTGAATCCCATTGATTCGCCGCTGTCCTCAAGTCCTAGATCGAAGAGTGTCTCGCCATGGCCTTCGTCTATCCTGGATTGCACCAACCCGGACAATTCCTGAAGCGTCGCGGATGCATCGCCTGAGGTATCAAGCAGCCACTCTTTCAGTTTTGCCCGGCTTGGACTGTCAGAAAGGTCCAACTGGTCGAGGATGTCGAGCTCTGCATGATCTTCGGTGACAGACGAGTGTGCACCGGTGCCGTAACCGCTGTCGCCAGCGATGGACTCGGGATACTGAATGCGCGTTCTTGCTCGCTGTTTCTCTACATAATCCGCGAAATCGGAGAGCGCCTGACAGCAAATTAGAGGCGAAAATGATTCATGACTTGACATTTCCTCACTAGCTCCCCTTTCCGACGATCTTGCGGTGTCTGTTTGTTACGGCTGCCCATATTTATGTGGTATGTTGTATGCGCGATGAGGTGGAAGGAAGTCGTAGCGGATTCGCCCCCGCGGTCAGTGAGGTATTCGAGGAATCATGATTAAGCTGTGAGCAGCAGAGAAGCGCACCATTGCTCTAGTGCTGACGATGCATCTTGAGTGGTACTGTCGAGAGAGAATTGCTGGAAAAGGTAACAAGATGTCAGGGAAAGAGGTCAAGAGAGATATATGTACTGAGCATATGTACTTGGTAGATAAAGCGGAGGCAATGTTGGAGTCATGATGGTATCAAGCGGGGAAGCGCGTGGCGCAGAGGTGTCCACTGAGTCATCTCCCATGGGCCTCAGCCTCGTCAGCAGCCCAAATCTCGTGGTTCCACTAATAAGGAACCTAGGAGCCTCATGCACCATCACCCGCCAAAGACAAGCGGCTCCTGTACTGCAATCAGGCAAGGCGCTTTGAAAGGCGCGAGACTTCGTTCCCCAGCTGTTCTCAGTTGATTCACGATCTGCAGCTTCCAGTGACTCATTCATAAGGGCACTTTCCGGCCAGGGACCCTGAGATTGGCAATTCACGCTCTGTTGTGCCCCACGATGAGCTGGGAGCGGACCTCTGAAAGTCTTCTCAACGGCCCTATTGCTTGCCTGAAATCCAAAATCCAGATGGACGTGGATCACACAATCTCATGACCCTGGCTGGGGAGAGATGAGTACGACCGAGTCGCCTATTCCACTGTCAGCGATAGCCATAATAGCCTCTTCGAACTGCAATTACCTCGCACGAACAACATATCTGATTGTTTCTTGGTTGTCTGCTGCTGTGAGAAGCTGCTCAGTGACTTTTCCGCTGATTAGAACTGACCTTGATGGTCTCTTCTCCGTCCTCTTCTTCCTCAATCGTGTAGATTGTCTCTTCGACGTCTCCAAGCACAAGATTGCAGTGGCTATCATATGCCTAAGATGGGCTGGTGTATCAGTATCACTTCAATGCAATAACCATTATGCGGCATACATGTAGTCTTCCTTTCAGCTCTCGATCTCCACGAAGCCGGACAAACACGATCTCATCGAGGGATAAACGCACAAGGTCGAGTGGTTCGGACACCGCATTGGCGCCTTCGTCCGTTGAATCGGCCATGGCAAGATTGGACTCCCGGTATGCTAAATGAGTACAGTGTCGACTGGTGTATGGGCCCTGAGAGAAAGTAGAGCCTGATCCTTGTGTGAAGGGTTCGGCCCCGTCTCGCCATGTCGTGGACTTGGCGTCATTTGAAATTTGAGCTGTTTACCAAAGTGAAATGCGGCCACCGCGCATTTCGCTCCCTTCAACTCCCGAACCTGAACACTTTTTCAATGACTTAGCCGCCACTCTTTCTAGCTCTAGCCCAGGTCGCCGTCCATCCGCGGTGTATTGATGCATGGCTCCCTGCCTCTGGTGAGGTTGATCAATGGCTTCTCGCAACCCTCACAAAGTCGGATTCCTCACTTGACCGTTCACATTCTTCGTCGACAGTCCCCTTCTTCAGCGCATTGGGACACAAGACTATGGCATCCCAATCCTCGCTACCCACGATGTTTCCGGCGCTCATCGTCCACTACCATTTCCTTTTCTCCCTTCATATTAGGGAAGCATTCGACCCTGCCGGACGAACGCGATGACTTTGCGCCATCAGAATATGAGATCGAAGAGGCCTCGGCGGCTGATTCCACTCATGGAGCTAGAAAACTGGTGTCCATGCAAGCACTGTTGGAAGAAAACAATCCTGATCGGATACTCCTAGGACTAGTGACTTCTCGGATCGGGGACGATTTCATCGAAAATGCGGATGACGAGACCTTTGCACGCGCTATATGCGCATTGGACCCCGAACATTTCATCGTCCCTTATGGAAAGCTATTTCGATACCTAAAGCCGAGTCTGGAAACCCAGCCAAAGTTTCGAATCGTCAGATCACTGGAAGAGCGTGTAGCTACATTTATAAACATTCTCGACTCCTTAGTCACCCAACGACAAAAACATGGCTATTCCCTTGGCCTTGACATATATCGCCATTTATTACGCTGCACAGCGGCAGCTGGAGTGGGATCTTTTGCCAGGAATGTGTTCCGCAAGGCCATGCCAGAAGACGATGTTGAACCTGATTTGGACTGTTACAACTACTTCATGGAGGCCCTCACCTGGAACGAAGCATATAACAGACACGAAAGATACCGATTAAGGATAGTCCGGCATAACATGTTTCGTCGGTCCTTGGAGAACAGACCACTCGGCTTCTTCGGTCATGGAGTTGCCTCACCCAAAAATCCCAAAAACGAACAATCAATTAGGCTGGAAACGCTGAGTATCTTCAACGAGCTCGTGAACCGGGGGTTGAATGGCAATGAGGCGACCTTTTGCAACCTGATGGTCGCAATGGGTCGTGAAGGAGACCTAGGCAGCGTCAAGAGCGTCCTAAAATCGGCATGGAATATTGACGTTGATGCCCTGGACAAGTACGATGAGGAGGAATTGGAGAGTCCGACATTCTATGAAGTAGGCTCACCTCTTCGGCCTTCTGAACGTTTGTTGTTCACGGTGGTCCATGTCTTCGGCACGAACAATGAAGTCGCATTGGGAGGTATGCTGCTTGACTACATCTCACGCAACTACAATCTGGAAATCCCGGAATACATCTGGACGCATCTGCTGGAGTGGACCTTTGTGCTTTCAATCCAACACAGCAAGGCGAGGATCGAGCGAGGACACGGTGAAGGCCGCATAGCACGAAGGGCGGTCGAATCAGTTTATCATGTCTTTCACAATGAACCGTACAATGTCCGACCGAAAATTGAGGATTTGATATTTCGAGTCAAAGCCAGGTCCGAGGCTAGAAAGCTCTACAAGGCTGTCGAAGACCTCCGCGAATGCATGGTCCTGCTCGAGGAAGAACGCACCCGCCTCTCCGAGATGTATGATCAAATTCGTGATCTCCTTGAAGACGCAGATTATCATTACATCTTCTACGATGGCTTGCCCTCCGCCGCGTTCCTCGAATTAAAACACAAATATGTGCTTGCTTCCCTCCAGCTGGAATGTCACATCCAACTCATCTCTATTGCTGTGCGCAACACCATCAAGCGTAAAGACTGGACGTCGCATGACGAAGGCACAGACTGGCCTTACCGAGGCATTCCCAATATCATCGCAGAGTGGACGGATTGGTTGCCCAATGTCGTCCCCTACTATACACCCACCGGTCACGTGAGTGTCTGGGGAAGGGAGTCGCGCCACGCAGCCATCCAAAGTGCGAATTCCCTCCAAACGACAAGGACGGGCACAATGCGCATGCTGCTCGACTCTTATTCGCCCACTCGTCTCCGGCACGCAGCCGGGTTCATTCATCGCGGGCCTGCGGGAAACGCTCTGGCGAAGTTCCAAGATGAAGTCCGCAGCGATTCCTCGGGACGCCTGAGTGATTGGGTACTCAGGTTTGAGACGGCCGTCCGTCGAGAGCGGTTGAATGACCGCCAGGTCGTTGGCGCGCAGGTACCAGGACCGGATCATAACAGCGAGGAGTGGAGGCCTTGGGGTGGGATTTTGGGGAAGGGGAGGTTGGGGCGTGGGCCTGGGCGGAAGGGGTCGGCGACGAGGGACGGGGATCGGGGTGAGGACGAAGAAGAAGGGGGAAAAAAAAAGCAGAAGGAGTGATGTGACGCCGGAGTTTCGGATTGGCCGGGTGTGATACAGAAAGTGTAACAGGTGTAACATCATCATGTGTGTGTACATACTCGCGAACGACTTCCTTCCTATGTAGGTAAGTACGGGCTGTAGATTCCTGTCCTCGCAAAAGAAACCAATCGCCCTGATCAGAAGTGCTCCCTCTGAAAAGATCAAACAGGAAAAATGGAGTCAAATTGGATATCATGGACAAGACAAGCAAGAACAAGAGACAATCAAAAATATCCCTCCCATTTGCGCATCGACAAACCACCCGGTGACTGGCGCGGAGCTCCTGAAAATGAATAATTTGATCCTTCCCCTTTCCTTTCCCCTCCCTTGCCTTGCAAGTGTTTCTCTTTTGAGCTCCATTTCTCTGCCTTGGGGTGAAAACAAAAGTTGGTAATGGCAATTCGTCTCCTGATTTACTGGTGTCTCTTCTGTGGATTGGAGTTTCTGTTCCCTCCCTCCAAGTTCTCAACTCGCCACGATGCGCTCCCTCCTCAAATCATTCACAACCATATACCTCCCTAACCCGATCCAGCCCCATCGAAACCAAACCATCTGAGATTTGTGTCCGCGTATCATGGCCTCGCGCGCCTTCCAATACCGAAATACGTCGTTCACAAACATCACCCTGTCTGCGGCGCTCTTGCTCCCCGTAGCGGTCTTGCCTTTCGTCGTCGTCGTTCCGAACAGATTGCCGAATATGCTCTCGTAAATGCCCATGAGGAGGGTGGGTATAGCGTCTAATACGAAGGAGTATTTTCGTACAATGTTGATTGAGGGTAGAGTGTAAAGTGTGACCGGGCAGGCGTAACCGGAGTGACCTTTCATGATTTTCTGGAGGAATGAAGAGGCACCATGGTACAACGCGATGTGATTGGGATGGCCTGAGATGCCGGCTTTGTCAAAGGTAATAAGGACGTCAATGGTTGCGCGGGGTCCATCGGCCTCCTTTGGCGCCGGAGATGGTGGGGTTGATATGGATGTTCGAGAGGAGGATTTGGTGTGTTTCGAAGGCAGTGGTTTGGATTTTCGTTTGTCTTTGTCCTTTTCCTTGTCGGATTCCGGCGTCAGTGTTGCATGGACAGCTGGAGCAGACGGAGAGTTCAGATGCGGCGCAAATGCACTGGCCAGCACCAGCGCAATCTCCTCGGGCTTCCACTCCTCCTTCATCCCGTCCTTGAACCTCTCATCGTCTAGCACAAAGACGTCCTCCTTCCGCCTCAATCCCAGTGTCATGGCCGCCTTCTCCAATTCTTGTTTCCGTGTGGCGCCCAGGCCTTCACTGTTGCCAGTGCTCATGCAGAGGATCTTCAGATGGTTTTGAAGGGAGGGGTGAGTGAGGGCTTGCAGGGCCGGCGAGAAGAACATGGATTCGTCGTCCGGGTGAGCAATGAGCAGAATGATACGCTTGTTGCGTAGAAGGGCAGGCATAGGGGGCAGCATGGTCGAGGTGAGATGCCAAAGCGCAAAGATGAGGATAGGTAGGACGGTTAACGTAACAATCGTCCCAAAGGCCATGTCGGAGAGGCTGAAGTCACGGTGAGCTGTGTTATTAGATGGCAGCAGTATGCAGTCTCGCCGCGCAACGGTACCGCAGAGTGTGAGAGAAGATTGACGCAGTCTAGAGGACGAGAGTGTTTCATCCCAACCAGTCCTATATGCGGCACAGAGTTGACGACGGCAGCGGGCGAAGTTTCATGGTGGGAAGGCTCATGTGCGTAAAATTAAATAGAAACTAGACAGCAGAGAGGCAGTGCGATCCGGGAAAAGTCGTTGCAAGCCATGCATGAACCGGTGGAGTTGCAATTGAACTCGAACACGAAAAAGCGGTAAAGGTGGCCAGATCTCAATTGACGGGATGATACATTTACGGTGCAATGGAAATGGAAATGAAGCGGCGTTGCAAGGGGTGGGTTTTGGACGGTTTCGCTTCATCCATATCACCAGAACAAGCCAGGATCACTTGGATCACCCCCACTTAGCCGCCAAATTAAATCATTAAATCACCCACAGCCATAGCCAGGAGATAGGCTGCGGTCACGTGAGGGGGTCTTTGCGAAGGAGGACGGAATACGAGGAGGAACCGTGGGAGATATATCCTCTTTTCTTTTCTGCTCGGGTTATAGTTGTGACATTTTGGATCAAATCATATCTGGACCACGACCATATCACAGCAGACTCGTGCGAGATATTCCCGCCCGCTCAGCATCAAGTCTCAGTGGCCTCAGACGATATTCAGTCACGCGGACGGTTTGCTAGCGGGGGTACAACCACTTCGGTATACCAGAGGGCGGCGAAGGGCGCGAACATTGCAAGAGGTGAACTCGGACGTCCTGGGCAATAAGCTGCGAGTGAGATTTTCAGGGGGCGCTGCTACCTGTGTGGCAGAGATAACGACCCTCTTGAATCGGGAAGAAGCAACTGAGGCAATATACCTGGAGACGAGAACTTTGACAATTCGCTGACTCCCGGAGGCATGTGCATGGTAGACTTTTGGTGCAAAGTCGTGTCAGCAAAAATTTCATTAGAATGTCTGAATGTCAAGTGAGACAAACCAAGGCTGCTCCAAACTCCACGTTTCCACTTTCAAGAATTATTTCCTCGGTGCAACTTGTGGCCGGTGTGGCAGTGCCATCTGAAGAGAATACCCATACGAAGTCCTAACAGTTGAATCTTTTGTTGATTCTCCGTGTCAGCAGAAGGATGCCTACCACAATCGGAGGCTGAGTTAATCTCGCAAGACCGAGCTCGTAGGTCCGTCATCGACCCAGCATCGGGAAATGATGCACAGGTTGTTTGTCTCGCAGGAGAATCCATCCCTGTGGCCACGGTCTAGTATCGGTATCTTGTCGAGTAGTCTTTGGGCGAAACCACCAAACCCCGACCCTTTTTTGCGCCCTTGTAGATTGTTTCGATAATGTCGATGAGCTCTTGCTTGTCTTCGAGGACCCAGTTCAGCTTGTTGTTGTTGCCGGTGCCAAAATCACACATCATATGTTTGTTGCGGAAGAAGAACATGAGAGTCACCGGGTCGTAGAGCTCGTACATTTGTTTGAAGTCGGGGACTTGGTCGAGGTCGCAGACGTAGATGACAGCAAAGTTCTTGACCTTGTCCGCAATCTTGTAGAGGACTTCGTCCTGACGCATGCAGTCGGGATCCCAGTCGCGGCCAAAGCGGATGACCACAAGGCGCTCGTCTTCGGAGAGAATGGCCTGATCAACGTGCCAGCCGGTGACTAGGTGAGGAATGACGACGGAACCCATGGTTGCGCCCAAAAAGATGTCCGTAGAGAGGTTTGGCCGTCCCCGCTGTTGGGTTGCAATGTTTCTGCGGTAGAATAGGAGGTTGGAGGTGGATGAGAGACTGTTGAAGAAGCACGCAACGACAAATATGTACGAGTACAAGTACAAGTACTCGGCGGCAGCGAGGAGGCTTGGAAGATTCAAGAACGAGTCCCGAACGTCCACGTGACGACGGGGTGATGGAGGCAGCCGCTGGCTTGGCAGTGGTTGGCGTTATCGATAACGATTTCCCCCGCGAAAATTTTGGGTGAGCCAAGTGAGCCATGGGAATGCATACCGCATCTCCTCCGCAGCCCATCTCACTATCTTCTTGTGCTGTTCATTGGAGTCGCAGTGTTTGCCAGAAGGCCCAAAGTTCGATAATGGCAGCAGTTGGAGAACCTAGTTCGGAGATAGACACGCCCGTTTCAGTCCTGCGGCGGGATTTGACCTCAGAGAACGTCCCACTTGCCCGACGGTTTCGCGCATTATTCTCTCTCAAACACGTTGCTTCGCAGGCTCCTGGGCCACAAGCAACAGCCGCAATAGAAGCAATCGCTGCCGCCTTTGCTTCTCCTTCTGCGCTCCTGAAACATGAGTTGGCATATTGTTTGGGACAGACTAGGAACCTAGAAGCGGTACCGTTCCTTCGAGCGGTCCTCGAAAATAGGTCAGAAGATGCAATGTGTAGGCATGAGGCTGCGGAGGCGCTGGGGGCGCTGGGAGACCTGTCTAGTCTACAAATCATGCAAAAGATGAAAAACGACGATCGCGAGCCCGTGGTGGTTAGGGAGACTTGTGACATTGCCGTCGACCGCATTAATTGGGCACATTCTCAAAGCCGGCAAACCGAAAGATTGAAGTCCAGCGACTTTGCCTCCATCGACCCTGCGCCTCCTCTCCCTTTATCCTCAGAAACGCCATCAATCCCGACTCTACAGACGACCCTCCTCGACACTTCATTACCACTTTTCCAGCGATATCGTGCCATGTTCGCGCTTCGAGATCTCGCCTCTCCACCAGACCTTCCCACAGCAGAACCGGCCGTCCACGCGCTTGCCTCCGGGTTCAGAGATCCATCAGCCCTGTTCCGACACGAGGTGGCATTCGTGTTCGGGCAACTATCTCACCCAGCGTCAATACCCGCTTTGCTGGCCGTGCTGGAGAATACCAAGGAAGAAAGTATGGTGCGCCATGAGGCTGCAGAGGCGCTTGGTAGTTTGGGAGAAGAGCCAGGTGTGGAGGATATGCTGAGGCAATTCCTGGATGACCCCGAGCAGGTCGTTCGTGAGAGCGTCATTGTTGCTCTTGATATGGCCGCATATGAGAAAACCGGGGAAATGGAGTACGCCACTATTCCAACAGGGGTTGCTGCATAATTGGGTAATGCCTTAGACAGCGCGCGTGTCAGACAGAGACTGGCGTCAACTCAGTTATTTTGAACATCCTTGAAACCGCATTCGCATCTGTAAAACACGGTCGTGCCTTCGTCTGCGCTTCGTAGTTGCTTGGTATGATAGAACATTTCTGGTCGATGGCACTCCGGGCACTCCCTGGAGATGACAGCTTCGACCTGGAGATCCTCGGCATTGATAGCTTGCACTTCGGAGTGTTTTGCCCGCAGAGGAGATGGGAAAGCACTGGGCTTTGACTTTGAGGTTATGACTTTGGATGAAGTGTCCTTGGTGTATTGGAAACAATCGTCGCACTTGACCATGTCGTCTTTGTTTTCGCCCGGGACGATCCGCGGA
The DNA here is from genome assembly GCF_000835475.1 of Cladophialophora bantiana CBS 173.52. NCBI lineage: Eukaryota > Fungi > Ascomycota > Eurotiomycetes > Chaetothyriales > Herpotrichiellaceae > Cladophialophora > Cladophialophora bantiana. The sequence goes on from NW_015971598.1 coordinate 253,024, forward strand.
AGGAGCGAACCACAGGCGTCGCAGAATAGGAGGCTGCCTATTGCAACCATTGTGATCTCAAAAGTGTGTGGAAAGAGGGTGGCTGATTCTTTATAGTAGACAAGTAAAATTTTAATGCTTGCTGACAGGCAAGTCTGTGAAGGCCGCGAGGCGGCTTGGATTTCCGAAGCGGGTTGCCCAAAAGGCTGTTCCTGCAGCAGCCGCTCGGCTGGTCCTAGCACGGTAAGGCTCACCGCAGTTTAACCGAGCAGATCACCGCTATCTGGAGATCCTTGACGCTTTCCCCAGTCCTTGCCCAGTCCTAACTTGTAACTAGGCCTCTCTTTCACCTCCGCATCGTGGTGCGGCAGGCTGGTGAGGTTTGTGTCAAGACAATCCGCCCGGCAATCCACAGCCCGATGCCCACTGTTTGTTGGATCTGCGCTTGATGGCGTCTTTCCTGATACCAATCTTCCCCGGTTCGACCCCTCTCACATCACTAGCGAGGCGGTCGAGATAGCCGCATCGGCAGATCGGCGCAAGATCTATCGTTCAGAAGTTGCCCTAAGCCCATGGATCTCACAGGAGATACCATCGAGGTCGTCGTCTCGCGACGGCCGCAACGTGATCCCAATGCGAGGCAACTCTCGGTGGATCAGGCTTTGCAATACACTCCTATGACAACGTCGATTCTCCCCGCTTACAGTATGCCCCCTTCACCTCGAGTGTTGGTCCCGCGCTGATTCACTTTACAGATCGCATCCCTATCCCACAGGTCGGTCGCCTCAATGACTTGCGCCTCACTTCTTCCTCCGAACGTCAGGCAGTATATCGAAGCGAACTGTACTCCTCGAGGGCCAAAGAACGTCTTTCCGTCCTGCTCGACCCCAGCCGCCTGTCTAAGATCAAATTCCCTCGTCCGCCGATTCAAAATGAAAAATCGGTCGAGACAGACCTGAACCCCATACAGAACATGGTCCTCAAGATGTCAAAAGTCGAGTATGCATTACCCTCGACAACTGCTCCTCAGCCTACAGTCAAGAAGAAAACTCTCCAAATGCCCATAACTAAACCGGCCTTTGTCGTTGAAGTACCTAAGCCACCTCCGTCTTTAACCAGAGATGACCATGTCGCTTGGCAACAAGGACGGAAAGTGAGCGATCCTTCACTAAACACCAAGCGCGTGTTGGCGACCAGCTCCAAGAAACAGAAGGATGACCAGCTGTTAGCGAGCTTTGAGAGCCACCTGGTCGACATTTTCGAAGCTCAAGATCAAATTGCCCCCCACACATCGACAGAGCGAGTCAAAATCAACAATGCTATGTTCGATGTACCAGGTGGTGAAGACGACACTGAGCCGCGTCTTGCGATCCGTGTACATGAGCAACTTCAATCGGTCATGAGCCAACTTTTGTCCTCTGGTCGCTTAGGTGATGCTTCTGTGGAGTATCTTCGACGACTCCAACGTATATGTGAGCCAGCGATAGAAGCTGCGCAGACAGTCAACTTGCAGCTCCCGTCGGATCCAACGGATGAGAACATTTCCGCTTGGTTGTCGAAACTTCACAAAGCAGAAAATGGTGCTGCATCAGCCTCTACTCTAGTCTACACCGTCCTCAGCGCTCCTCACAATCAAGATCTCATCAGTTTAGAAGCACTACAATGGTTGCCTAACGTGCTCGTGAACTTGTTCGAGAACTGTTTGATCCCCACCGTCGAGGCCCGCCCAGATGGACAAAGCAGTCAAGTCTTCAGATATTCGTCTGTCTACAGTGAACCGTTGAAACGCTTGCTAGATGCCGGCCGCAAACTTCTGGGCCTTGTTGCAAGACTGTGTGTGGACATCAAGGGAGCCGGACCCGTCGTCAACTCCACCGAATTCCTGGCGGTGAAGCTTATTTTTGTTCAGAATGCCTACAACGACAAATCGTCAGCAATTGGATCCCAAGCGTACGAACGATTGAGAAAGCATGCCATGGCGGCTGTTGCCAAACTGTACGCAGCGTTCCCCGACGAGCGATCGGCGATATTGGACGAGGTCTTGACATCCCTGGACAAGTTGCCTTCTAATAGCCGGAGCGCAAGACAATATAAACTTGGAGGTGGCAGAAATATCCAACTGGTGTCTGCTTTGTTCATGCAGCTGGTTCAGACTTCGGCCATGCAATCAGGCGTGAAGAAGCGCAAGTTGCGGCGCCCACCACGGACAGGATCTTCGAATCCTGACAGCTCAGAAGAAAGCGAGGAGTCGGCCAGCGACATGGAGGTTGATTCTGCCCCTGGGGCGGATGAAGATAAAAGGAATCCACTATCAAAGCTGGGTCAAATGGCGCAGAATCTTCTGCATGACGCGCTCAACAGTGCCCAACATATTGTGATGTGGATGGTTGACAAAGCCTCCAAGGTCACGAAGTCTGGAGATTCGCCTTACCGCAACATTCTCGATCTGTTCGTCGAAGACCTCACCCTGGTGTTCCCATCACCAGACTGGCCAGCATCTGAATTGCTTCTTTCCGTGTTGGCTCACCGGATGAAAACACTTGCCGAGACAGACAAGGCGGCTTCCACCAAGAATATGGCTCTCGAATCATTGGGGGTCATGGGGGCTGCTATTTCTCAGACTCGTGCGTCTGTTCGAAGCCTGCTTTCATCAATCACCAGAGACGGAGAACCACGCTCCACTACCATCGCCCAAGATCTGTCAGATTCAGTCAGAGATCGGCCTCATTTCTCGCTTGAAATTCAGGAGCTTGTGTCTGCCCGCGGGCCATTTTCTATCGTCAACTCCTATTTGAGCCAAAAAGGAGGGGAGAGCTTGGGAACAAAGTCTGCGAGGGCATATCTCCTTGCGAAGTACGCCACGTTGCTGAACCAAATTTCCAAACACCCACGAGATGGAGAGCGGGAGTTCAAAATCGACGCGAGGCTTACGGACACCCTCTTGGCAACACTTCAACAGCTGTCCGGATCAATTGAATATAACGAAGTCGTGGATGATTACGCTGAAGTCACCGATCGAGAGGCTACACTGGCCTACATGCTCAGTATTCTAAACGGGCAATTCTGTTGCTTGTTTCCACACATTGCCAAAACGCTCAGTTCGTCTCTTGAAAGTGATCAGGCTCAAGTTCGCAGCCGCAGCTTGAAGAGCATTGCCGCGATGTTAGAGATTGACTCAAGTCTTCTCGACTGGGAACAATCGCTAGCGGACGCTGTTCTCAAGTGTGCTTCTGACGACTCCTCCTTGGTGAGGGACTCTGCCTTGTCTCTCATTGCCAAATTCATCATGCCAAGGCCCGCACTTCAAGCGAAAGCGTTTGGGATGCTTCGCAAATGCACTGCTGATCCCAATGTCGGAGTTCAGAAAAGAGCCATGGGGCATTTGAAAGACGTCTACCTGAAAGAAGAGAGACCGAAGTTGAAAGTAGCCATTGCGGTCGAGTTCCTGCGCCGAACTGCCGATCAAGAAAGTTCCGTGGCTGAGCTTGCTAAGAAGAATCTGGCAGAGGTTTGGTTTGATTCCCACCTGACAATGGTGGACTCCGCAGCTGAGTCTGCACGTCTGGACGTCGCGATCGGGGATCTCAAATCGCACATTGTTGCATGCGTTGACACAGACGTCGCCCGTCTAGCCCCGCTCTTGAAAGAGTTCTTGATTTGGAAGTTGAAGGATTCCAAGAACACCGATCAAGTCCGAGACCTATGTGCCCGTGTTGTCAAGAAACTGCTAGACGCAGCCAATAGCTCAGAGGTGGGACCGGCAGAATTGACGACACTTGTTGCATTTGTGGAGGCTCGACCGGAAACGGTGGTGCCTGCAGACCTAACCAGTTTGAAGAGCTATCTGAAAGACTTGTCCAGGCAGGATAACATGCCGAAGTTCATTTCAGTGGTGGCTATATTTCGTTCAGTTCTACCACATCTGTCCAGCACCCAAGCTCCGCTGCTGCAAGAGGTTCAGATGGATCTTCTAAAAGCTAGTGGCAAGCTTACACAACGCGAAGTTATCGAGGAGGTCATGTCTTGTCTAAGAAGCATCGGTGGTGTTCTGCAAGATGCCACCAAGATGGTTAGGTTCACGACATCGCTAGTAAGGAATTTGCAGCGGCCGGGGATGGTCCAAGAGACCGCAGAGGCTCGTGAGAAGGAAAGTCAATCAAGGGAACTCAGAGCAAAAGAGGATAAAATGAGAGAGCAATCCCTGCGTCTGCTTGGCGCTGTGGGGAAGCATCTTGATCTGGAACGTTCTTCCAAAGAATTTCAAACCTACTGTCCTACATACAAAACGGGGTCGGTTGCAGGGTTCATTGCGGACTGCATTATGGAACACACCCTCAAAGGTCGTCCTATTGAGACCCGAGTGAGGGCTTTGGAGAGTCTTGGCCTCGTCTGTCAAGCATGGCCGGGCCAGTTCAACAAACGACATATTCGCGAAACCTTCTTCCAAGTCCTGGAGGGATCGTCATTTGGCGGTTTGGACGAAAAAGACATTGGGAGGATGCAGGTCACAGTGCTTGAGTCACTCCAAGAACTGTACCGGAAGCGTGCCACCGTCAAAGAGGACGCCAAGAAAGTCGAAGTCCAGGCGTTGAAAAACATTGGCGGGGACAGCAAGACGCGCGAGGATGAGAGTGCGCTCTCGATCATCACCAATACTCTGGTCGACCTCCTCCTCCGAATTGTCATGTCCGAGACCGGTGTAACAGCGCTGCTCGCTGCTCGAACACTGGCCAGCATCGACCATCAGGGCATGATACATCCGAAACAAAGCACATCGGCGTTTGTGGCACTGGAGACCAGCACAGATCCCCAGGTTGCCAGTGTTTCCCGGCTTGCCCACGAGCACCTGCATCAACAGCACGAGTCCGTCTGTGAAAGGGAGTATATCAATGCCGTACATGCCGCATTTCGGTATCAGAATGAGGTGTTCAAGGCTCCACAAGGAGGCATTGTTCCAGGACACCAAGCTAAACTTGCAGCAGCCTTTGCAATAATCAGCACCAGTGGTTCGAAGTACGTGAAGAAGTTCCTCAGCAACCTGATTTCGAAACTCAACACCGACTACTCCAAGTTGGATGTGGCTGGGAACGAAATTCCTGAACATCTGTTGTTTGTGCTGTTTGTGACGCAGAACCTGGCATTCTTTGAGTATAAGAAGATGGATGAGCTACTGCACGCCGTGCTACAACTCGAGCTGGCGTTTGGCAGAAACGGTGGCGAGACCGCACAGGCGATTGAGACGGATCTCCGCTTGGCCTCTGTCAGCCATATCGACAATGACGCGGCAGATTTGGTCGGGATGGAGCCAGCCCCCCCGGACGTGGTCGTGGACCCTGTCATGTTGAAGAGACTGGCGACGGCCGCTTGTGCGATCACATTGATCTCCGAGGCGAGAAACTATTTGAAGCGACAGTATGGGGTATCGCGAGATGTTACAACGGCGATGCAACAGAACAAGCAAACCAAGGAGGCGGCAAAGGAACCGGTCAAGGTGCACGGAATCAGTGGGGACAAGTTCTGGCACAACTCCAACGCGGTTCTGGAATCACTCGGCAGTACGGGCGCCATGATTGCAAGATGCCGAGAGTTTGTTGATCTTGTGGCCGTGGATGATGAGGTGAAGATTGCCGAGGAGGAAGCGGCAATCAACGCCATGCTGGACGTTGCCCCGGAGCAAGCCATGAGTGCGCAACGCGGTCGAAAGCGCAAGAGTGGACCTGGGTCAGCTGGAGGGACCCCGAAAAGAGCTCGAGGTCGGCCTCAGAAGAATGGACACGCGAGACGTTCGTCGAGCGTGGCCTCATCCGTGGGCCACGATCTTGACACAGATGTTAATGGCTGAAGCAGTATTATGAATGATGACCGTTGAACGGAATTTCTCTGGACAGTGAAAAAGGAGCAAAGCCTTGCGGTACATGGAAGGGAGGAGTTTGGCGGACATGCTGGAAGGACAGCGGCTGGGACACGGGACGAGGTGTTTTGCCGCCTGGGACTGGGCTTGCATTCTTCTCATATATGATACCCCCACAGAGCTTTCTTTTGAGGACCGACTGGTGCCGGGGTGGTTGCTAGATGCCAGAGGGTGAGAGGAGTGCAGATACAGAGGGCCGGAAGAGAGGGGAGAGAGTAGAACGAGACCTGGGAAGCGATTGGACCGCATCGAGGAAAAAGAGCTGAAAGAGCTGAGGGATTTGATAAGCGATGAGAAAGTTGTATTTCCCGGAGGAATAATATCTTGATGGTCCCCTGAAAGCAGCCATTGGAGCCACTGCAAGCCCAAGCTTGTTCCTGCTGCCGCTCTTCCGATCGCGCCCAAGCGGGTTGTTGATCTGTGTTGCGGCTTGTTTGTTCTAATACCTACGTAACAGGTTGATTCGGTTTCCCACTTGCCCTCTCTCTGTGCCCTCTGCTCTCCCCTCCCAGGCCCCTATAAGCCCAAACAGCACCAGGTACATAAGCTCGCCGTCATTCGGTCATATGTCTCGTCATATCCACGTATAGCATCATTTCTATCGTCCGCCCGTTTCTTTTTTTCCTTTGGGCTTCTTGAATTTTGGTCAATCTTCCTACAGCATTGCTAGCTCGTCTTCTTCTTCTCCTTCTTCTTCTTCTTCTTCTCTTCTCTCCTTTCTGGATATCTACCACAGTTTTCAACATGAAGTAGACCTCGCTCGCCCTCCCTTCCCTCGACAATGGAGGTCCTTCCTCGATTAGCCCGTCGCGGCCGGCAACATCTACAGCTCCGCCTGCGCCCTGTTCGCACCCTCCATATCTCTCCTCGACTGGCGCCTCCCCAACCGCTGAGACCATGCCTGCAATCCTCGAGGCCCCTGTCGACCCTGCGGATATCTCAATTGTCCTCTAGAAGCCCGCGCATGGGGACTTCCAAGCCCCCGTCGCAGCTCATCTACCGTTCCCCTGTCGGGAGGGTTCGATTCATCTCTACCAAGGAGCTCCCCAATAACAAGGGGCCATTTGTTCGCTTTTGCTACCGCGTTTTCGCATGGACGGGCATCTTCATCGTCTTCTCCGGCACCTTGGTCCTCGCTTTCTTTCTCTACGATGCCTCCACATACCGCGAAGAACCAGAGCCGACGGGCGACATCGCCGTGTCGGAAGCCGCTCTATCGCCCAGAAGAGGGGGACCAAAGAACCTACCCATCGCCGAGGTGCTAGTTGATGACGAGGATTGTGACCACATGCGAGAGCAAAAGGACAAGCCTAAATTGGTCGTTCTCGGCACCGGCTGGGGAAGCGTCGCCATGTTGAAAGAACTTCACCCGGGCGATTACCATGTTACCGTCGTCTCCCCAGACAACTATTTCCTGTTCACCCCCATGTTGCCGTCTGCCACAGTGGGAACCCTGGAACTGCGATCACTTGTCGAGCCGGTCCGCAGGATTGTCAACCGACTGAGGGGTCATTTCTTGAAGGCTGAGGCCGTCGACATCGACTTCACAGAAAGGCTGGTCGAGGTAGCTCAGGTGGACGCGGACGGCAACCGGCAACATTTCTACCTTCCCTACGACAAGTTGGTCATTGGAGTCGGCTCCACGACAAATCCCCATGGTGTCAAAGGCCTGGAACACTGTAACTTCCTCAAGACCATAGAAGATGCGCGCCTCATCAAGAATAAAGTCCTGCGGAATCTCGAACTGGCCTGTCTGCCTACCACCTCTGATCAGGAAAGACGAAGACTGCTTTCGTTTGTTATCAGCGGCGGGGGCCCTACAGGGGTTGAGTTTGCCGCAGAATTGTACGACATGCTGAACGAAGACCTCTTGAAATCATTTCCCCGGATCTTACGGAACGAAGTGTCGGTGCATGTCATCCAGTCACGAGGGCACATCCTCAACACTTATGACGAAGCCTTGTCAATCTACGCCGAGAAGAGATTCGAACATGATCACGTCGAAGTCCTCACAAATGCGCGAGTCAAGGAGGTCACCTCTGACCGAATCATCTTCTCACAGATGGAGGACGGGAAACCGGTGACAAAGGAACTGCCCATGGGATTTTGTTTATGGTCGACTGGTGTCGCGCAGACTGAACTCAGCCGCAAGGTCGCCGAAAAGTTGGGCGACTTCCAGAACAACCGACACGCTCTCGAGACCGATTCGCATCTGCGCCTCCTAGGAGCACCGCTGGGAGAGGTCTACGCTATTGGGGACTGCGCCACGGTCCAGAACAACATCGCGGACCACCTCACCACATTCCTGCGTGGGATGGCATGGGAACAGGGTAAAGACCCAGAGAAAATGCACATCACCTTTCAAGATTGGCGCAGTGTAGCGCAAAAAGTGCGCAAGAGGTTTCCCCAAGCGACGGGCCATCTCAAACGCCTCGACAAGCTTTTCCAAGAATATGACAAGGATAAATCGGGCACGTTGGATTTCGGCGAATTGCACGAATTGCTCGTCCAAATCGATTCCAAATTGACTTCTCTTCCCGCCACCGCCCAACGTGCAAATCAACAGGGCCAGTACCTCGGTCGGAAACTCAACAAGATTGCGGCCGCCATCCCAGGGTTCAAAGCCAACGAGGTCGACTTTGGCGACCTAGACGAAGCCGTCTACAAGGCTTTCGAGTACCACCACATGGGTTCCCTGGCCTATATTGGAAACGCGGCCATTTTCGATTTCGGCGGCTTGAATTTCAGCGGTGGGTTGATGGCCGTCTACTTGTGGAGAAGTATTTATTTTGCGCAAAGTGTGAGTTTTCGGACGAGGATGTTGTTGGCGATGGATTGGAGTAAGAGGGCACTTTTTGGAAGAGGTGAGTCTACCCGTTTCCCCTTTGTGGCTTCGAGCGCGGGTCAGGACTGACGGATTGAACAGATTTGATGAGCTTCTGAAGACTTCTATTATCTACGGCCTCTTGGCGATGCAAGGGAAAAGCCGACGCCGGCAATCCTTGTGGCCAGTTGTTTTCCCTGCTTTCAGAGCGGCACCAATCATAATCTTTCGCGTCGAAGAAAAAGAAGCATTCGGATAGACCGATGATTTCGATCAGTGTAGGGTCTCCGACGGTGTTGGCCGGGGGAGATTACTTACGACGCCCTCTTGGGTCAGTGAAGGGAAGATATGGGCGGAGAGATGAGACGAGAGCCCAGGTCCCGTATAGAAGAGGGACCATAGACTAGAGATGTTGGTTCTAGAAGAAAGAGCAAGACGGCGAAGCAAATGATGATGTACTCATGAAAGACCCCGCGAAGACGGCAACAGTTGAAAGAGCCGCGAGGGGACAAGGGAAGAAGAGAAAGACGACGAGTCGAATGGCACATTTTCATTCTCTCTCAGTCTTGTGGCCTTTTTGTTTCCTTTTTGCCTCTCTCCACTCTGCCCTTGTTTTCCTGCTAGCCAGTCCAGTCATCATCTATACTAATCTAGCATGAGGTTGGCGGATAATTCACTTCTCACTGCGTATTGATATAGCAACCCACTTATCCTGCTCGAGCTGCTCGATTTCTGTCTCGTTGGCAATGCTATTTGTTCATTCTTCTGCTCTGTCAATCCTCTCGGGTCTTTATCGTCCATCTTCATCCTCGGTCGCCTTCTCACTCTCACTCTCACTCTCACTCTCACTCTCACTCTCACTCTCACTCTCACCCTGCGCACCATCCGCTCGGATTTTGCTCGCAAGGCCCTGCTTCTCCACGTCTCCTGCGCCGTCCGCCTCTCTATTGTCCTTCGCAGCGTGCTCGACCTCCCTAAACACCCTCCTCTCAGCCTCCCACCGCGCGATCGCCTCAGCATCACAAGTGTCCACCACCTGCGTCTCGACCGCCTGCACCAACCCGACCAGCTCGTCGTCCATCTTCCCAAACCCCACGATCCCATGGCCGCTGTGTCCCCTGAGCGTCTTCACGACCGACAACCACTCCCTGACCCCCGTGCGCGTAATGAGCGTCTCGCTCCCGCCTTTTATCCGCGTGGCCAAGTGGACGACCCTCAGGATCTTCGTCCGGATGGCTTTGGTGCAGACGGGCGCGAGGTAGTGCGAAAATAATCTCGTAAATACCTGTGCGCGACGGAATAGGTCCATGTCCGCCTCTGTCCGCAGGGATTTGAGGAGGAGGTCGAGGAAATGCTCGATTTCCAGCGCTTGAGCGTTGATGTTTCCGCCGCTACCACCACCACTGCCTGGCTGAAACATTGCGGGGATGTCTGGATCATCAATCTCGGGCTCGGTGAGGAATGTCTCCTTGAGCCAGTAAGGAAGAATGTGTGGCACGGACCATTGGGGCGCGCGGAGGAGGAAGGTGTTGGTTTTGCGGTAGAATGGGGATGAAGGGTCAGAGATGGTTGGGAGGATGTGGATCGCTAATTCCGCCACTATGGAGGGCGGTGGTGGAGCTGTTGCCGTGGGTTGTGAGTTCGAGAGGACATTGCTTTTGATAGTCTCGTACAGTTCGCCTAGAAGAAGGTAGAGTTGGGTCTTCTCGTCGTAGCTGGACTGTTGGACGGCGTGCATGATGTGTTGGAGGATATGGAACGCTTGAAGTCGGACTTCGGGCTCAGGAGAGATGAGAGAGCGGATCAGACTGGCGAGGCGGCCAGTTTGAATCTCAGATTCGAAATCCGGGTTTGTCCAGCGGTCGAGGCCGGCAAGAGATGTCGGAATGGCGGACGGTGGAGGGAAGTTCTCATCGAGATCCAGGTCACCAGCATACTGTCGTTGTGCTGGGCCATCTGCACCGTCTTCAGTGACCTCGCGCACTTTGATACCTGCTTCGTCAAGATGTTCATCTGGTAAAACAACATGTCTCTTGCGCTGCTTCTCAAACGCCTTTTCCAATGTCTCTTTCGCCTTCTCATTCCCATCACATTGCTTCAGCATTTCCTCCTTCAAGTGCATCATGACGCGATAATTCTCGCCTGCAGAATCAAGGGCAGAGAAAAACCTGGCGACCCACTCCGCAACATTCTTGATGCCATGCTTCTTTTCTTTCTTCAACAAATGTATCCACTGCTCCGCCACGCAGCACGCAAGCAGACTCAGAGGTGTCGAGTCGGACAAAAACTGCTGGGCTTGTTCAAGCTGATCCAGATACTTGACCGGTCTCTGCACCGTGCGTGACATGCAGTTGTCCAGGAACTGATAAGTGACTAGCTCTGGCAGCCATTTCTTTGTGGCACTAAGGCTCAATATCAGCGCATCGGTAGATCGGACATTGGTGTTCAATATTCCCTTGTTGGCCAACACCCCTTTGAGAATAGGGAGGGATTCTTTTGTGACAAGCTTGTCGGGGTCCTGGACACCACGCCTGAGTAGCTGCACAATGAGTGACACATCTTCTGATGCGGCTTTGTGAAACCACTTCGTCGCAGGTGATATGTACGCAATTTGCATTATATGCACTATTTGGCCCAGTACGATGTCCTTTGTTGCGGTATCCAGCGCGTCAGATTCTAAAGATTGGAGCCCTTTGCTCAAAGGTACACCGAAATCGAATTTTGAACCCGCGGTTATAGGGGGTAGGATGGTGTGATATGCGGCTATACATTCAAGTACTACCGTGCGTGTTGGCTCATTTTCCTTTTCCAACTTTTGAAGAGCGGTAATGACGTCTTGAAGGGGTGGGATACGCTCGACAAAAAGACTGATCAGTTTGCCGGACGCTTGTTTCCATAAATGGGACTCTGGTGGTGCCTTTTCGAAGACCTTTAGAACCGAGTCGAGCTTTTCGAAAGCCTTGGTCAATAATCGGGTTGCAGAAATGGTCATGATCTCGTCATTCATCCGGAGGCACTTTCCGATCGTAGCTCGATCCAGCGGTCGTGGGAGGATACTCTCAATGACAACCGACAATGGAGGAGGGTTCAAAGGCAGCTTTTCATCCCAGCCACAGTTCTGTGGCACAGGTAGTTGAACCACGGAGAACAGGAAAGCGAACTGCCCGCGCCATTTTGGATCGTCTCCTGGAGGGACAACGAATTTTGGCCTTTTGGTGAAGTAGTCGGCCACAAGTTCAGGGGCGGCTTTGAATAATGCCACGATAAGGTCAGCTTGCTGGACGTCGCTTTCAGGTCTCAGAGTTTGCATAAAAGCAGACAGTGCCCCATTTTTGACTGGTACCTTTTCAGCGTAGTCATCAAAATAGAATGGAGAGTCCAGGCCCAGATCAATCATATTCTCGTCTTGCCCCGGAATTTCGGGGTTTGTCCCGGTAGGATACCAACCTGATTGAGCAAGTAAGACTCCCTTTGGGGTTGCGCAAACCTGCAACAGCAGCTGCTGAAGAGCATTCCGTACTTCTACCGCAGGACCACCATTTCCCTGGGTCTTGTAACCGTACAGCTTAGCGAGCGCCGATAAGACCCCAGAGTTGAAGCACCGAATCTTCATTTGCTTGCTGAGATTCCCGTCGCCGATAATCGACCTCTCCAAGCCCTTCAAGGTATTGACGACAATATCTACCGGCAAGTTTGGCAAATTCCGGACTGCCAAGAAGATCGTTTTGCCATGCGTAATGAGCTCGGACTTGGAGGTGGAGTCAAGGTACCTAAGATTTGCCAGAATGAACTCCAAAGACACCTGCTGTGCAGTTACCGAGGATCGCTCGGTCAAAGTTGCCGGCGTCTGGCTCAGGATTGCCTCGAGCCTCCGATAGAGGAAATCGCGTCGACTGAAGACATTGATTGCGAGGGCGCCACCGTCAAAACTGATTATTTCTGTCAAGAGTTGCAGGCACGGCGTGATGAGATGTTCCTTGGATCTTGGAGACGATAAGCTTCGATCAATGGTTCGCAGCTGGTCTCGTTTCAGCAGGCTGTGGCACAAGGAGATCCCGAATTCCCGGAACTCGACATGGCTCGAGATCGTCTCGAAGAACTGTGTAAGACAACGAGGAATGGCGGCGAGCACGGCTTCTGCGTTGGACTGACTGGCATTGGACCATGCAGACAAAAGATTGGCGAAGTCGAGTTGATCGTGTGAAGCTGCGGATTGCTCGTCACAGTACTTCTTCAACACCTTCAGCTGGCGAGTCCCTTCTGGCGAATCTTCGTTTGCGAAATTGGAGAGAAATTCTGTAAATCGACTGACCGCTGTACCTGTGAGCAGCCGGGACTTTCTATACACGTAGCACCCAACACACCTGATTTAATGTCCTCTGGAGACGTCCAAGGCGAAAACTGGAGAAGTTGGTGGAGTTGATCTGAACTGCTGATGGAAGTGGAATTCAAAGGAGCAGCGGCTTCCACCTTTCTCCGTTTCCGCGATCTTTCTCCATTGGCTACAGACATGATAATATCATGTTGCGCCACAAACTCTGGCATGGAAGTGAAAAGATTTGGACCCAGGAGGTCAATGTTAACCAGTGGAAGGAGGAAGGTGTACGAAGGTTAATTTGATGCTTGAGATTTAGGAATTTTCACCAAGGCTGAAGGGTCTGTTGTGTGATTGGAGGATCGGCTCTCCTTGCGCCGCAGCCCGTTTCATTCCGCACCAGATCTCCAAATTGACACACAGACTGCACAAAAAATCTCATCAATCTCTTCTTTTTGCTTTGTCAAGAACTGATTAAAAAAAGGGAGGGAAACAACTAAGTCCACTCTGGTAAAGAGCCCGAAAAAAAAGTTCAAACGTCTAAAAACAATTGAGGTCGAACCTGGATTCGAACCAGGGTTAGCGGAATGCTCTAAATATCAGAATCCGCTGTGCTAACCGCTACACTATACGACCAGGATGGTGGCCAGTTGTGTGGCTGAAATCTACAAAATTTCGCGGTACTTTAAATTATAAACTTAATTTCCAGCCCCCCGATGGGGGCATTTGGTCAACTGTGATAGGTCTACAGGGCTCCCTTAGGGTACAGGGCTAAATCACAGTCTAACACAAAATGCACGCCGTGTTTAATGGAGCCAAAAAACGTTCAACCACGACCAGACGGCTGTGGATGTCAGTACAGTTAACCGCATAGACAAAGAAGAGAGCACCGCTATTTTCTCCGCTTTACTTTGTTACCAAGACTGCCTCGTCTGACCGTGCTATTTTTCTAGTATTACTCAACTTTCGATTCAATCCATACATTGTTGGATCTCTTAAGCCTCTTTGAAAACGGCCACGCCGACCACTCAACATCGGGTTTCTCGTCTGGGATACGGAGAAAGGCCTGCCAAATTCTTGGTGGTAGCCAGTTTTCAGCCGTGAGAGAGTCTGATTGATTCCTTATCATGGGCATAGGAGACGACTCCTCTGAATCTCCATCAAAAAGCCCCATCAAACTTTATATGTCTCCGCCCCAGCCAGTCAAATCTCGAAGACAGCGAGGATTTTCGTCTAGCCCCAACGCTCTCACCGATCGCCATTAGAGACATCGTCCGTCTAGGCGAAACGGAACCTCGACGGGAGTAAGGATCAGCTTGGTCTGGATTGACAAGGCTTTTGCAGCTGGGCTCTCGGTTGAAGAGCATCGGGCGTTGTGGAACTCCTCAATGGGATCCCGCATATCCCGTGAACTTGACCCCAAATTTTCGGTCTTACATCATGACGACTGCGCCGGATTGTCTGTGCGGCACTCAACTGGCAAGTTTGTCCGATATATGTGGCGTCTGATCATGTCCTCTCGCCATCAAAGCTAACCACGCTTCAATCAGCCCAATTTTCAAGCAGAAGATCCGAACCCCGTTAAGGTCCTTCTGGACTGACTCTAAGACGAGACCCCAGTGTTGAGGTGGGATGCCAAGAGCCATATCGGATCAAAACGCTCTGGACGCCGCAGGTTGAAGCTGGTAGCACCATCGTACGCGTCCTCGCAGCTGGCGTGCTCTCTGACCAACGCGACATCTAGGACGGGACACGCGACTATCCTCCAGCGCCATTGGGCGAGTCGTTGCAGTAGGGCCAGGGGCGGTATTGCTACAGTCTGGAAAACTGGTTCACCTTGACTGCCTCATACGGGGACGTGATGATCCCGAAGCTATCATGCTGTCCGCGAACCCGGACGGCCTTGAATGCAAACACTGCCAAGTTGATGGAAAGCCGTTTGGCGCGATGGTAAGTCTGCCGAGTTGGCCAAAGTTCCCCTAGAAAACTGCGTGCCCCTTGACGAAGTCAGGCTATGCCAAGCTATGGCGTTGAGGATCTGGTATATATGAGCTACCTCTTCGTACCTTTTGGCAGCCCCCGAGACATCAGGCTTGAGCTGGGTGAGACCGTTGTTATCTGCCCGGCCACAGGAGGGTTCGGCGCTGCGGGTGTGCAAGTCGCCATTGCCATGGGCGCCAGGGTCATTGCCATAGGTCGAAATGAACAGGAACTGGCGAGGCTGAAGACACGCATCAGCAAAGGATCGTCCACTCCCCACGTCGATACGGCCAAGATTACGGGAGACGAGGGGAAAAACGCCGCTGCCTTGCATGCGTTCGGAACAATCGATGCGGTGTTGGATCTCTCGCCGCCTTCCGCAGCCAAGTCACCGCACTTCAACAGTGCCATTCTAGCCCCTTCGTCCCAAAGGTTGCATTAGGTTAATGGGAGGAGGAAGATTCGCCGATGGCCCCATCCCCAGGTTTCAGCTCATCGCTAAAGATATCACCATCAAGGGGAAATTCCTGTACGAGAGAGAAAGACATGGGACTGTTCGTCAAGATGCTGAAACGTGGCCTGTTTCCCAGGGGAACTAATTGGGTGGATCTAAAGACTTTCCCATTAGATGATTGGAAAACGGCGCCGGACGCGGCGGCTCAAAACATGACTGTCGACGTCTCTGGATGAAGGAGGGATTGTTGGAGAACGATATCAACCCAACGTGGTAAAGAATGTCCCCGACATCTTGAACTTTTTCTCCAGTCCAAGGAGCAGCTCATTTCACAAAAGTGTAAGATCCCGTCGCTGAGCATGGTGGTATTTTCATGATTTATGTTCTGTTGAAGAATGCATTATGCACTACCTTGTAACAGGCGCAGTAAACGCGCAGAAGCGGTAACATGAGTGGCAAAACGCCCTCTTCGAAGGGCTCTCAGACCATTCTTTACAGGATATCGGGGCAGCAGCAGTAAAGGCAGCACAGAACGCCTTGGTGGCCCTTGGGGGCAACGCAGCAGCAGACACCAGCATGGCGGCAGGTTAGATTAGAGGCACAACCCCCATTCATAATATAGACTGCGCCTATTCATTGAAACAGTGCTCTAGAGTCTTTCCATCATCCATACCCGCCTCATCGATACGGCGGCCGTGTTGTCGTCATCGTAGTCGTCAAGCAACTCCTCATGGGCCGCTATCTGGCCACAAAAGGCATTATATGCGTACTCCTCAAAAAGCCAACAAGATATAGCGTAATCACATTGCAAAACCTCAATATGCGCACCAACGACGACACCATCATCGTGCGTGTCATGGACCCATCTTTCCAAAAGGCGACAAAATACCAAGTGAAACCCGCGGCCGACAAATAGCCTTCAAAAGGGTAAATAAATTGTTCAACTTTTCTTCTTCATCATCCCTCTCAGTTTCCTTGCAGCACCGACAATGGGATCGCCCGCATAGATGTCATAAGGGTCTTTCTTCTCTCGTCCCCTCTCACCCCCCCATTGGATACGCGCTTTAGGTTGAGCCGAAGATGAGGATGCTTCGTAGGTCGGCTCTGGCACGGCGGCTTCAGTTCGACGAGGCTCGTCTTCGTCACTCTCACTGCTAGAATCTTCATCTCCGCCGCCCAAACCCAATGCGGCCAGCCGACGTCTCTTTTCCGCGGCAGTTTCTCCCTCATCTTCGTTCTCTTCTTCTCCCTCCTCCTCGGACCGGATCCTCGCCAGGTGTCGTCTGCGAAAGTCTGCCGCAGTCTGACCTTTGCCGTGCTTCACTACACTCGACCTCACGTTATGAGTTGGAATTTCCCCCTCTTCCTCTTCTTCCTCGTCTTCTTCACTCCCCTCGCTCACTGTTTGACGACGGCCATGGGTGGCCAGTCGATCGGGTCTCGGACGCCGTTGAGGGCTGAAATAGTCTTCGGCTTCCTCCTCACTCGTAGGTCTTCTGCCAACGTCCGGGCGGCGAACAGCTGCGGTACCGCCGATATTCGTCTCGGTTCGGCCACGCACTGGCCTTTCATCAGGTGACGTCGGCTCGTCAAGACCTTCCCTTTCCATCTTTGCGACCCTGCGCACTTCTCGTTTGATGTCCTCCGTGGCGTCGCTCCGTTCGACTTCTCGAATCTTATTCTTGGGGTCTAGTTGTTGCATTTGCCTGATAAAGTCTTTCGTCGATAGTCGTCGGCCAGACCCTAGTGCAATAGTCCCTGGAGCATCTCGAGTCCTCTTTTGCAATCCCGTCAGGCCGTATTGCTCAGCCCTAGAGATGGTCATTCTCAAGCCATCGTCAGAGGAAGCATCGCTAATGCGCCTCCTGAAATCTCGCTTTTTCTCGGCTTCCTCTTTCGGGGAGTTGTCTCGGTTTTTCGGTGTCGCAGGAGCAGCAGCACTCGGTCCTGCAGGGCCGGCGGGTCCAGCTTGTCGACCCAACCCAACCCATGTGCTCATCCGGCGCAGCCCATCCCGCACTTGCTGCTCCCTCGTCTTGTCGCCACCTCCACTCTCGCTAGGGATATTATATGTCTTGATAACTTCGCCGTCCTCGTCTTCAACAATGACAGTGTTGCCAAACTGGTAAGCATGAGCGGGACCTCTCTTTCGTTCGGGCTGCTTGGTACCAGAAGGTCCAGCTTCTCCCTCTTTCCGTCTGCCGAAACCTTTCCACTGGTCAAATCTCTGCCGCATACTTTTTGGTATAACAGCTTGTTCAATCTCCTCCTCCAGCTCCTCACCTTCGTTTCTGGAATGTGGCTCGTGGCTGTGTTTTGTAAACTTCCCGGATTCGTCCTTGGCCAAGCGATTTCGGGCTTTCTCGATAGCCCCGGACCTTTCTTCAGGTGACATGTGCCTGGCATCGATCGTATCTATCACGTTTCCTTCCTCGTCTTCGACGATAATATTGTCACCTTCTTCATATGCTTCGACGTCTGCAGCTGCGCCTTCAGGTGGTGGAGATCGTGCACGGCGGACGGGCACCCGCTCAGCCCCAGTCTCCCGCTCAGCTTCAAGCTGACGGCGCTCTGGGGAAGAGGTCGGCGACACAGCCGCGAGGCGCTCTTGGCGACTTTGCGGCGAAGGTTCGCCGGATTTGTCAAACAACGTATCTGAACCGGACTCCTGTTGCACAAGCGCAGGCTCACTGAGTCTTGACGGAGCAATGGCACTCTGACTGACGGGACCTCCCAGTCGTTCTTCAAGATCTCTATCCCGCCTTCTCCGCCTCCGTGCTCTGCCAAGACTCGAAGACCTGGAGCCCGGCCTCTTCTCATACTCGTCTTCCCGCTGTCGCCTGAGATGGAGCTTGGGAATTCCAATTGGCGGGAGTTCTCCGGGCGGGACTTCCAGCTTCTCGTCAATGTCCAGCTCCGAGCTCTCCCTGCGCGACATGGATCTTGACTGAGACGTAATTCTAGGAAGTCTTTGCATCCATGCGGGGCCTTTCTCGTTGTCTTGAGTGTACGACAGAGTGATTGTCAGAGTGTTGATCCGCTTGCCCAAGGTAAACACAGCAATCGAGGAACCATGCACGAGGATTGATGAGATGACCAAGAACGTGACCACAGGCCATAGGAGGTAGATCAGCTGATATTCCTCGTTTGCTTCAGGAAGCTTGGCTAGCGGCGTCGTACCATCTGTTTCCAATTCTGCACGAGCCAGGATTGCCGCAAAGATGGCGCCGACGCCAATGGGTCCAAAATGACCGGCGAACAAAGCCTCCCGCCAAGTTTTGACGTCGGGAATGAGCGGTTTGAGAGCCAGCATTGCAGGTATCCGACGGAACAAGATAACCATGATGGAAATGACGACTAGCCTCCAGGGGGCAAGGCCATGTGCTTGCGCATTGAACTGATCCCATGGGATGATGGTCCCAAAGTAGACAAAGTAGGCCAAGTTGAGAAGCAAATCGATCACGTTGGAGACATGGGACTCTTCCGTCTTTTCGGTGAACCAACCGTCGTTCGAAAATCCAACTCCAGCGGCGAATCCAATGAGAAGGTCATCCATTCCCAACATACTTCCAGAGCCGGCGCAGAACAAGGCCAGGACGAAATAGAACACGAGAAAACTTTCGCGATCAATTAAGCCTTTTCGTTCGGCAAATTTGATGGCGTGACGGCCCATGTACCCGACCATGACGCCGTAGAACGCGCCGAAAATGCATTCATAGAGGATAGTGTAACACGTCCAATGAAAGATGACCTCTCCAGCGCGAAGATGGTATCTCACCAGGTACAGAGACAGATAGATGAATGGAAAGGCCATTCCGTCGTTACAGCCAGATTCGGCAGACAGGACATCTCGAAGATGTTTGGGAACTCTTTTTGCGAACTTGCCCTTTCCCACGACCGATGAAGCCAGGACCGGATCCGTGGCCGTGACGCAAGCTGCGACGACCAGAGACTCCAGCCAGCTAAGCGGAACAATCATCCACCAAATGAACAGACTGGTGATCAGCCAGCCAAAAGTCATAACCGGGACCAAGAGGAAGACCACCGACTTCCAGTGTCGTTCCATGTAGGCCTTCGGCAACTCGACGCCGACG
Organism: Cladophialophora bantiana CBS 173.52; assembly: GCF_000835475.1. Lineage (NCBI taxonomy): Eukaryota > Fungi > Ascomycota > Eurotiomycetes > Chaetothyriales > Herpotrichiellaceae > Cladophialophora > Cladophialophora bantiana. The sequence goes on from NW_015971598.1 coordinate 272,581, forward strand.
GCAAAACACTGAACCACCAGGACGATGCGGGAGAATTCGAGGGTAATCTGGTCGGTGTTGCCCCATGTCAGAGGGTTGATGAGATTTGCGGCATGAGGTCCAAATATGACACCGCATATTGTAGCCACGGTTGCTTCACCAATGTATAGTTTCTCCTTGATGAAGAGCGAGCATAACATGAATATGCTAGTAAACCCTCCCAGGATGATGTACACCAAGTGCGGTTTGTCTATGCTGAGTTGGTGCCACGCCATCTGGGACAGATGTCGTGAAACCTAGGAGTCGTACAGAGTCGCGAACGTCTTTGGTGTCAGATTTGGCTTGCAAGAGAAATTGTAGCCAGGATTTTTGGGCTTCAAGCGACAGGTCCCTCCCGTATGTATTTCTAGAACGTGTATAGATATTGGATTTATATCGACGACAAAGTTATATTGCCTGCTAAGCAGTGCTATCCCCAGTCGTTTCCTTCTCTTTGGTGAAGATCGTGATGCAGAACCCACCGCATTCAGAGAGCGTCTGTAAGCATTTGTGGTTGAAGCAGCGTAACAGTAAGGAGTCTATCTCGAAGGGAGGTGGTGATCGGGTGCGGCGACAAGGGAAGTCTATAGTGAGCGTCGACTCCAGAATAGAGAGGGACAGTACGGCGGTAGGCGAATGAAAGGATTGAGGGGGCGGAAGGGGATGAACGAAAGCCCACCGGGAGGGTTGCTATATGTACTGTGGTGGGATTCCGATGTTGAGTTGACAGAGTGGGGAAGGGAAGGCTTTTGTAGGTACAGCGTTCGTGCAGTCTGGGCAAAAATGATGAGAAACTGTTGTAGCAAGTGAACAAAGCACACTCAGCAAAGAGAATCTTGGAAGTCTTGTTTGGGTATTGGGTATCTATGTGAGAGCGAAGGAGCAGCGTCCAAGTAAGGCCAAGTTGACGTGAGGAGTTCTTTTTTTTGAGCCGAGATCGTATTAAGTCGCCGAGCCTTGTCGAATGCAGATCCGGCGGTCTTGGGGGACTTGGGGGACACTTGGGGGGAGCATGCTTGAGCATGGCACTGCGCATGGCACCAGGCGTGGCCACTGGGCGTGGCCACGCGCCTGGTGGGGTTGGTGAATTATTGGGTTAGTGTTGCGGTGCCGGGCCCCGAACCAACCACAAGCGGGCGCCACGCCCACGCCACGCCCACGCCACGCCCACGCCTGGGCCACCGGGCATTCGGCTTGTAACAAAAACACCCCTAACTAGGTCCTACCTAAACAATTATTCTGTCCCCTGAACTCGGTACCTCGTACCCTGTACTTCCTTCTCATCCATCTCCCAGTCTACCCATGATTGGCACCCGACAGGAGGCAAATTTGGGGTTTGTAGGTATTGTTCAGCCGCTGCATCTGGCCGGATTATCTCGGTGGCCGCTTCTGCTTTGGTGTTCCACTCCCACCCTTTGGGCCATGCTCCATACATATCGATCCCGATGAGAGTGGGACGTCAATTCTACTGCAGCGCCTGATGGTTGGTTGCTTGCCTCCAAGGGTCTTGGATTTAAGAAGAATGGTCCGACTTGGCTACATGAAGTTACAAGACCTCCTGAACCGCCATTTCCGGTAGCAGATCTCTCTGACCGCTTACGAGACTGACCGACTCGGTGGGACAAGGACTAATCACGTACATCGAGGCTGTATCTCCTCAACTTACTCCCCGTTTATTGGTAAATCGCAGTCGCTTGAATTTACCTAACGGTATCCAAAGCAAACATGTGACAATGCTCGATAACAACTATCGTCCATTCGTGGTCAAGATCCGCTTGTGCTGCATATCGATTCCTCAGAAGAAACAGAAGCCTGCTGTCGTTGCGGCGCATGACCTGGTCCTGCAAATGCTAGGATAAAAAAAGGATCCAGGTCTGCCCTCGTCGTAGCTGCAGGCTGCGGACTGCCAGGTCCTCATACGGCTCCCCTTCCGCTCAAAGCTGGGGGAGCCACCCAAATGTTCAACCAAACCATCCCAATTCATTGAACCTCACCAGGGCGACCCCCGAGCTTGGTCCACGTCGACGTTTTGCATTTGTCCATCAAGATCTTCCTCCAACGTACAATTACAGTTCATCGACTGCGTCGCTCGTTAAAAATCAAGCCTCCCACCAAGATAGATCCACAGTCAGGCCTTCCCGTGATATGTCCCATATGTACTCCGCAATCAAACGATTCCCGAACTTTTGGAATGTCCCTGTACCAGAAATGGTTCGTCTCCGCAGACTTTTCGCATCACAGATTTTGTCGCTGTGGGGTATATTGCGATCATATGTCCTGATAATCATATCGACTGGTATCGTCAAGATTCGAGTCCAAATTAAAACAAGTGTCTCAATCCACCATGCATCGGTCATAGTTGCGAAAGGAAAAAGATAATTAGGTTGGTCGACATGACCTCGAGATAGGTGTCTGGGTTTGGCTGCATGTCATCACGACTTCGAAACCGAAGCTAATGCTCTCTCCTTGATGTGCCCTGCCTGAGTCTCCAGGGATCGCGCCATGAGCTTGAAGACTGTGTCACAGGTTTAGCATACTGTATCCCGACGCGTAAGCATTTACTCACCAGGCCACACAGAGTCCCTTCCTAGTATGTACGCCGTCAGTGCAAGGATTCTGCTACCATGGCCGCCTTCTCGTGCCGCCGAAAGATCAAATCCGCCCTGGGCTTCAACTTTGTGTTCGGCGCTCGTCAGAATCTCGTCGATCTTGTGAATCAGTGACCGATCTTCATCCTCGAGGAGAAGGATGCCCGGTACTTCTACCAGGTTCATGACGTCGCGGCCAATGACACCCAGGTATTTGCCAACCCGCTCCTGTACGGTCGCGATCCACTCTGCTAGGACTTGCGCACAGTCAAATGCACACATCGCCGATTGCGTTGGTAGCTCCCGAGAGGTGTGTTCAGCGAAACTCAGACCGAGTTTGTCAGACATGGCCAGGGAATCGGCGGCGTAAAAGGCTGCCTTCCGAAGGTGTCGTTCGCGCCGAGACGAGTGCGATTGCAGCCGCTCCTGCTCCTGTTCTCCTGGCTCCACTTTCATGCCCTCTTCCACGGGAGTCGGCATTTGCTCTTGATTCTTGCTATCTGGATTTTGAGACGAAGAGTTGCAGTGGCGGTCTGCTTTGCCCGTTTCCTGACCCGGGACCGCCTCTGAGCCTTTGGCCAATTCTTCCGCCATGGCATCGTAGTCCCGTTGCCAGAATGCCTCCTTCGACCTGCCGAAATTGACAAAAAGTCGGATGTAAGCGAGGTCAAGCAAAGGGACGCAGTCCGCGGATAGGGGCCCGTCGCCAAATGGATTGGGTCGCTCAATACTATGCTTAGGACTGCTCGCCCATGCGGCTTGCCAAGCAGTGAGTGCCGGTTCGATGTGTGCATGCATCTGTTCAGTCTCGCTTGCGGTCCACTGCCGTCCCAGATGCCGTTGTCGCGTTTCCCAGATGTAGTTATGTAACGCATTGATCAGAATCAAGCAGCCGAATGAACTTGGTGTGAGCTCCAGCTCGCTTGTCGGCGCGACTGCGCTTACATTACTGTTCCGCCGTCGCTTTCGGTGTGCGGACATGAGCAGGTGTGTCAATGACGCGGCAAAGGTGAGAGCGCCCGTCTCCGCGCTTGCTCCTCCTAAATGGCGCCACATCTGCACAGACTCGGCAGCCCAGAGTTCTTCGGCACAGGGCAGATTCAGTCGGATCTCAGAATTGGTGAGTGCCGGTGGATGGTTATAAGCCGTCACAAGCATGCTCGAAAGGATAAAGACCGCATACAGAGTTCGCTTACGTTCTTCCATGACCTTCCACTCAAACCAGTCCGAGTCGTCGATTTCGCTGATCATTGAGCTCCAGCCGTTGTTCGGCATGCCCCCTATCTGGAGGTTGACGTTGGTATCGTTGGCCCCTGTTCCGCTGTAGCCCTGAGAAGGCTTTGCTAGCTCGGCACCGCGAGCAAGGCTTACCAAGGCAGCACAATGGTTACTTGCAAGCTCAGCTGCTGTTTTATCGCCACAGTTATGGCCATAAATCACGTTCAACAGCATAGCCTGGACCAACCAGAGTGGCGTATCCTCCCGCTCAGCAGAATGTCGAGGGCCGAATTGGGTTTTTGTCAAGTTAGCCTTGCGCCTCTCTTCGAGGTAGCTGCTAATCAAACGCTTGGCACATTCGAAGAGCTCTCTAGACTGAGACACCTCATGCTCATAGAGAGCCCCGATGGCAGCAATTGCTAAGATCAAGCAACTGCCTCCTCCGGCTACAGTAGCCTGGCCAAATTGAGATTGACCGGAAACCAGCCTGATTGGAGTTGTATAGTCCGGTGACTCAAAATTGAGGGTCGGGATGTGGAGGAAGGGAAGGTGTGGGTGGAAGTATTTAATATAGGCAGAAACATATCGCTGCAACTCATGTGTGCTTGGAAAGGTGCTGGCGTTGAATCCTTTCGTGCGGCTGTTGGAGCTTGGAGACAGCGGCGAACTGATTGCAGGTTGGGAGTACTTGCGCTGTCCGAACCCTGCATTTTGAGAAAGACCGGCTATCAAAACATTCCGAATATGATCATTGACCAAATCTGAGGACATTGTTGTAACCGAGCTCTGACGAAGACTACTATCCATCGATGTGGTAGATGTAGTAGAGGCAGGTCCGTCCCCAGCGAAGGGGAGCTGGTAACCGGTAAATTGGGGTGTCGAGTGCATAGCGGAAGCATCCATTGAGGCAAAATCCGGCGGAGTTGGAAGACTAATATCCATAGCGGTTGCTTGACCCAACAAGGATTTCGGTGACACGGTCCCCATCGAAGCACCGACAACATCGTTAAAGTTGGACAACATTTCAATGCTTATAGGACTGTTCAACAAAGGGGCGTGGGCCGCAAGAGTAGTAGACCACATATTGCTTGCAGTGGCTGAAGCTTGCTGCATGGCTGCAATATTGGGGTCGCCGTTCATATCATTTATAGGAGCTGGACTGTTGGTACTCATGGCCGAGGGCGAGGAGTCATCGATAGCGTTCTCATTGGCTTGAGCGAAGGACATTTGGTTCTCGAACCCCAGTGTCATCCAGTCGAAGTTTGCATCATCCTCAGCCATGGCCTGGGAGGCAGTCATGCCGGGGAACATTTGGTGAAATGGTGAAACCGAGGGGTCAATCCCCAGCCCTTGTAAGTTGGTCATATGTAGTGCGTGAGGGTTAATAGTATTTCCCTGGTCGCAGTCGAACCCATTTCCAAATTCGGCACCGAACCCTCCAAAGGGAGGCGCCGTGCGGAGGCCGCCTGATGTATCCGACGGCAGTCCAAGGGTCTCTAACTTGGGCAAAAAGACATGTTGGTTTCCATTTACACCGCGGTATTGATAGGAATGAATACCCGACAGAGCCGACATGCTGTTGTGGTGGTTATGACTTATTGAGGGTTGACGGCCAAGGTGAGCGACGGAATCGGATAACATGCTCAGCCTCCTAGTGGTAGAATCCACATGGCTGACCGTGTTTGCTCTCGGTCTCATTGTTGTCGTGCCGCTCGTGGTAGAGTTTTTGCGGACACGACCACTGGCGACTCCCGCAACACTTTCCCTACGTCCAGACCGTGGTCGTGCTGACGGTGTCGTTGAAGAGTGAAGTTTCTGCTGGTGTCGGAGTAACAAGTCACGCCTGGCGAAGCAGCGAGTACACTCCGGACACGCGAATGGCTTTTCCTTGGTGTGAGATCGCTCGTGCCTTTTGAGATGCTCTAGGCGAGCAAAGGAACGCATACAAGTCAAGCACACATGAGGACGAGGCTTGTCTGTCTTCGGGGGAGCAACAGCCGGATTTGGCACTATGGTTCTGGATGCAGCAGAGACCTTGGTCGATGGGGTCTTGTTGGCTAGAGCTTTGTCGACGGGCGCCTTGCTTGCTGAGAGGTGGGGATGAGCCTTCAAACACAGATTGTCGGGCAGTCTCCTGAAATGACTTACCGATTTCTAGGGCGGCACCTTCCTCGGTCTCATTTGAAGGTGCCTCTGGGGAAGCCGCCTCTGGGGAAGTCACTTCCATACTGTCGACGAGTGTCCTGTTCTCCTCTTCCGCCATTGCTATTATCAGCTTCGATTGTCTGTTGCGTTCGGCGCTGTGCACCGTGCCTGAGAACCAAATTCTCCGTACAATCTCGATCTGGTGAAGCCTCGCGTACTGCAGAGCAAGACAGAGAAGGTAATTGGGAAGGTCGCATGCGCGGAGGACAGGTTGTCGCTAGTATTATGCTTTAGCCTTCCTGATTTAACGTAACACTCTGAAATGTTCCTAGGGAGCAGGTGGACGGCGAAATCAATTCGCCATCTGCATCCAATCCTTGAAGACAATGTCGGATGCGCCTAACAGGCAGAAGGTAGGTAGACTCGCAGGAACTGTCGCGCTCCAGGCGGTTGTGAATGAGGAATCCGATGCTCCAGACAGAAATAGTACAGACTGTGCACCAGATTCCAGAAAGGTGGCAATTAAAGGAAGACCGGCGGGGGTTTTAAGAGATCATGTACATGAACAAAGCTCGAGTCTAGTATTCTATGCAGCCTTTAGTACTCGGGGTAACGGATTGGCGACATGTAGCATGCTCCAAGAGAACGAAAACGCCGCTGCGAGGCTCGTACACTCACCTGAGAATATACACCAAGAGTAACAATGTCGCGAAAGATGCGCCCGGTCGACGACCGAGGAGAAAATAGATACTTTGGCCACAGGCCGACAAAGCGAGACAAACCCCCCTTCAAAGATTTTGCACGTCACAGGTGGGTGGCCGGCAATGGTGGTTGGCGGCCACAGATGTTCGCAAGCGTACAGGGTGGCAGTCCAAGAAGCAACGGGATTGGTAGGCTACCACTTCTGGCAGGTAGCTGACCGTTCTGGAACACTGTTGGCCAGAGGATAGACCGTCTTCTGGAGGGACTCTAGTAGCAGAAAGGTAGTCCCGACCGAGGATCAGTGTGTAGTCGGGTATGGTCGTTGGGGGAGGGGGCCTAGGTATAGCTTTTGCAGATGTCCAAGCCACGCCGTTTGTTCTGACGCAGCTTGCGCGAAGAAGGTAGAGGACACCAAGCGGGGGAAGACCCGGGGAAAGGTCAAGTCTCTTTTTCTCTCTGCTCTTGGATTTTGGTTTCCCTTTCTCTTTCTTACTTGGTCGAATAAACCAGGCCGTAAAGGGCGCGATGAGGGTGTAGCGCAAAGCGAGACCAGGTGAGGGAATGGGTAAGCCAGGGGAAGAGATGATCGGGAAATTGACGGGAGATGGCAGAAGGGGGGTGAGAGGGGAAGAAAGAAGAAAAAAGGGAAAAAAAGAGGAAAGATTAGAGAACAATTCTCGTTGCAGGAATTGGTGGTGCAGAGTGCCTTTGCAACGAGATTTTCTCAGCGGGCGAGCAGCAGAAACGGAGAGGTTGAGCTGGAGAGATTCTGGAGTAGCTTTTAGTGGGAGCCCGGAGTCTGGAGTGACAGAAGCGACCGAATCGAACGGCGGCCAGCGACATGCCCATGTACAGGCTTACAGGCCCTTCGTTAGGCTGTGTGGCTGTTATTGGGCAGCGCCCATTGTGACCCCGGAGGGCGGGGGGCGGACTGTTGCCGCATCCACAATGGGGATCAAGACCTGGTGCCCCCCGCTACATGCAACGGGCTAGCTGCTGCCGGACACAGAAAAAATAACTGGGTTGCAGCTTGCAGCGTCTTGAGTCCGAGTATATCCAGGCACGCCTATGCCTATAAGCTAAAGTCACAGGGGCGTGTTCATGTACGGAGCACCGAACCGGTGGTTGCCTGCATGTACCAAGTCCTGTCTCTGCCTTTCAGCCTACCCATAGGTACTTGTTGTTTGGTTAGGTCCACGTCCTCCCGCAAGTACCTTTTCATAAATGACTCGATACCGGTGTGTGGTAGGAAGGTCAGAGTAAGTAGGCTTTGACTGACTCTCCCAGACCCAAGATTCGCACTCTACGCCCTCCTGGGGTTGCGAACACTGTGGGTTTCGGTTCCACAGTTTGTGCGCCGCCACACTGGCAGACAAACCCTACCCAAGATACTCCCTGTATGTACTGTACAGGCGGCCCCCATCTCCATTCTCCATTCCGCACCCTCCACCACACAAGTCCCTTTTGTTTCAAGAACTGCTTTCCTACATACCTAGTACTACGCACTTCCTGTCAACACGCTGCCCTTTTTGATGCACATGTACTTCGGTACTTGAACACAGAGGCAAGTTCCGGCTTCACGGGAAGGAATGCGACATGCAGGCTACGAAGCGACAACTCTTCTCTCACTCTTCCGTTCCCGGCCTCTCTCGATTCTTTTAGCTGCGCAACCACTGGGTCCCTTTTCTCCCAGCGTCTCTCTCCTTGCAGGCGCCGTCAAATGCCAACCATGTGTGGCGCAGAAAATAAGCACAACTCCCCAGTTCAAGTGACTCAGGTTAAGGCATCTCCTTAGGCTGGGTGGAGGAGGGAGAGGTGGATTCAGAGTGGAACGTTCCCTCTTGCATAGACCAACATGCAGCTCATCTCCAGGGTTCTCAGATCAACGCGCAATCCTGGTGTCCCTCTCTGTCGCCTGTCTGTCTGTCACTCGAGTCAATCTCTCCCCAGATTTCAGGTGAGCATCATCACTCTATGGCCCCATCATTGTCGTGCTCATTGAATGTATGTAATCACGATCAGCTCAGTGATCAATGCTTTACTAACAGTTCACTAGCTGTTGACAAGAGCTTTGCCGGAAATGCCTTCCAGCTCTTGACATATTCAACGTCTCCCACAAGTATGACCCGAAAGTATCCTTGTCGTCTAATCCAGAGAAACTACGTACTTGCTACATGGTCGCATCGAAATCAACCCGCCTTCGTACTCGTTCGACACATGGATGGTGCGGATCCACACTGCCGTTCCCATCCCCAGCACCCGGCTTGCAAGTGGCCCAAGCTCCTCCTCCCTCTGCTAAGGATCATTTGCTCCCATCCTTGAAACTCTCACACCTTGTGCAACCCGCTGCCGGGTTGGTCTTCCAAATAATTAAGAGCCTCTACACCAGTTGTTGCCGGCGCTTGTCAACTTAATGCACCTGCTTCATTTCCTAGCTCGGGTGCTGCTCTCTCCCGTCACTGCCCGGAGACCGGGATTGATCTCATTACCATCTTTCGAGAAACATGCCTCATCAACTCTCCAACGACGGCAGGGTCTGCCAACCGCGCTAATAATGGTAATCCGTCTGGGGGATACCTGGCATTCGCCAATGTCTGTGAGGCCTTGATAACGGTGGTACGACGAACGGTGGACTCTATGTACTAGCAGGGGCCCTCTGGAGCTAGGTAGGGCACTTCTTCGAGAGCTCCACCGGGAGTACCAGACTGGCTATAACATTGATCGATCTCATACTCCTCCGGGACGCCCAAGGATCGATGAAAATGTTTTTGTTTTGGTCTTCGTGCAGATGTTTGGTGATCTAGCCCTGGTTTCTAGACGGTCGCCACAGAAGAAAAAGGATGCCGTGTCTGCTGATCCTTGAGGGTTGAGCATCGACGGAGTACTATACACTTGCGTTCTGAACGGGCTTCCCAAATAGTGGTACCTCGAGCGAAGATTTGGTGATCCGAATCCCTCTGGCCTTGGGGGCCCCTGGTGGCCCTAGAGTGGTCCGAGTGTCCGCGCTAATCCGCAACTGAGTGCAAATCTGGGGTGGTCATGAGGCCGGGCACGATCAATGATGTACTCCGATCCGAAGAGTCAATTTTCGGCGCCCATCCGCACAATCAGCGGTGTCGCCTTTGCTTTCAAAGGCGTGCCAGGCGCTTCTGAAGACTTGTTGGCAAAAAGGCCTCCTTTGCTTACTGCTGGATTTCGGCGAAGGAGCGATATGTCGCCAAGTTAGGTGTCGAAAATTGCCGCAAATCCACCTCCCCCTTACAACAAAGGATTCGTCGGTTGCTCAATGCGCTTACCAGGTTGTTTGCCGGTGCGACCAGGCGAATGTCAACATGCTGACAATCGCAGTGATACGCTTCTGGAGCCTTGGGAAGATGAGCCGTCTTACATAGTCCTCAAGCTTTGTCTGCATTGGCTAAATATCTCTCAGCCTCGAGGGACATCCACCTCGGGAAGCACTTCCAAGTTTTGGGACCTGACTCGAACGAACAATCTCATCCAATAGGTTTGCAGAAGATCCAGCAAGGCCACGAGTCCTACCCGCCGTGGCCGTTTGGGAAACATTTTGAAAAAAGCGGCAAAGCGGCCGTCACTTTACTCCCGTCACCAATAACAAACAGTCTCGAGAAATCCCGTACCGCAAAAGTGAGCACCTGATATGTTCCGCGGCGTCATTTAGTCCACGAATGCCGCTAGGAGTTTTGGGCCGTCTTCCAGCAGCATTGGTCGAAACTTTGTGAGGACCGAGGGAAGGCTGCGGACGGCTCGGTATAATCGCAAGGCGAGTTATGTTTCGATTGGCCAGAATATGAAGGAATGAAGTGAACACTGCATAAGCCGCCCGTTAGGTCGACTCCGAATAGGAGAGATTCATTGATGATGCCGGGGCGACCTCGCACTTCGAAATTGAACTACTGCTGGCCACGATGTCTCCATCATTTCGTAGGTGGCTTTTCAGGGTAGCGCAATCCTCAGTGAGATCCAAAACTCCCAAAACGCTAATGCGGAGGTAGCTGCAGCGTGTACACGAAGGAGGACCATCACTAGAATCCATTCTAAATTAGAATGTTCGATTCTGAGTTTCTACCTGCTTCATGCACATGGGCTCGATGGGCTCGATGGCCTGCCGGACTCAGTGCCGCATCAGCGGCTTGGTCCTCATGCAGCTGATCCCACAGAAATGACGTCTGTGACGACGCTCATCTGTGGCCACAAAACGAGATGGAACAACAAGTCCCATTCGAGCGTTGGGTCAAAAAGCATCTGAATCGACGCAATGACGTTGCATTTCGTCCAAGGGAACGATCATCAGATGCGCAAGACGATGTTCATCACCAGCGCTCACTTACCTCCAAGATCCCCTAACTCTAAGCCTTACCGGAACTTTATCCTGGAACACTTTTTGCAACCTCAAGGAATTCCGGGAGACATTCGTGTGAAAAATATGCTTGTCTGCAAGAACTCTGACAGGAACGAGGCTCTTGTTGCGTATCGATTTTACTCGAGTGGCCTGAGCGAGACTGCTGGCGTCGGCAGCAAAAATACTCCCTACCCTGTACCAATGGGCAGGTAGGGTGCTTGCTACCATGAACTACAGGCTAGCGCGAACAAAGTACCCCTTTGCCGTTGACCCCTTGTACTTGTTATACTCGAGTCTATTTCCACGTGCATGGAGGGGCAAGCGTCGTGAACGACGAGGGGTCGAGGGGTCGACCAACCTTCGGTCGCTGGACATATCATCCTCCTTCCCGAACGCTTCCTAAGCTGTGCCCGACAAACTCATGAACATTGTGCCAGTCATCATAAATGTTCAAACGGCCCACGTCGTGCATCATCAGATCTCCTGGCTGCATGCGCAAGGCTGGAGCCTACGGTGGACAATGGAAGCTAAATCTCGTCAGACAATGGGATCGTATAGAGCATATTCCACCCGGGACGCACTGCGCTCCATATTGAATTAGTAAACAACAAAAAGCATCGTAAACCTCACCCTCTAACGGACGGGAAACCGGCTAAACTCCCGCACGGCAGCAGTGCCGTCGAGTCTACAAGAGACCACCGTAAGGGTACAGGTAACCGTTAGTGTGGCGAAAGGTGACATATTGTGGTTCCTAGAATGGGGACTTAAAAGGCTGTGCGCTTGCAGGAAACCCTTGACAAAGCGACGGACAGTCGAATTGCCCTTTCCTAGTCTTGGAATTGCAAAACTCTATGCTGGGATCCTCCACGTTGGTGAAGATGGTCCCGCTGTTTCAGGTAAGGAGAATCCAATGGGTGAAGCGGAACGGGGACCCGCGCAGACGCTTTGGGCGGCTCGACTCGTCTCTATCGACGTCTGCAGTTTGTTGGGATTTGGCCTACCATGTCGTGGCTTTTCAGTCAGCAACGAACTTGATCCGACCGCGACGCATATGAAGCCTTGCCACATCAGCGAGCAGCTTGGATCTATACCGAATGCAGAGCAGTAACAGTCAAATGCCCGGCAACACTTCTCCTTCCCTCTATATGGACATCTCTTGCGCAACTTGGGGATCAAGAAAGTCGTTTCTTGTATGTCCGCAGGGACAGAAGCGTTGTTTCAACTAAAGGCCCCGACCTACACGACAAATGAACCCAGAAAGCTCTTCTCGGCCACTTGGGACATTCGGTGTTCATGACTGTAAGGATGCTTCCTCGTACCATATTGTGGCAAAATCAATGGCAAGCCTACATATCACGTGGAAGAGCTCGCCAGTCCGGGCGCTAGCCCTGTCTTGACCAACCGTACTAGCCCGAGGGAATCGGCAGTTCGTTGGTTTCCGACGGCAGGAAATACAGGACTTCTACTGGTAGAGCCTTTTTCCCCACCCACCAGATACTTGTACATAATTGTCGTTTCGAAAATGATCGAAGCTTCTACATCCACGCCTAGGTAGGTACAGAGGACTCTGAAACGTTCCATGCAATACGAGGACATGAGTTGTGGGTGGTAGGAGGCCCCAACCACCAATGCAGACCATACTTGCTAGTCTGCACCTAAGAGCACGGAAGTTAGGCGTATACGATGGTCCACATGCATGGGCTCCGTCGATGTACGTGGGTGGTGCATCCGACGAACCTACTGGGTACATGACCTACTCGTAAGTTTCGTACCCCGTCCGTGCATGCATGCGTAGGTAAGTAGTTCGTTCATTCGATCGCCCTTTCGTTCTTTCGTGCGTTCGCTCGCCCAGTCGTTCATGAGGAAATGGATGGGATAGATACGATGGATGGACGGCGAGACGGATGCTCCATCATACAATGCAAGACATTGGTTTGCTGCCTCCACAATCAAGCCAGTCCGGTCCAGCCCAGCCAAATCGACTCCCTCTCGTTGAGTTTTTCTCTCTTTCCAGGGTCTTGATCCTGGCCCTTATTTCCACGTAATTTTCTTGCCCCTGTTCCCTGGCCCTGGCCCCTGACCCTCGTCACTGCCTCTTGGTCTTGGCGTCTGTCACCGAGCAATGATCAGTACTCCATAGCCAGCCAACCAGCAGCATCCTCTTCAGGCTGTTTCCTTTCGTAGCAGCGAGCAAGCCACCAGAAAGCCACCAAGCAAGCCTCCTCGGAGCTGCTCATGGGTCCAGGATTTGTTCCTTCCTCATCAGTCGATTCAAGAGTCCGTACCTACGTATTTCGGACTAGTGGTCGTCAGAGCCAAGCAATGGCGGGGAGTTGGTTACATACAAAAGCGATGCGGAACGGGGTGAGAAGTGCTCAAAACCCAAAGGGGGGAGTGCACGTGGAACAACGTCTCGGGAGGAGTCAATCGTCGATCAAGATTCAAGTTGCCAGGGCTGTCCCAAAGAGACGAAAGCGTCGGTCGTAAACAACATGATTCTTGGCTTGCCCCTTTGGATGAAGAACAGGTGCGCCGTACTCCTTGATCAGACACTCAAAGGGCCTTGCGCTGGGTTTGACACGGAATCCTTCTGCGGCGGCGGTTCCCAATTCCTCTTTCCTCTCCTGTAAATCCCCCCACAAGTGAAACAGCTTCTCCTTCAGCGTCGCCAGCTCGCCCTGGTTCTCCTTGTCCCTCAGATTGCAGGCGTCCATGTTCAAGAGGAAGTCTCCATCCGTGGCTGCCACGAGCAGTTCCATCTGGGTTGGCCGCCCATCAGTGCCTGCCTGCGCGCGAGCATCCTCGACAAGGAGGATGAATCGCCATTCCCATTGCACTTCCTCGCCTTCGTTCACTTGACTGAGATCGATGTTCATATTTTCGTCAAGGTCCTCGTTGTCTGACAAATCATCAAACTGGTTGACTTTTCGCGGGGCAGCAAAGTCGGCAATGTTGTCTGGGAAGAAATCAACAACCCGAACTTTCGATTTGTAAGTGCAGTTCTGGAAGGGAAGTCGAAAGGCATTGCCCTTTGCCGTCGTGCGATTCAAAATGTCTGGGTCGAGGATGTCTATAATAGGCTTGCATGACACTCCCTCATACTGATTACATCTGATATGAGGGTTAGCTGTCAGGAGGGCGTGCTCGCGTCGCGCAACTGTGGCTGCAGCCATCTTATCCCGTTGTTCTGCCTCGAGCTTTGCTTTTTTGTTCTTTCGGTTTCTTGCCTTGGTCCTCTTGCTCTTCGGTTCATCATTTTGTTGCTCAGTAGGTTCGTCTCTCTGCCGGCGCTTCTTTGCCTGGTTAGGGACTCGGAGAAAGCTGATGCCTTCCGCCTCTATCTTTTGCTCATAAGCTCGTTTGCGGTACAGCACTTCCTTCCGCTTTTCATCGCCAGAATTCGCCACTTCGATCAAATCCTTCTCCGGATAGCTGCGATCATCTCGACAATTGCCCTCTAACTTCGAGCCATTCCTATCCATTTTGATTTGCACGTTACGAAGGTAAACAAAGTTGCCCACGTTCGCGATGCGCGTGGCAACAGAAGCTTGCCTGCCCCAGCATGTGACCAGGATCGTCATCTTTCCCCATGGACCGGGCCATTCGCTTGAGGTTTTGTCCTCAATATAGCCGAACGGATCACCGTCTCGGCCACAGTCGTCGTTGGACCACTTGTAGTCTCGGAGCCCGTCATTGGTCGTATAGTCAGTCACATAGAGCTCGGTGGTCAAGTCGTTGGGAGAGAATATCTTGCGAACTTCGCCCAAAAGGTCCGCAAAGATGTAATCTTTGCCGCAGGGCAAGTCGAGTTGGTCGAGTGTGCGGAATTTTCCTTTGCGGGCAGGAGCGGTGCCGCCGTTTTCTATCATTGTATTGCTTATTTCCAACCGTGTTCTGGGTTGTTGTTGTGTCCATAGACTTGGGTCTTCTTGCTCAGCCATCCACTTGGCATACCTCAACTCGGCTTCGTTGAGAAGGGATGCTTGACCTCTTGGAAGAGAATTGCTCCACGGGCCATCAGGTTTGCATCCTCGTCCCTGCCATCTGGCCTTGTCCTTCAGATCTTGGACAGATCGAATCTTCTCCAACTCGGCGAAAGGAAGCACAACCCAACTGGATGTGGAATTTGACCACCCTGATAGCTGGCCTTTGTGCTTATTCATTTTGACATTTCGCAGGATGACGACATCACCTTGGTCTCTAATGTCTGGAAGTTGTTCAAGTTCCCTGTGAAAGAATGCGAAGGGCAGCCCTATACCATATGGCCATACTGGATCGTGTAACGTGAATGTGATTTTGTAGTCCCGTTTACCACTCTGGCATCTTGTGGGATTGAGAAAGTCAACGCAAACCCCGATGACGTTAAACTGTTCCGAATTTAGATTGATGTTGCAAGCGTTTGCGAGGTCGATGAACTTCGGGGGCACGGGGACGAAATCAAAAGGCATTGTGTAGGGTATTTCCTCAGAAGCGCATTGTTGATGCCGAATTGCACCCTGGAACGGACCAGAGCAGAAGACTTTGAGAGTCGCTGTCGTTTCAGGTTTGTTGTCTGATTGTTGGCCATCGATGAATCCCAAGGTCGCTGTGTAGGAGGAGATCGCGACGTGTCCTCGACGTGTTGCTGGCTGCCTCAAGAACCAAGACGCAACGCGAAATCACGTGATCTATGCCAAGCAAGAGTGGCATGTGCTTTCCGCCTTGACAAACACTGACTGCGTCTCCTACGACATCCGCCCTGCGAAACTGCAACTCCCGTTTCATTTGCTTCCATTTATTTATCCACACCCGGCGCAGCCTCATCACTGACCGCCTTCACTTGCCACAGCGCACAACCCCTCCTTTCACAAGTCTGGAACCTATCTTCTGCGGGGTGTCTTGGGCCTACTACGACCGTGAGCAGCTCTGAAAAACATTGTGTCTTCGAGGCTTTCCCTGAGACGTCACTAGAATAATGGCGGAAAGATACATCCCCGAACATCGGCGAACTCAGTACAAAGCGAAAGGCAGTTTCAAGCCCGATGAGCTGCGTCGTCGCCGTGAAGAGCAACAAGTCGAGATTCGTCGCCAGAAGAGAGAGGAAAATCTAGCCAAGCGAAGAGGTGTCCAGCGCGGAAATGGCGAGATCGGTATTGGTGGTCTCACGGAGCCAGATAGTGACGATGAGACGGCCAATATTGAGAACGAGGTGAGAACAAATGCTTTTGTTGTCTCCCGCTTTAATCGTGTCTAACGTTGTCTACAGCTGAGCACCGAACTGCCAGAAATGGTCAAAGGAGTCTTCTCGGACCAGATTGATGCTCAGATTCAAGCCACCACAAAATTCCGGAAACTCCTGTCCAAAGAACGCAACCCGCCCATCGAGAAAGTCATCGAGACTGGTGTCGTCAGCCGCTTCGTCGAATTCCTCCGATCCCCCCACACTCTCGTCCAATTTGAGGCCGCTTGGGCTCTCACCAATATCGCTAGCGGAAGCGCCGCACAAACACAAGTCGTAATTGAAGCTGGTGCTGTTCCTATCTTTGTTGAACTTTTGAGCAGCCATGAGCCGGATGTTCGTGAACAAGCAGTTTGGGCTTTGGGTAACATTGCAGGCGACTCTCCTGCGTGCCGTGACTATGTCCTCAGCCAGGGAGCCCTGAAGCCTCTGCTTAATCTCATTGCCGACGGGCGCAAGTTGAGCATGCTTCGAAACGCAACGTGGACTTTGAGCAACTTCTGCCGCGGGAAGACCCCTCAACCGGATTGGAATACCGTAAGTGACCCTGAAATCTACACACAAGATAGATCGCTGACAAGGCTTTTAGATTCAACCCGCACTCCCGGTCCTCGCAAAGCTCGTCTATATGCTCGATGATGAAGTCCTCATTGATGCCTGCTGGGCCATTTCTTACCTTTCCGATGGCTCGAACGACAAGATTCAGGCTGTCATCGAAGCTGGCATCCCTCGACGTCTTGTTGAACTTCTGATGCATGCCTCTACATCTGTCCAAACCCCAGCTCTTCGGTCGGTGGGAAACATCGTTACTGGGGACGACGTGCAGACACAAGTGATTATCAACTGTGGCGCTCTGACAGCTCTCCTGTCGTTGCTCAGCTCTCAGAAAGATGGTATCCGCAAGGAAGCATGCTGGACAATTTCAAACATCACGGCCGGCAACTCAACTCAAATTCAAGCGGTCATTGATGCGGGTATCATCCCTCCCTTGATACATCTTCTGTCCAACGGCGACTTCAAGACTCGGAAAGAAGCTTGCTGGGCCATTTCAAACGCCACTTCCGGGGGTCTTCAGAAGCCTGATCAGATCAGATACCTTGTCTCTCAAGGATGCATCAAGCCCCTCTGCGATTTGCTAGCATGCCCGGATAATAAGATCATCCAAGTCGCTTTGGACGGACTAGAGAATATCCTCAAGGTGGGTGAAATGGACAAAGAGGCTGCGGATCCCCGTTCTCCAGAAGGACAGGTCAATCGATATGCATTGTTCATTGAAGAGGCCGGCGGAATGGAGAAGATTCACGACTGCCAGAACAACGCCAATGAGGAAATCTACATGAAGGCGTATAACATTATCGAGCGGTACTTCTCCGACGAGGAGGATGCCGGCGCTGATATTGAAGAATTGGCACCGCAGGCTAATGCTACTGGCTTTACTCTTGGATCGAGCCAACCCCAAGGCCAATTCAACTTTGCAAACGGCAACGACTCAATGGACATGTAGAACATGGACATGTGAAGCGTCAAGGAATGCCACTTGACAACCCCCGCAATGACGGCTGACGTTGGTGTCGTGCCCGACAAGCAGGCGCGAGCAGCGACGCAACACACCGCAACTGGGCTGCTTCAAAGCGCCGAGTCCTCAAGATCACCTTTCAAGCAGACATTTTCGCTAGAGTTGAATGAGAGCACCAACCTCGAAGCACCCCATCCACGGCCCCCATGTCTTTTCACCCATGCACGGACCCCACAACTCCCACCCTTCACCAGCACGATTCCCAAGATCCATCTACGACCCCACAACCAGATGCACCATCATGTAACCCCTAGCGACTCGACACAGCACATTACTTTGTACCCAGCACCTGGCACCCAGCATTCGATAGAGGCGTTATTTCGGCAAAGAAAGTGAAACCATTATGCTCGGCACGGGCGCGGAAGAGCGAGGTATGTAGGAGGGAGGTAAGGAAGGGGAGAGAGAGATCAGGAGCACCAGAAATCAGGCAGGATAGCCTCCACCGGTGTCCTTATTGAGCTGCAGCCCCATGCCAATGTATGTCGACTGCTTTCTATGCCCAATACAAAGAATTCACAACTCAACCGACGCTTCTGGACTTCTGCGGCTCGCTCTGCTTTTCCCGGGACGGTAAGCTATCTCGGGCTCATCTTACCCGAGTTGACCACGAGCTTGTAGACAAAATAGCAATGGCGAGCAGGCGTTTGTCCGGTATTGTGGCCAGGTCGTCTGATCAGCTGCAGGATCACTCCATAACTTCTTATGAGAAAACGCGCTCTGACCAGTTAGAGGGGGCATTCTCCTCTTTTCTCGGGCTTGGGGCCCTCCTTGTCGATGACCAGATTATAGGAGAAGCAGCCTAGAACCCCTCGTATCGTGCTTTCGATGCATCATTTCCATGCAAGCCGAGTCCAAGATGACAAGGTGATGTAACTCCCGTACCCCGCAATAGTGGATGAGGGATGGAGGAGATAGTAGGGCCACCTCAGGCTGAGCGGGCAATCCAACCAACGCCTTCAATCGACGCAACCAGAGCTCTTGGATGACCGGCACCTCCGCTTTTCTCCTGGCCAGCGACTGTGTCAAAGATTGCCCAAAACTGAGCATCGCCACGAGCGCGATGATCATAAAGCGAGATGTAAGTGCCGTGGATGACCCTCCGCAGCAGCCATATGTATATATATCGCTCTGGCTAAGGTGAGCCCTGGAAACGTGTTCGCTCCCTTTTTCTCCTTCTCTCCTACAACTAACGGTCCTTCAAACCACTCTTAGACTAGTCTTGTTCCTTCCTGCGACGCCCAATCACGCTATCAGATTCCTACATAGGACAGCCAACGACCCAATAGTACTCTAGTATGTCGGCCACCGAAGTTCGAGTTGGTGGCTCAGGCGGGACCATGAAGGCCGTCAACTATCAAGGCGCCTTCAAGGTCAAGGTGGAGGATGTACCGAAGCCTGCGATCGAGCACCCCGATGATGTTATTGTCAAAGTGACCACTGCCGGTAAGCTTTGGAAGCCTCATCCTCGACTTTGCCGGGGTGTCGGGAGGGGTCAATGACAGTGACTAATTGTATTGAAATGTAATAGCTATTTGCGGATCTGACTTGCACATGGTAAAGAGCACAACTCGTGAAGGAGATGCAACACAGACGTTCCACTGACGCGAGATAGTACGAGGGACGTACTGGTGCTCAGCCTGGTATCACCTTTGGTATGTCACCATTGTGAAGGGAAGATGGCCGCCAACAACACCCTTCGCTAACACCTCAAACACTAAGGGCACGAGAACATGGGGATTGTGGATGAAGTCGGCTCTGGGGTCACCCTGCTGAAGAAAGGTGATCGAGTGGTGATGCCCTTCAACGTTGCGGACGGACGATGCCGCAATTGCGAGGAAGGAAAGACTGCCTTCTGCACCGGTGTCAACCCCGGCTTTGCGGGCGGTGCATACGGTTATGTGGCCATGGGACCCTATAGAGGTAAGAGAACTCGTGGCGTGATCTCAAAGGCAATGTCGGTTGGTGTCTGACGAGAATCATAGGCGGGCAAGCTCAATATATTCGCATTCCATATGCGGACTTCAATGCTTTGAAGTTGCCACCCGGGACGGAGCATGAGCAGGATTTCATTCTCCTAGCCGACATCTTCCCAACTGGATGGCACGGGGTGTCGCTTAGCGGGTTCAAGCCCGGAGAGAGTATTGGCGTCTGGGGCGCCGGGCCTGTCGGGTTGATGGCGGCGTACTCGGCTTCATTGAGAGGGGCGAGCCGTGTCTACGTCGTCGACAGAGTGCCCGAGCGGTTGGCAGCTGCAGAGAAGATCGGATGTATACCCATTGACTTCAGTAAAGGTGATGCGGTGGACCAGATCCTCGAGAAGAACGGCGGTATGTTGGATCGAGCGGTGGACGCTGTCGGGTACCAGGCCGTGGATACTGGTGGTAAGAAGGAGCAGCCGAATATTGTGTTGGAGAACATGATCCGGGCGACCAGACCATGCGGTGGATTGGGGATCCCGGGTCTTTATGTGCCCACGGATCCGGGGGCGCCTGACGAGGCCAGTGGGAAAGGGATGATCAGCATGAGCTTTGGCAAGTTGTTTGAAAAGGCGAGTACAAAGATGACGTCGTGCTGGCAATGCAACGAGGAGGCTCTGGTGCTAACCATGGCTTCTAGGGCCTTACCCTCGCTACCGGCCAATGCAATGTCAAGCAATACAACAGGTGAGAATGATCATGACGTTCTGTTCCTAGCCTGAGACTACTAACTATGACAGGTATCTGCGTGATCTCATCATCGCAGGAAAGGCGAAACCCTCGTTTGTGGTCAGTCACGAGATTGGCATCGACGATGCGGAGATGGCGTACGACAAATTCGACAAGAGGATTGAGGGTTATACCAAGGTCTTGATCCACCCCAATGGGCCATTGTGAGGAATGAATGGGGCTCTATTTGATTGCCCCTTTTCCCTGGGGGTTCAAACGATATTCATAGGTTAAAAATGAATGAATAGCCGTATCCATCTGGGTCAACCTGCTACATTTTTACCCCCACTCTCTTTTTTCCGCGGAGTATCTAACAAGTACAGTACGAGGTAGAGCCTCACAAGGATCTCTGTATTCCGTGCGGCTACTCAGTACTGTTGCCCCTTGCTAAAAGGGCCAAAATTAGTATTAATAATAGTTCTCCTAATCAAGAATTAAAAGGGGTGAATAGACTGAGTGGGTCTGTCATCCCATTGGCTCCTGCAAGTCTTGACAACATTGGTGTTTCAACCTTGCGTCTGCCTCCCATCTCCCGCCATCATTTCATTCATCTCTCATTTCCCGAATATCGCTTCCACGATGCTGCTTCATCCTGCTTCAGGTGTTGATCGCCAGTCAGCACCCGCAATCGCTCTCTCCCTTCGGTCAACGAGTTTAACGGCACGAGGACCGAATTGCACTTGAGCCTCTTGTCAGGAGTTGGGACGAAGCACGCGACCTTGACCATGATCACACCCGAGGCAGGGCGCTGGTTCATGCGAAACTTTCTTCATGGGCCGCTTCTGGCCCCTCAAAGCGAATCTGCTGATAGACATAGCTTGTCATTGGTGGTCTGTGTACTTGCGCCCTTCACGATTGTCGATCCGTCCCTTGTTCAAAGTACCTGGCCGAGCTGGGTTTTGCTAGCGCTGCCACAGACGCCGATCGCCAGCATGGCTAATCCCTTAACATCAATCTACGTTTGGACGAATTCAACCCAATGGTCTTCTAGTTCCTGGAAAAGTCTATCACAGGAAGTCTCTCGTATCTCACGTATTGCATGGATAGAGGCATGTATCCCACATGCAGGACGTGTCTCATGCACGAACTTGGCAGGTCGATTCCTTTATGAGTACACAGAACTACTCCCTGCCCTGTCCTACATTTGATGGCATATGGGATCTCCGCTGCGCTTTTTGTCCTTCTCCCTCTTGTGAGGTCACTCTTTGATGTTATGCCGCTCCTTTTTGCGTTTTGGATATGCCTCTGTCATGAAGAAGTAGGAATCGTGGCAATCCGCAACGCGCCTTGAAGGCTGGTCTGAAAAACACCTGAACAACACCCTCAGCATCCGCTCAACACCCGGCGGGCATCCCATTTTTTCACCATGATCTCTCTCACCATCGGTTATGTGTCTGGCATTATTGCCGCGGTGATTTTCATTCTTCAATTCGTGTTTCCCAATGCCCTCATTCTCGTGCTAGTGGGCTTTCTCAAAAATGACCATACGGCGGTGACCTGGTCTGTGGTTGAGCGCAGCCTGCTGAGTTCCCTGTGGTAAATACATTATGTCCTTGGTGCAAAAACTTTTTCCTGATGGCAACAGGCCTACGCTCCTCAAGACAGAGGCTGCCGCAAGTCGAGGGGTAGATACCAAGATCAGGCTCCTGACTTGGTTGCGGCCATTGGCTCTCGGGCTCGTCTCTGTCGCCGCGATTGTCACGCCCTTGGGACTTTACGACGACATTGTACCTTCCACGACGCCCCAATCTGTCGCCTTCACGTATATTGCAGACTCCAGTCCGATGGGATACGGAACGCCTCCACGGAGCCAACTTGGCTTTAGTCGAATTTGCGGAAACTTCCTCCCTGTGCAATGTCCCGGCACGACGAGTGTCATCACCTACAGTGGCAACGACACATTCATGGAGGCTAATATCACAAACGATGATTACGACACGAGGATCCCCAAGGTCCTTGCCGAACTCTACCAGAGTGGTCTCGCTCAGCAGCGGCAAACGGTCTCAAGCTTCTTCGACATTGAATCACGGTATTACTCGTTCATGTACCAAGATGGGGTCGCACATGGGGCAAAATATATTGTGGACGCATTCCGCTACTTGTCCAGTATGGTATTGGACAACGCCATTGAACCGGTGGAGGGTCTGGTCGTCGACACGGTCGCTGGCGGGGTCGGCTTCCGCAATCATACAGTCCCTGTCAGCGTTCAGCTTGGTGCCGAATGGACAGAGGACCTACTCTGGATTGAGCCTGAGACGGCCTGCGTCGACACAAACATCTCGGTCGAGTTCAAAATACCCTATAGCGGTATTGCTAGCAGTGATCTAGCCAACATGTCGCTCGTCGACAATGGGGGCTTCGCGAACTTGGTCCAGGAATATCCGTACATCAACGTGACAGACTCCCAAATTAATCCAAACTTGCAGGGGCGAGCCTACAAAGCTGCATGGTTGGTGAACGTGTATACAATGCTGGTCATGAACCTGACCAGGCCGAATCCCGATTCCTTTGGTTATCTGAAATCCAAGGTTGGCGACAAATATCCAGTCACGACATATCAGACGACGGGAGCGAAGCTCAATGGGATCTATGTCACCAATCTGTGGTCATCCCTGCTGGACCCAGAGGCCTACTTGTCCAACTACACCTTGGCCGACGCGCCATCCGCCAACTACTCCAACCCATTTGGGCTCACCTCTTCGAACTATAGCGACATTTCATTGCTCTGTTCAGGGGCAGGGGGGGCTGATCTTGCGAATCTCACCAATGTTCATGTCGAGTGCGGCTTGGTCTTTGGAGCCGCACAGCGTCGTGACGGGACGATAACCCTTGTGCAGGAGCCTGAAACCTGGTGGACACAGAAGGTGTACAGCTGTGCTACTGCAATGAAGGCGAGTATCAAAGAGGTCCGATTCCGATACAACGCGACACAGGCGACGGGTAACACGCTCAAGGCCTTGTCTATCGTCAATGTCAGCGACAAGTCGTACCCAGACAAGGAGTCGATGCCTCTCTGGGGCGTTGAATCGCCTGGCTACACGATGAACGACATTCATCAGCTATGGGGCCTGATTTCGCCGGAGCTTGAGCACTCGGTCAATTTGTCCACAGTGCGGGCTGCTCGATTGTACCTACCAGGATATGGTGGTTTGGGTGTTCTATCCACTGTGCCGGGATATGAGAACCTGCCAGGAGCAGACGGGCCAGCCGATGCCCTGGCAGGAGTGTACCAGTCCGGCGGTGACGACTGGGCAGACTACACTGGAGACACCAACATGGCCATGTATGCGCGATGGCGAGATCTTTCGGGGTCAGCAGCGACCGTGGCAAAGATCCCCAACCTAGTGTGGACGGATATCGCTGCAAACATGCTGGTGGGCACGCGCAACTGGAACTCTGGCAATGGGCTGCCCGCCAACCTTCAGAAACGGGATGGTGATGGGACAAGCGGAGGCGGCAGCGACCAGGCCCTCGTCCCTGTGACCATCTATCAGCGGCGCATTCGCTATCACTGGCCATTTGCCATCCCGGCATTCCTGGCGCTGGCGCTCTTCCTCGCGGTGCTCTTGGCTGCCTTCATATCTGTTCTGTCTGGAAGGGGCCTCCCAGCACGAGTGCGACATTATCTATTTCATTTGTCGTCAGGTCGCATGTTGGGGGACATTCAATATGCTGGAGAATGCGACAAGTTGGCACCGACAAATGAATGGCTCGCACGTGTGGGGAGCAGACGTAGCGATTTGCGCACTTGTGCCAGTCATAAGGCTAGCGGTGCTAGCGGTGTCAGCGGCAGCATCGGTATTGGGGCCCCAACCTCGCCGTTCCTCGAGCAGCAGTATTATCACATGGCCCGCGGCAAGACTGGCGGCATGACTGATGTCAAGCAGAAGGGGATGGTGACTGAGATGACCGAACTGCGGCATCTCACCGTGGCAGGGTCCGGTCATGGGCCCAACACGGGATATGTAAGACTCAATGAAAACGAACAGCCGGGATGGCGGTCACCCGGGTTCTAAAACGAGATATCCGGGGGGGAGGGGGGTGTGCGTGGTCAACGCGTCAGGCTGATTGAAGCTGCAAGGCTCCTCTCTCCGACTGGCGCGGGCGGGCAGCTGGAAGAACTTCCACGCCCCAAGAGCACGAGGTCGATTGTCGGCGAGGGGCCGGTAGGGGACGACGAGTCTAGGTACATACTTCGTACAGTTTCCTGCTCGGTACTCGGGAAACATGCCCGAGACGACATACACAACGTTCCAAAAAAGGGCTCAAGAGGAGGAAAGAGGATCAAAAAATCGCCGTGGCGGTGACAATGATAGGCCACCAGGCGGAGAGGAGTGTGGGAAAAGAGAAGACGGAGGTTTGATGGCACCACGATGGGATGTCTCCCAGAGCTGATGGTGGTAGATGGTCACCTTGGCATGAGTTTGATGGCTTGGTCCGGCCGGTTAGCACCAGGTTTGACCAGTGTCAACGAGTGTAACACGGGCTGGAGGGATTGGCTGCTGGACCATGGATGGGCGGCCGATCTCAGTCAGTATCGTGTCTCCTTGCTCTCCCTAATAACAAGCCAGCCACCCCAATCCGGAGTTAATCTGGTACTCTATGATCAAAGATGCTAGGTATCCCTTAGCAGTACTTAGCTACTCCAATGGGGAGGCCCAGCCGAGCCCATGTGCGAGGGACAACGACGAGCTGGACGAGCTGGACCAGCTTTTCACCAACCAAGTGCCTGCGCCTCTCATGCGATGAGAGTGACACTCTACTTCGTACATTCTCTCTATATTCTGCCACCAACTCGCATAACTATTTGCCTCTTCCCCTGTCTATTGTTGAGCCTGTTTTTACAAGTCATTCATTACTCACTCCGTCTCGTCCCGTGTCGTGCGCGTCCTGTCGTCGTGTCGTGTCGCTAGACAAAGACTTTCTGGCGATAAAACATCCAGTATTCCTACCACTCGACAATCTTCCTTTGTTCTTGTCCTTCGACCATACCTCACCGACTCTCTGTAACCTCTGACTCTCTGCCTCTCCACA
Source organism: Cladophialophora bantiana CBS 173.52 (assembly GCF_000835475.1). Taxonomy (NCBI): domain Eukaryota; kingdom Fungi; phylum Ascomycota; class Eurotiomycetes; order Chaetothyriales; family Herpotrichiellaceae; genus Cladophialophora; species Cladophialophora bantiana. The sequence goes on from NW_015971598.1 coordinate 298,145, forward strand.
TACCTCATCTCACCACCACCGAGGTTATCATCATCTCCGAAAGCTACAGTCCTCCGTACCTATCGATAAACCCTACCCGCCTCCCCCTCCTCCAAGCCCCTCCCACTTGTCACTTGCAGTCCATAAGTCACCGTCCCCGTCTCTGTCGCTGTCACTGTCACTGCCACCGTCGTCATTACTCGCTGAGCTCAGCAATCTTTTGCCCGTCATGCGATAGGAAAACCACCGGCCCCCCCCTCACCAAAAAAAAAAAAAAAAAAACATTCATCCGCCTGTCGGTTGGCGGTGAAGCTTTCCTTTCGGTTATCCCTCGAATAGAGAAGAGCGGGCCTTGAAAAGAGACCAACTGCGCTACGCCGTCTCGCCCGTCTGTCCCCATCACGCCACCAAGGGTATCCCAAACCCACCGCTTTTGGCATCCCAGAGCCTTGTAATAGCCTGAGTCCCCGGCCTTCCACACAACCACCACCACCTATCCCCAAAAGCATGCTTCAACATTCGTCCTCTGCCATCCGGCCCTTCCGCAACGACACAAGTTCATCCTCCCCCGACGAATCATCACTCAGCTCCGAGCGTGTACCTTTTTTGACGCAGGAACAGACCTTTATTAACTGCCCCAATCTCGAAGATGGCTCCTTCTCAGATCCCGCCAGCGCCACTACCGCCGTCAGACCCGATTCCCTCAAAGGGCCCACAGTCACCTGCCTTGAAACCTCGACTTCTATCGATCATCGTAGCTCCAATTTCTCGTCCAGATGGCGTTGGACGCAGACCCTTCCGGCCTTGAACCATTTGTTGGGTGGGAGTCGTACGGTGGTGCATAAGGGGCACGTTGTCGAAAGAGGCTCATTACACAAATCCATCCCGACCACACCGCTGAGGAGAGTGCTACGCCTCCTGGCCCTGACGCTGATGCTATTGTAAGAAAGAAAATTGCGTGCCCGCCTTCTTTCCCACCTGCGCCTGCTGACATCGCGTACAGAGGAATCCTGGAGTTCATTGCTCTGGCATGCGGCCTCTTCCTGTCCTTCTTCCCCGACGATGCAGACGACGAATTTGACGCATGGAACCCTTCCCAGCGCACCTCCCGCGAAACGGGACATTGGCCAACCGATTTCTCCGCCGACATTCATCCCGTGGCCTGCCACTCGCACAATGACTACTGGCGGAAAGAACCCCTGTTTTCGGCTCTCGAGGCCGGCTGCACAGGAGTCGAGGCGGATGTGTGGCTATACGACCAAGACTTATATGTCGGACATTCCACAGCTTCCCTGACACCTGAACGAACGCTCCGCACCTTGTACATCAACCCATTGCTGAAAATTCTAGATCAACAAAATCCTCATACATCCTTCCATCCCTCGCTGGACAACCCCCGAAATGGCGTCTTTGACACAAAACCCTCTCAATCCCTGGTACTTTTGATAGATTTTAAGAACGAGGGCCATAGGATCTGGCCACATGTCTCGGCACAGCTCCAACCTCTGCGAGAGAGGAAGTTCCTCAGTTACTTCAACGGCACCAGCTTCGTCGAGGGACCCATCACTGTTGTGGTCACAGGCAATGCACCCTGGGACGAGGTTGTGGCAAACTCAACATATCGCGACATGTTCTTTGACGCACCTCTTGGCTTGATGGGAAAGTTGGCTGACGACAGCGACGCTCCTGAGGCTGCCATGGACACTCCAGGCGATGCGCTAGAAGTGCGCTGGAGTCAAAACCAAGGTCAAGGCCGTTCTGGTGCCGCGCCTGCAGATCCGACAATCTATTCCCAAGCCAACTCTTACTACGCCTCCGTCTCCTTTAATTCGGCCATTGGCTGGCCCTGGCGTGGCACCCTTTCTCGCCGTCAGCTCGAAATGATGCGCAAGCAGATCGCGGGAGCTCACGCACGCGGACTCAAAGTCAGGTACTGGAGCGTGCCCAGCTGGCCGAGAGGAATGAGAAATTATCTCTGGCGGACAATGGTGAAGGAAGGGGTGGATTATTTGAACGTGGACGATTTGAAATCGGCCACCTCGGGTGATTGGAATTGGGACAAAAAAGGCCCTTGGTTCAGTGGGCCGTGGAAGTTTTGGCCATCCCAGACCGCTGCATAAATCATCAACATGTGGGACACGAAAAATACCGTCATGATTGGAAAGACTGAAGACGAATTTTCACTAGATGCGACCAAATGAGACTCCGCGCACCAAGACGAGATGATGGAGATGAGAGCTTTGGTCGAGATTGACCCTATGAGCTAGAGGCCCCAAAACTACGACCGGGGTTTCACGGAAATACAGCTACCGTTGAATGGGCTGAACAAGGCGTTTATGGGAAATGGGATGGCATTCTGCATTTTGTTACTGTCAGGGACATGAGCAGCATTATGATACCCAAGCTTTAGAGCATAAACCGGTTACAGAATGAGGTGCAATATAACCCCACTGGACTTGAGGTGCGAGTGGCTGTCATGCTAACTAGGAATATTCCTATGCTTGTCAGCGTCTTCATCTAGTCAGTCCAACCACATCGACACCCTCTAGGCTCCTGCTCGCTCTCCATAGTCGCTACTTCTTCGGTTGTCTGTTGCCCTACGAGGCTCCCAACGACTTAAAAGATCTCGTCTTTCTCCCCTGCTGCTTTTGTTCTAGACGTTCTCCTCACTTTGCATTCGATATCGCTGTCACCTGTGTCATGTTGCTCTGATTTTGTGCTGCATTTACTCCCAACCCATTCTCCAACACACAATCAATCCCCATTTACTCGGTACCAGCTCCTCGCTGATCTCGCTGAGCATGGCAATCGAATCTTGATGTCCACAGGATTGAGGCTTCAATATCGCTACGAATTAATCCAATAGTTTGTGTCGCGATGTTAGCACAAGTCTTTGCCTTTTTTTTTCCCCTGCCAGCATCAACCGGAACTTTTCTCAGCCTTGTCGGCTTGTAGCTCGCCTCGTCGGATGCACGTGAAAGGCTCCGCTCTTCAGGCTTGGCGAGTTTGCAACATCTGCCATCTTCTCGAGGTTTGTGATACGACGGTTCTTTCGCTTTTCTCATTACCGACTGCGAGTACAGCGAACATGGCGGCTGCAGCACAGTCGCTCTCGGAGCGGACGCGATTGCTCTTTGGGAGCTCTTATGGCGAAGCGATTGATCCATCGACACTCCCCATTTCCTCCTCCTTCAAGAGAAAGGTCGAATACGAAAGCGTCCGCGAACTGCCCAAAGCACTGGCCGAGAAGCAGGCGAAGGCAACGGCTGCGCGAGGACCAAAAAGACCCAAGATGGCAACCGGGAACAATCAGATGGCGTTGGTAAAGAGCGAGGCGAAACCGGACTCACAAGGGCCGTCACCACAACGTAACGGTATCGGGAGCAGTCTGATCCGCAGACCAAACATGCAACAGCCACGACCCGACTGGCATGCGCCTTGGAAATTGATGAGAGTCATATCCGGACACCTGGGATGGGTGCGCGCATTGGCGGTGGAACCAGGCAATGAGTGGTTTGCATCTGGAGCAGGAGACAGGACGATAAAAATTTGGGATCTGGCCACGGGCCAACTCCGCTTGACATTGACGGGTCATATCTCTACGGTTCGTGGACTGGCGGTGTCGCCGCGCCATCCATACCTTTTCTCCTGCGGCGAGGACAAGATGGTGAAATGCTGGGACCTGGAAACCAACAAAGTCATTCGTCACTATCACGGCCATTTGTCCGGCGTCTACACCCTTTCATTACATCCGACGCTCGACGTGCTGGTCACTGGTGGGAGAGACGGCGTCGCTCGTGTCTGGGACATGCGCACGCGCTCCAACATTCATGTCCTATCTGGCCACAAGGGCACCGTCTCGGATGTGAAATGCCAGGAAGCGGATCCTCAAGTCATCACTTCGAGTCTCGACGCCACCGTGCGACTATGGGACCTCGCGGCGGGCAAAACCATGGGCGTACTCACACATCATAAGAAAGGCGTCAGGGCGCTGGCTATCCACCCGAAGGAATTCACATTTGCATCTGCGTCAGCCGGTTCGATAAAACAGTGGAAATGCCCCGAGGGTGCATTCATGCAGAATTTTGAAGGGCACAATGCGATCATCAACACCCTAGCCGTGAATGAGGATAATGTGCTCTTCAGTGGAGGCGATAACGGTAGTATTTGCTTCTGGGACTGGAAGACAGGACATCGGTTCCAGAGTACCGAGTCCCTGGCGCAGCCAGGGTCATTAGATGCCGAGGCGGGTATTATGAGCAGTACATTTGATCAGACAGGGCTGCGGTTGATTATGGGAGAGGCTGATAAGACGATCAAGATTTGGAGACCGGATCCCGAGGCCACGCCGGAGACACACCCATTGGACTGGAAGCCGACATTGGGCCGGGTAAAATACTGAAGACTTCAGCGCCGTTGCCTCGTGCCTGGTGGCTGTTATGGCGGAATTGGATCGTATCGGATCGCATCTTGCATTGAGCGACGGCGTTCGAGGCGCTGTTTTGGGTGGGGGGGGGGCTATTAGGAGGGCTCTCTGATCACAAGGGTCAGAATTTTAGAACAAGTTTTGTTGCATGGGAAAATGAATTACGTTCTGTTGGTTTCCGGAGAAAATCAAGGTCGATACCCAAGAAAGGCTTCATCTAGAAGTCGTCACGGGAGCTCTTATGGTGGTCAGCGGCGTGCAATGTGCTCTGCTGTGGCGTGGCGCTCGAGGAAGACCATACAATGATATGACATGATAATTGGCATATACCACTTGACGATGTATTACACCCCCTCCATTCTTTCATCTCTCGTCCCCTTCTGTCCGCGAAGGATTTCGGTTGCAGAGTTACACGAGCCCGTAATATTGTGCGGGGTGTGAGCGTTCGATCGATCTGATCGGTCAGTTTTGACGAGGCTGACCGCCCCTTTGCCTTGTTTCGTAGCTGATTTTGAAATTGGATTTCTTCGACAAGAATGTACGTATAAGCCCCCGCACGCAAATCAGGACACATGGAAGATGCTATATATCTCAGATTCTCTCGTGGTCACCCACCCATATGCGTGTCCTGCTTCGACCCACGGATACAACAGAACCAGGTACCACGCTAGGTGACGGCCACACGCCCCCCTCTCATATCAACAAATAAACGCTTTGAAGCGCACATTGTATGATTTCTCGTCACTATCGAGACTCTCCACGGCCAAGAACGCAATGGCTTGCCATCGCCTCATTACTATAGCTACTGTTTTGCAGTCATCAATGCCAAACGACGAGTGTTACCCAGCATTTCATGGAACATGTGGAAGCAAGAGAGAATAATGCTCAGGCTCGACCTCGCCGCTCTGACGGGGAGGCTATGCTTCGACAGAATACCTGATTAAGAAGTGTCTATTGTGACTCAAGCCAGGGAAACCACAGACCATCGAACTGTCTGGCAGCTTAGGGCAAGATCAAAAGGCCTGAATTACCGCCTTGTCCATCGTCATCAATCACCACACCACGCAGCAGACTTCGCTTGCTCCTCCCACACCAGCCATAGCGTCTGCCGCATCAATTTGTCTGCTGGCCACCCTGATGGGTTCGGGTTTGCTGAGCCTGAGCCTGAGCCTGAGCCTGAGCCTGAGCCCGCTCAGTTTGTTGTCGTTGCCGGCGAGCTATTTTCCTTTGCCCCATGGCCTTAGACTCGGCGTCTTGTTGCCTATTCCCCTCTTCGATTTCGCTGACAGCTCTAGCATCCTCTTCCTCCAGAATTTGTCGTATTATTTCTTTTTCTTCTGAATCATTCTGTTATTGATCGCGTTCATGAGACGCGTCAAACCAAGTGACTCACCTTTAGTCAACAGCATCGACACGGCTGCCATAGGTGAACCTTGGGAATGTGGTGCCCAGCAACTTTCCTTTCCGGTCATGACAGCAACCATTTCACTGCCTTCTACTACACAGAAAGCGAAATCGTATGTGATCATGTCTCTCCTGAGGCTCAATTCGACTCTAGCGCACCAGGACTTGTGACGGCATGAATGAGAATCGTCGAGTGGCCAAGAAGTCGAATCCAACTGGAAGCTTGTGAAAAGGGCAGAAGTGATGGTGCAGCAAGGGGTATTTTCGTCCTGCACCACCGGCAGGGGCAAATACTTCCTTTCCCCTCCAGGACGTGCATAGACTTTCAAGATGGGCTTGTTGGGAAGTTCCCTGGAGCTAATGGGGGGGAGGTTGGCAGCCATTCTGGAAAATGATCTGTGAACGACTTGAGATTGGAGCCCTTGAAATACGAAATCGAATTATGAAAGAAGGAAAAGAGTGGTGACTCCAACACAGGACACTGCCGGACATTATATACCCCAGGTTCTCTCGTCAGGCTCTGCCTTCTGTTCGAAGGTGGGTGAGCCAGCATCAGTACTCCTTCCACAATGCAACCATTCAGCGAACATCCTAAGTCAATTCGGGTTACACCGCAGCAGGTGCGACAGGATTCGGGGACACGTAGGCACGTGTCCTGAACAACGACCTTAGGCATCAGTGAGCTGTTCAAAGCGGTCAACTATCGTCGTCCATTCACCATCATCAGCCCTTGTCGTCGTTCCCTCTGGAGGGGGGCCCGTTCTGCAGCCGGGTTTGAGAGACGAGAATATAGGCAAACATTGTCGGTGAGCAGTGTTTTGAATGAATCTTTATTGGGCTTTCTTTTTTTTCTGATGGTGTACTGAACAAGAAAGCAGCCGCAAGTGACCCCTGCGAATACATGAAGAATTAGGCAGAAGTGATGCCCATGGCCCAAAGATCACAGTTTATGAGGCAATATCCTCCTTCACCGGTCAGATTTTGCATCACTTCAAACGCTTTTCTCGCCAATCCCGAACCAGTCGCGCCCCGAATTTCTTTGCGTTTTCCAAGTCCACATAAGCATCAACGAAAGGGAGGAAGCGGTCTTCCAGCAGATACACCTTGATACGTTGAGCTTCGTGCGGTCTATCAAACGTAAAGAGATCAAGCCACACGAATTGGTTGCTGAATATTGGCAGCCCGTTGAACGTTAAGAGTATCTTCGGGTGCCTCAGTCTCTGGATTCGTGCGTTGCCTCGCTTTGCGATCGACAAACGGGCCACCATGGCTTTAGCCCCCGTATCTATATATGCGTTGACAGCACAGTCGCGTCCCCGGCATCCGATGTAGAAAAGCGGTAGCTCAGGACCGATCTCCAGGAAGTCCATGCCAAGTCTTCTAGACCCAGGGGACAACGATTCCTCAGCATTATCGTCTGCTGCGGATATAGGGATGGACGGAGACCCAGGTTCCTGTATGCCACGTGTCTGCATGTGTGAGGCATTAAGGTACGAAAGGTCTGTAGGCACAAGTGTCAAGGTTGATCGTGAAGTCGTCGTGTGGGTGTAGGTTTCGAAGACGTCCTGATTGGACACGTCGTTCGCGACCAGCGAGTCTGCAGAATTTCGCTGGTGCTCATTGCCAACAGTTCCATCCATACTTCCATCTGAGTAAGACTGGAGCTCTTCATACACGTCAATTGGCTGACCCCATATCCCAGATTGATGTATTTGCTCAATCACTCGCAAGAGAGCCTTAATATCATCATTTAGGGGTCTAATCACAGCACAGTACTTGCGGGTATTTTCATGTTGTCTGCAGGCTGATACCCATTGCTGGGTCGTTCGCATATCTCGACCGAGCCCGTTGTGAGACATCAGGGAGATGTATGGCGAACGTCACTTAATTTTTTTTTTTTTTTTTTCTAGTGTGTGTATGTGTGTGTGAATGCTCTTTGTATTGGCTGACAGTGTCTTTGCATGCACCCCGTGGATCTCGACGCGAATGTATGTAGGGGGAGTCAGTTGTTTCCGGCCCTTCTCTCACAAAAGGGACAGGCCGAGTGTCGTGGATCAAAACGAGAGAGGTATATCGAGGGGCTTGCCCGACTGAACCTGGAGTTCTTCGCGGTGTAGGTCACGCTGAAGGGGAACGAGCAGCAAAACGAGGGTATCAGGGACAACCAGACACTGAAGAAATCGGTTTCAAAATCAAGGATTATGGCAAAGAGAAGACGCCGCTAAAAAGAGCAAGGAGAGTCCGCAGAAGGTCAGAAAAGACGGTGAAGAAAGATGCCAAAATTGGCTCGTTGAACAGTCAACACGCAGCCAATGTGGCAGAAGGGGGGAGACCGGAAGAGCCTCGCTGAGCAGATCGACAACTGACGTATGGATGGGAACAGGTGGCCGCTGCAGTTGAATTGCAGACGCCGGCTCGGCGACGTCGACGGGTTGGCTTTTCCGGGCCTAAAGACTGCACGAAGGAGAAACAAGGAGAAACGACTCTGATGTGTCTCCTTGTCTCATGCAGTTGGGCGCAGAGCCATCAGAAGAATGCCCTCTCCCACAACAGGCCCCTATTCAAAACCGTGACACAGGCTCAAGCCATGGAAGACTCCCCGTATGCATGGCTCTGGCCTACATCGAGTGAAGATGGAACCACCGCCGGATTCGGTGTCTCATATCTGAACAAGTAGGTACTGTCCGTAGCATGTCTCGAGGATCATTCGAAATGTCTTTGCTGATCCGCGAGACTTGCTCTGTGACTGCACTCAACAAGCCCCAGCTTGATGCTATACTTACGACTTAGGGCTTAGGGCTCTCTGAATGGGGCCCATCAACCCTGAGGGCTCTGGGTCCCGGAAGCCGCGTCGACGGTTGCTGTTTAGCGTGATGTTAGCCAACTGGGGCCGTAACCAGGCGGTGATGATAGGACATAGTACATCCTCTGTACTTCCTTACCTGTGAAGTCGTCCACTCAGTCAGAGTCGACATCGCTTGCCTTGGGATGAAAATCCAACCAAATGGTACATCCATCCGACACGAGAAAGGTGAAATATCGAGGATGGTATTTGAACAAACCTTGACGGGCTTGTTGGCCTTTTCGAATGCAACCGATTTCTTCGTGCGAAAACGGGTTCGGGGGGGAGCTTGGACAAGTCCAGAGGACAAAATTAGACGACAAGATATTGCCGTCAGGGACGGCCCTTTCCATCATGCCAATGGGCTGATCCGGCGCTGTGCAACTCGCCAATCTGTTTGCCGTGGTCGGTGGCCATTTTTGCACATGTGTACCATGTACTTGTAAGTTGGGTTCTCGTCTGTCAATGTGCGTCACGTGAGCTTGGCCCGAGTCAGGTGCGTTTCCTTTCCGCCGAGACGCATAGAAATCAAAAACCAAAAGGTCAACAGACATACGTACCCCCGACCAGAGATTGAACGACTTTGTTTACCTTGTCAACGTCGAGCTGGCCCGATCAAAATGAAGGATGCGACCCCCTTTTCTACCTTTGTGCTGCAACGTGAACATCGTCCACACCAAGCCTCGAGATGATAAGCGGAGATGACCTCCAATTATTAGCAACTAGCGCTCTCGCGTGGGCGTTTCGGCGAGTTTTTTGGGTCCTTTGGAGAGCAGTGTCTCCATTCATATAACCTATTATCGCCGATGTAACGAAAAGGGAAGGAGCAGTATGGACCCGGAGAGCACAGCAACCGACATTGGTGCAAGTCACCCCAGGGAGTGGAGAGCAGCCAGAATCACGCAGTGATAGGGACGGGATGGGTGAAGCCGCCGTCTTATTTATACTACCAAGTATATGCCCTGTACATCTGCGCTGCACCCTGGATAAGCAGGCCAACCCTGACAGCTCAGCCGTGGCGTGGTGTCTTGTTCAATCGCGACTCACGCTTCATATTGGCCCTATCAATGGCGCCTGCTTACCTGCACCTCCTACCAAGCTGCAAAAACGGATCAATATCATTCGCTGTGACATGCAGATATGCAGCTATGCAGGATTCACCTGCACGAGCTCGGGCTTTGATGCGAACACATGTTCCAAGCAGCATCCCCAGCGTGAAGTGTCACTTGACACTGCTTGTTGCGGCCGCATCCATCCTTGCTTCACCGCCGACGACTCTTCGCTCCTGTCAGCCGCTCCCTCCCCCTCTGTTTAGAACTATCTCGGGCAGCGTCTGCATCTCGTCAGGCAGCAACCTGGAGGCCAGCACAGAAAGCATGAGGCTGTGACCGCGAGCTGTGCATAGTTGTACCCTATATGATGGCGCTCCTCATCATCGATAGCCTTCTCGCCGCCCATGTTATCCCAAGTCTGTCTGTTCGGCGCCGCACTCCAATATGGAAGGGTACGACCATATGTGTTCGGATATGGTTAAATATCCAGAGCTGGCGATCTTTCGCAAATTCAAAATCCTGAACTACCGTACGCTGTTATTCTTACAAGCCGAACTGACTCACAAAGAGGACCGGCTCCTCGCTGCGATCCGAGCAGATCGAAATTCCGGCGACCCTGAAAGGAGGCAGTTTGCCTTCAGTTTCGAGGCCATGCTCCGGTCCAAGAGCGATATCGAGGGCGCAAGAGCACAACGGAAGCTGATGCGGGAGATTTGCCGTCTCGCCAAAGACTACAGCACGTGGTTGCCCTCTTCCAAGATACCCCGTTATGACTTTTGGTCTCGGCTGACTTTTGTCTGTTCGTTTCTTGAAAAGATGAATTACTCCTCCAAAATCGCGAACTCGACGACCTGCCTCCGGTCCACAAACCCAGTCTCGCGTGCCTCCGAGCGGCCCAGGTGAGCGTTTCGGACAGACGATTGTTTCTGCGCGGCCGCGAGCTCCATACGTGGAGCAAGAGAAAGGAATACGACCTCACATCCCTGACGGACCAGAAGGCGAACAGAGACCCTCTCTCCTCCTGGCTCGAGTGGTTCATCACCAACGTCTTCCACAAGTTCTCCGGCTCCGTGCATTATAACCCCGACCCCGTGGACGAGGACTGGGCGCCTGCCACTCCGACCAAGTTGGTCCAGTACCCGCAGAGACACATCTCGCGGAGCGTCACGGCTGTGACGACGATCCTGGCGCCGGTCCTGCCCACCGTGTCGGCCTCGGCCCTGTTCTTCATCGACAACGAGCTCACGCGGCTGGGCATCATCGTGCTGCTGAGCTTCCTCTTCAGCATCGCGCTGGCGTGCGTCGGCGTCCCGCGCAGGATCGACTCCTTCGTTGCCACTGCCACCTTTACTGCAGTCTTGATCGTCTTTATCGGCAATAACTCGAGCTGCGCGTGCTAAGAGGGGGAATCGCCGTGGACCTGGACCCAGACTGGGCTTGGACCGCGCCCGTTTAAGAGACAGAGACAGAGGCGGAGAAAAGGAGGAAAGACTGATTCGTCGGCTCAGTTCAGGTCATATTACCTTAGGCTGCCCCGGAGACGACGGGTGCATGCGTGCGTCCTGTACTACGCTACCATGTGCATATGCACGTACGTCCATCTCTACCTGATCTCTAGGTTCTAGCGAAGCTCTTCGACATACTTATTCGGCCCTTATCGTATTTTGTATTAATTTTCTGAGAAAATAGACTATGATGATGGCTACAAATACCTCTTGCCATTGTTTCTTTCATTTCCTTCCGATCTCAATCCACAATTCCTTTCTCTGCCGGAGTTGTTGGCCTCCTATGAATTACGTTCATGCACATCTATATATATATACACACTTCCCGAAAATCTCCCACCCGCTATCCGCGACTCCAAGCCCCAGCTATGTCTTCCTTCAGCCTTCTGTCCCTGCTTTCTTACGTGGTAGTGAATGTGTAGCTGAGACGACAATTCAAGAGTCTCCTTCCGAGAGCGAGAAAGAGAAAGAGGACTTCTTCTTTCTCCGTGTGGCCTGGACACATTCGCTAACTGCAGACGCAAATGCGAGAGCAGAAAGCCACTGTATCACACTGCTGCTGTTGGTTCGCACTTCCTCTCACGCGTGACTCGTCATGGATTCTGTGTCTAGGGTAGCTCTATGGGACCATGGCAAATTATTGGGGCGTCCGCGCACATGGGGAGGAGGTGGATAGGGGGAGGGAAATACTCCAAGAGGTGTCTGCGGAGAGGGCCTTCACTTAGACTCAGGGGTCAGGGCACCCTAGGAATTACCAAGCCTGAGTCGCCGTCACAGGCGTCTCGTGGAAGCCATACTGCTAGGGCGATTCTGGTGGCGACAAGTTTCCATCTAGGATGGCAGGAGTGGTCGTTTGTATCATGTCTTCAGAGTCCAGAAACCGACACGTGGTATGTTTGTTGCTCGAAAACGAGCCTTTGGCGCTGCCAGGGCGAAAGTGAGAAGAAAAAAAAGGCGCCATGAGTTCGTGAGATCAGGTCCCTATGTAATACGTTTAGAAATTGGTCTTTGTACTTCGGCAAGACTCTGACTATGGCCAGAGGGTTAGTCAAAGAGAGAGGAAAAAAGCATAATGGATCCTTTGGAATTGGCATGAGCAAGGTTCCACGGTCAAACAGGGACTCACCCATACCTACGGAAGCCCTTGTGTGCGGAGTTATGCAGCTCTGGGGAGCAAGTAAACAGCCAGTCGCCAGACGCTACCGGACCGCAGGCTCGAGAGCAAAACAGACAGAGCTTTCGAGGACGCACGACAGAGAACGGAGCTGTATATCATCAATCTTGCGATCTCATTCTAGACCAAAGAAGAAATAACCCTTCTGCTCGTGCTTTTCTTGTCGTACCGCTAACTGCCTGACCTGTTGGTCTGAACACTCGTGGGGCAGGGTCTTCAGTTTTTGTGGGCCGCGGCGGCACAAGGCTGACAACCCCTGGAAAGTTGCAGCCCTGCCACCACAAAGCTGAAGTGTAGATCACCTACACGGGCAATACAAGACCTTATGGTGCTTTAACATACGCCTAATGGAAAAGTCCTTCATTTATTGACCCCGTCCTCTTGCTGGACTCTAACTTGGAACTTCATTACATCGTGCACGTGATGGAGAAAGGGGCCGTTTCTTAGTGGTTTCCTTTTTTTTCCCCCCCCTTTCTCACCGCTTCCCCTTCGACATCATCTCGTCTGGTTCGAAACATATGTCTCTCGTTTCCGGACAATCTCTCAAGCGGTTGGTGAAATCCTCCCGTCCTGATCATAACCTTATCGCGACTACCGACCTACCATTTTCACTCCATCTTACTTATCGGACTGTTCCTGTGCGGACTTCCTGTCGAGTCGGCTGTCGGAAAACCCTTTCGAAGAAGCTTCTGCGACAACGATGAGCTCCCCGACTGGGCTCGAGACTCCATCAAGTCTTTTGAGCTGCTTTATCCAACTGTTCTCTCCCTTCTTCATCCTTGTCATACTCTTCTTTTTTGTCTTTGTCTTTGCTTTTCTGTCCTTCCCTCTTCTTAGCCTTTTCGCGGTTCTCTTGCCGACGCTTTTTGTCTGATTTACAAGTTAGTAAATCCCACACGAGGCAGATCTGTAGGTTCTGTGGTTGGAAAGGAGCATACCTGCTTTGGAACTGGCAGCCCAATTGCCCATGGGGAGAACCAATGGTTCCCTATTGTCCGGCTTCGACGACTTTCTCATGACGATGGGTGGGGCGTTGTCCTGCAAGATGCAGAATTCGTGGTTGCTGCCCCATTCATACCCTGTATGTTCAATTCGCAGGGATATCATGCCACGGAAACCTGGATGCTGATGCGGATTGTTATCTCCGGCTTTCGAGTACTCTACGTGAGGACCCAGGAGGGCTGTCAACTTTGGGAAGGTGATGATGTTACATGCTGAACCAGGGGCTATGACCGCGGTGTCGAAGCGCCAGTGCCGGATGCTGGGAGACCAGATCTGGATGCGTTCAGTTGTGTTGGAAGCGGACGGCTCCTGGCCAACAGAGCCTTGGTCAACCTTGCTGTCTTCTTCTGTTGGTCTTCTCGATGCCATGGTAGCCAAAAAAGAGAGGAACTCACTTGGAAGGCATGAAAGACTGCGTAGCGGGATCTCGACTCCAGCCTTGTTTAAAGGGGGCATCAACATCCTCTATGAGAGCGGCTGGCGACGTCTCCAACTCTCACAGCCTCCATCACAGGCATCCACAGACGTTATTTTACAGGGGGTGGGACTTCTCAAAGCAGCCTTTGGCACTTGCGAGGAGCACGACTGTAAAAGGGACATTGCAGCATCATGTGCAATTGGCACTCCTTGAAGATGCCTGACGCTGGCCGATACCCTATGGTGATTTGACGGCAAGAAGGCGTACGCATCCGCTTTCGGCTTTGGACTTCTGAGAAGAATCATGATTTGCAGCCTTTCAATCACGGTGGCCTCGACAACGGTCACCAGCCGGGATAGGGACTTTTTATTGACGACTGCTGGTGAGTACCTTCAGAATCAGATGCAGTCGATGATATCTATGGAGTTGATTCGTACAGACAACCAGACAAGTAACCTGGGGATGTTCTGTGCCACGTCACAGGATCAACCCAAACGCCCAGCAGATTCGATGAGGCGTTTCCAGAGAGCGCTGCACCCTGTCACCGGTCAGAGCAATGAACCCCTGTTGCATTGACACTCGTGGCGAAGAAGATGGCCAAGGTCGATGGTCGACTCTGCACCCAGAATAGCCTGATGTCTCCCCATTTTTTTCACTACATAAAATTCAATTACTCTTTCTGTTGAATCGCAAATTAGCGTATACGACAGATGAACCGTTCCCAAAGAATGTGCTTTCATGCCGTCGATGAGATCCAACGGAGCGCCTTTGCCCTCGTCCTGGATCTTACAACCAAGCGAGTCAGCCAGTTCCTTCGCCATGACGTTGAAGTCAGCCCCAGTGTCCTGGGTGGCCGTAAATGGAGGTAGGTTGGTCGCCGGTATGAGTGTAATCCCTCTGAATTGCTTCACTTTCTCCAGCCTCAATGACTCTTGCATCGCTTCGGGGGGTGCGTGTCCAACCGTGCCAACGAACAACCCGGGCTCATGGGGTCTGGGACCCCTGCTACCATCCCTTGGTTGGGCATCAGAACCGGATATGTATTCGGGAGTTCCAACATCATGTGCGAGCTGTTCGATTGCTAGCTTCGGCTGGCACACGGTGGTCAAATCATTGGAATGTCTTCTTTGCCCTACACACCCCTGGACGGCTTCATCCCTGCCAGCACTGTAATTGGTGGCAAGTCTTGCTACGTGCGCTTTGAGTACGAATTCTCCGTTCGTCGAGACGCCAGAGCCTCGCGAATGCCAAGACACCCCTTTATATCGTAGCCAACATTTGAAGGATTTTGCATAGCTGCTGAGCCGCCCCCGGGCATTTATCGGGGTTTTCTTATGGTCCTTGACATATCCACCGTCTCTTGCCGGTCCTTGAATGTTTTTCAATGCTATTTTTTGACCTGAAACGACAACACGGCAATGGAATTCGGAAGCTGGTCCAATAGACACGTGAGTGGGTTCATGGCTGCCATCTATACTGTCGTTGGTAGAGATCTCTACGACGATCGGGTGCGGATAGGCTTGCGTGGTATCGAAGGACAGTTTGAGAGACATAGTGCAGGATTTTCCAGGGCAGAGGAAGTCTGGCTGTGAGGACGTTGCGGCAGGCAATGGAGACGGTGAATGGCGCACCAATATCTGGAAGCAAAGCAGCAAGTCGAGACACGAAGTTTCAAAAGGATTCAGCACACAACACAAGGGCAAGGAAAGGAATAGGGGGCAGATTCAATACCATTTCGCACAGCAAAAATGAGAATGGCGGTGAACTGAACGCGGGCATGGTGCAGGACTCGGGTGCTGCTTCGCGGTGGAGTCTCCCTTTACACCTCAGTCTCGCAAAATTGAGCCCGGGATGCGCGCAACACTGGGCTCGAAGAACAAGAAGCTTTCGGGCCGGAATTCGGCAACATATTTCTCTAACCCATGGGACGGGCTCATGACCTGGAGTCGAGGAGACGGTACATAGCAACCTCATACCAGAGTTAGACCCAAGTAAGGGCAGAAACCTTTTCCTGCGGCGAGGGAAGGGCCATCATCAAACAGCCTGAGGGGTTGATTTCGCGGGAAGCCGAGCAGAGGCTGTTCGACTGCTTCTGGCGGTGACTTGAACAGCAGAGTCATTGCAGAATTGCAACATGGTCCGACCTAGAACAAAACCCATTCTCGTCGTCCAGATTTTGCTCGCCCAACCCGGGCGCTGGCCTCAGAAGATTGTGAACTCCCCGGCGCACTAACAATATTAGCGCGATATGGCCCCGGGCGCGGCAACAGCAACACCAGTCCGACGCATGGGAATAGCTTTGATCTGGAACAACGGGGACGGGCGCTAGTGTTGAATGAGACTGGTCGCTGGGGGCCCGAGGAGCCAGTGATGCCGTGGTCAGCCAAATCCAGAGCACAACAAGCAGCGATGCTGACCGCTTCAAGGCCTAGATGGCGGTCGAAAGCCTGCCTTCCTCGTGGGCAGCCGTCCTGCTATTCTGTGATTCTCAATGGAACGGAGAGGTGCCCTTTTGGTCTTCTGAACTGAAGACTCAGGTCTCGTTGGCGAAGCGCGTACTGTGAAAGTTCGCGCCCGGAATCACTAGGCGTCGCGGTCGCCACGCGTGTCGGCGTCGCACGGTGCTTTCGGCAATACTGCGGCTTTTCTCCAGTGCGGGATGCAATGTTGGTCTGTAATCTACCGTCCAGGCTACCGAGCAGGAAGACTCAACATCCCTGGCTGGACGACACGGAGGTACATGGATTCCGAATCTGGCCGTGAGAGAATTCCGGTGCTCTGAATGATTCCCAGGGGAGAGAAATGAAGAAAAAAAAAAGGGCTCGTGGTATTTGGGGATGAATAAGTCGCTGGGGATGTTGCGAAGTCAGGAATGGTACGTACCCCATTCGTTTAGCCTGTGATTGGCGCAACAAAGGCCGAATCGGTGACCACTGACCACAAGGAATTCGTCATTCTGGGCTGTAGTGGCAGACAAAGATCACACCGAAACACGGCAGGAGACCAAGAAAAAGGAAGGAGAAAATGCAGAAAAAGCAGAAAGGGTGGGTGAGCGAGAGCTTAAGAACCTTGTATCGGTGTCAGCGACCGAGTACCCAGTAGAGGCTACCTACCTCGTGGACCAAGGTCGCTTTTACTCGCTACCACCCAAGTCGCGAGCTCGGTTCTTTTGCCGTTCTGGCGTGGGTTCTGCGCTGTGCTGCGCTGATGGATCCCTGACAGACCGAGACCTGCAAGACCTGCTACTATTGGCACCTCCTGTCCCTGGGCAACTTTTAAGGTGTTTCTCATCACCGTGACGCACATGAACTGATGTGAACTCTGAACCAGTCCGTCGTAAATGAGAAGTCGCAAAGCAGCATGGCAGAGCGGCAGCTAGCCTGTTCGTTGCACCACCCTTGCGCCTTGTCGCCACCATCTCCTCGGTCTTGACTGGCCTGCGCTCAGGCAACTGTCGCTCAGGACTGGTGTATGCAGCCCCGGCTGCCAACTCAGCTTTGCATACAGCGAGCGAGTGGTTGCAGCCTCATGCCGCACTCATTCTCCCCCCAGCGTGGCTGCGCTGCGTCTACCTCGAGCCGCTTCGGCCTGAAACCCAGCCCGAATGATCACTCTTCCTCTCCAGGT
This sequence comes from Cladophialophora bantiana CBS 173.52, assembly GCF_000835475.1. Lineage (NCBI taxonomy): Eukaryota > Fungi > Ascomycota > Eurotiomycetes > Chaetothyriales > Herpotrichiellaceae > Cladophialophora > Cladophialophora bantiana. Next base: position 315,574 of record NW_015971598.1, read on the forward strand.
TCAGCAATATGAACGGGTACAACGCTCTCGCAGGCTATATTGGGACTTATCCGACTCTCGCGGTGTTCAGGAAGTTCCTGATTCTCAATGCTCGGAACCTCCTCTGCATGCAGGGCGAGATTGTCAACCTCGAACATGGTCTGAGAGTGACAATCGAAAAGGATCGCAATGCAGAAAAGTCTGTGAGAAATGAGTTTGAATGCGATATTTCGGCCTTAAAAGGACCACACGAAAAGCCGCGTGACGGCTTCCAATGGCAAAGAACCCTCGAGTTGCGCCGCCTGTTGAGGGACTACAGTATGTGTCTTCAAGAATCTTCCCGATGCCTAGATGCCCTTCATTAACTCTTCTTGCTCCATCTCCAGACGAAGCACTCCTTCAATTCGCCGCCCTCTGTCGGCTTGCTCCGGCAAACAAGGCTGACTGGTCCACCCTGCGCGAACTGACCGAGAAGGCGGACGACAGTGGGGAGCCCTTCCTGGTTGCTCATGAATTCGAGACCTGGGAGGAAGAACACTTTCGAGACTTGACCTCACTGGCAGGACATCACGCAGACAGAGATGCGCTTTCCAGGTTCATTGACAAAATGGTGAGGTCGGTCTATCACAGATACGTTGGCCACAAGTTCCATGATCCACTCTCGGTTGTCGAGGCATGGGGAGCCGCAGGAAAACGGAGACCCGTCATCTACTACCCCGACGGCTATATCTCGACTACCCTAGACAGCCTGAGCACCATTTTGGCCTCTGTTCTACCAACCATCGCGGCATTCGGAATATATCTGATAAAGGATCCCATGACGAGGATGGGAGCAATCGTGGGGTGTACTCTCCTGTTCTCCACAGTACTCTCCCTCATAGCTCGACCCAAACGAGCAGAATGTTTTGCGGCGTCAGCTGCCTTTGCAGCAGTCCTCGTCGTCTTTGTGGGAAACTCGAGCGGAAATTCGAACGGGAATACGTGCTAAGATGGCGGTTTGGGACAGGGCGAAGGAGCTGGAAGGTACCAGGATGGCTGGCTTCGGCAAGGGGCACCGATGTTTCGTGATGATGGTGGATTGGAGCGTGTGCGAGATCTGGTATGGTCATAGCATTGTGCTTTCCATAATGACGACAATGATGATGATAATGAGACAAAACACGCATGCATTCGTTTCCTGCTCCGAGAATCAAGTTCGGCCGAACCGATAGATTTCTGTTGCAGTAAGCAACATCAAATCACATCACATCGTCCTTGAGTGTTGTCGTCAATAATCAAAACACCGATGCCGTCCCATTCACACCTTTTCTTGTATCTTTTCATCTCCTGTCGAATCTTCTCTGTGCGCCCGCCACTGCCCCTGACCCGTCCCTGTGGTCTCTCCATGCGAACTGCGCCCGATTTTGATCGACAGATCGCGGATGCCATCGGGAAGGAGACTCTCGAGGATAGCAATCACGCGGCGAGAAAGGCCATCAAAGCGTGAAAAGGATACTGATGATTCTTCATCAATGATGTCAAAGGTCAAACAGTTAGAAGAAACATCAAGTGAATCGAGCAGAAAAGGAACCATTCTCAAACTAGGCATTCATTGCGGCTCGGAGCGGGCTAAATCCATTCTCCCGTTGCCTGCCAAATGGGGTTTGTCCTAGAGGAGTCGGGCTCATTACAATAGGCGCATCAACCCCCCCGGCCCCCTGAAGCGATAGCCAGCTGTCTTCCTCAAAGCTGACCCAGTGTCCATGAGACGCAACCCTCTATCAGAACGACTTGGTCCACACTCAGGTCGCCATCCGTCTCAGTGCCTCCTGCGTGGTCATCACCTCACCGAACGCGAACTCGAATCCTCGGATGCCCATTTGGTGCTGTCCATCATTCGCACTCCCACAAGCATCGGATATAACCCAAGTCTCGTACCCGCGATTGAAGGCCGCTCTACCTGTCGTGTCGACACAACAGTCCGTCATGACTCCGACGACAATTACACGCTCGATGGCCGCATGCTCGAGGATGGTTGCCAAGGGGGTGTGAATGAAGGCGTCATATGTATTCTTGGGCACGAGCTTGGGGAACTCAGGCGACGTGGGCTCCGGTAGGGACTCTCCAATGGTGACCTGTTGCTTTTGTTGTAGTAGTTGTTGGCATTGCTCGGCTGTTCTATTCAAATAATTCCGAGGCAGGAACTTATGCAGCTCGGGCATGATCTCTCCCTTGCGCGAGCCTTCACCGATTGACCCCGACACACCCCACTTGCGGACCAGTTGACTGCACGAATCCGGGACCATTTCTACCTTCGGATGGCCGTGCTTCGTAAACACAATGGGCGCCGAGGTCTCTGAAAAATGCTCGCACAGTTTGATGATGTTTGGAAGGGCCGTTGTGGTCATGGGCTCGAAGACGACTTGCATGTCGACCACCAGCAGTGCCGTTTTGGGAGCCATTTTGGCGGTGTGGCTGTTCGATTGCAGCTAAGAATAAGCGATGGGTGGTGGCGAAGGATTCGAGGAGGAGGAAGAGGAGGAGGAGGCGGAAGTGGTGGTGGTTGGTGGTATAGTTGGTGGTGTTTGGGCATGCAACCAGGCCACAGCTTTTGTCGACTTGGAGGCCCAAGAGATGAATCGAAGAACCAAAGACGACAATATTGAGCAGCACAGCTCCTCCGATGGAGGGCAAAATCTGCAATGCACTGTCCGTTCTGTGTGCGCTGCTCATGAGACTCTTGCAGGAAGCAACCAGCAGCATGCAGACCAATTACGTCAGCTTCAATTGCGTCTCGTGCCGCTTCACTTTCCACACTACGCGTCTCTCGTCTCTTTCCTCGTGAGCCTCACCGGTCCCAGAGATCTGCGTGGCAGCTGTCGTGAACACCATGCGCTGGTGTTACCACCCTTCATCACCACTCCAAACGCAGGGCTGAGGTCTAGATAAGATTGCCACTGATTGGGCCTCGTTAAATTAGCCTCGACTCCGCGCCATGATGCGAACCAAGGTGCGAACAGGTGGATCCGGTGCGGGAATTGCCTGATTGAGAGTAAGGCACTGACCACCGGCGCAAAAGTGTTCGGTCGAATGGGGCCATGGGCGACGACAACGCACGGTTCGTCCCGGCCATAGCTCGCCTTGGTCCAGAATCATTTAACGCGGCTGCAGAACGCGGGAGGTCAGGCGGACACTCTGGTGTTGTCGAGCAGATCAACGTTTTATCGACCAGAGTTCCAGATGGGCTCGTTCAAGTCCTCACAAGTTTGACGTGGTCGGGCATCACATACAAATCGGGCGCAGAGGAGAAAAGGCGGTGTGCCTACTAGTCTTCTAACGAGCCACGAGGCTACCACAGTGCCGCAAGGCTGAAGATGCATGACAATCTGCAAAACATGGCCGGCTCGAGAGTCGACAAGACAAAGGTAGGTGGTCGAACACCACTGAGCGGCACCGGTGGGAAAAAGGAGGTCAACAAACAGCGCGAAGATATGTCGCGGACTCACCAGAACATCAATAATGCGAGCAATGAATCTCGAGAGAACTACAAGGGACGAGGGCTTTTTCGTACTCATACCTGGTTTTCATTCTTGTTGTTATGTTCAGCCTCCTGTACGGACCCGCGCTGTTGGTTGCACTGTTCAGTGTCGCTTGGGGACCTCGTTTGTTAGTCTGCAGGATTTTCCTTCACTTGGGGCTACCATATTGTTGGCTGGCCTCCCTCTTTCGGTTCAAAAGAAAGAGAGGAGCAGAAAAACGGTCAAGATCCTCAATCAACACTCACACCTTCGCTTTTTTGGCTTGCTTGCTCCTCCTCAGGGTACTCTCCGACGCCGCGGGGTGGTGCCGATTGGACAGGCCCCACGTGTAGATTGACTCACTTCGTGACTTTCTCAGCGTCTGGATAGAAAGTCCTGGGACAATGTTCGGTGAAAGTGTAGGCGCGTTTGCCCTGATACGAGCATCTGCACGTATGTAGCCGCATTCATCCCGAGCTTGCTAGATTGATGGCGGCCCTGGCCCCCGTCTCGAGGGCACTGAGTAGTGCCAGACAACATGCCAGGAGCATGTCAATCATGAGACATCATTTTCCATGTCGGTTGCTGTGAGAATACATCCCTCCCCAAAAAGGATCGTGTTTTTGCTGCACAGTGGCATAAACTTAGAATCACGGCTGGATGCAGTCGAGACTGGACGATGATGTTTGCTTAAGGAGATGGGCAAAGCCCTCCCTCTGGTCAACAAGCAACAGGGCTTCCTGCCGGAAGGCAGGAAGTAGAGTGCGTTGTCGGCCATCCAAGACAACCAGGTCGTGCTGGTGTGCATATGGGGCCAAAGAGTGGCGATCGATTTTTTTTCTTCCTCAAGTCAAAGAGCGATATGATGACCTGTTCGATATTGAGTAAGAAGGGGCCGTGCGCGAAGTAAAGCCATCTTCCCGCACCAAATTGTTCCCCTGTGAAAGCCATTAGAGTGTGGGGGGTTTTGACTTCAAAATCGAAACCTGCCACGGTACCAGAGGACGTTCATATCGGAAGAGAAGAGAGTATACAGATTGAATGCGAACTGGTGGTTTGTGAGGTAGAGGGAGGTAAACCCGTATCACTTCTGCTTGGAACCCTCTGCAAGCCAGGAGCAATGAGAAGATTAGTTGACGGGAGGAGAAGGGAGAGAAGAGATACTTGTAGCTGGGTTTGTGGGTAGTCGTCCTGCCAAGGTGCAAACAAAACAACACAAAACGAAACAGGTGCGGCACTTGACCAAGGTGAGGTCAAAGTGAGTTGAAAGAATGGCGAGCGCGAGGCTGGATGTCATGGTCAGGGCATCATCTCCGTGCAATTTTCGTTTCCCTGTGGGACGAGGAGTCGAGTTTGCTGCGGGTCATTCAGCTCGACTGCGCCTTTGGATCAGGTGGGGTTTTTGTATCTGCACGGCGGCTGCTCTGAGTGATGAGAGTGATTTGAAGCAGGAATCAGACTCTGCAATGTCTGAAGAACGAGTGTTTACCTTCGGCAATCATGCTGAGCTGTTGAGTTGGTCATGGCGTGCTGGGGTGACTCGCTCCAACATTGTTCCTTCTCCATCTGCCTATCTCCTGACCATGAAGCCAGATGGAAGCCCACAGAAGTGCTTGATTCAACCACACCGGCCGGTAGACGGAGATAAGTACTCTCATTGTTCTGGTGACAAGTGCGGAGGCAAAGCCCGCTACCTACTACTCCTCTTGGTCCATCAACGTCCTTTCACGAAGAAACCGAGAACGGATCTTTTCCTCTTGGTGCACATCCACAGAACCGCCCGAAAACATGATGCGGCACCAGAATGTTGAGAGGGCCCTGGAAAACACAACAAAGTAGAGACCGGTCCAGCTCAATCCCAGTTTCAACTGGCTGGAGACAGGAGATAGTCCCCTGCTGGGGACAAGGCGTCTGGGTTGACAATGCGTCAACTGGGGCAAATCCAAAACCATATCCTCCTTTTCAGAAGATAGAGCGGTCTCGTACACGTGAATTATTGCGGTGACATGTCGAAAGACGCTGGGGTGCAAAGGCACCGCTAAGGTAGGAACAAGTTCTGAGCATGATCATCAGTATGTATTCAGGCTATTTAAACAACAACTCTGATTTGACCTACCTTCAGGGAGGTCCTATGGATCTTTGGGAGCACCAAATACGACAATGCCAGCCAACCAGAAATGTGTTAAGCCACACATGACTACCTGCATGTCAATTGAAAGCCTAGATCTTACTCTGATATCATCCCCTGTGAAACCCTGATGGCAAAACACACGCGTCGACATTGACGAAGCCATCCAAGCTCGTCTCCGCTCTGCATATCTCACAATCCGGTATCAGCTGAAGCGCACATATTTCATCAGCGACAACGCGCAACCCAGACCGTCTAGGACACCGGGGTGGAATATCTTGTCAACTCGGTTGTCCTTGTTGACAAGACATTTCCGTGGTCGCATACTGCAATGGAGAGGTCAGACTGGTGGCACGGCCAGAGTTGAGAGATAGTGCAACGAGGGAAGCTTTGAAGTCTCTGACGGCTAATCGGAATCAGGGAAAGACATAGCCCATCTGCAGCCTCCTCATGGGGTTCAAATGCAATTCGCCACATTACTTAGATGTCTAGAGGCACTTCACTCAGGGTGACCTCCAATCCGAATTGTCGAGCTTCGCTCTCGACCCTGCCGCTTAGATGCCGGTCTGACAAGGCTGTCATGGTAGGATCGTCTCAGCTGTGCCTTACTCTTGTCATACGATGGCGTCGGCGAGAAGAGAGGTGATGGCTGGCTTCAAAAGACCGGAAACGAAATCAATAGTGGGTTTGCCCTCCAGCCGCCGATCTCGTCAAAAAACTCGACAGGTTTTGCGTCGGAACGGAACTTGAGGCACGGGTTTGACGGCGCATGAAGATCGCAAGTAAAATCGCTACCAGTGCGCGCGTGGTATTCAAGGACATCGATGGTGTATACCTTGGCGCCCATCGGTTTGGATACAGTTCGGATGTGGCGATCTGCAAACGCGTAAATCAGCGCCATGGACAGCTAATGGATATGCGTACTGGGGAGCGAAATTCTACGAGGAATGCAAAGAGGAGTATAGAGATGGACACCGGGACCTTGACCTTGGATAGAGGGTCTTCGCTGTGAATTTCTCGCAATTTCTCCTTGTGCGAACAGATCGGTAGTAGATTTATTTCGACTCACCTGTGATATACTTCCGGATGCATTGATGATGGCAATAGCACAGGCTCGCATCTCTTTGGGACCTCGTATCGTCTTCTGCGCCCAGGAGAGAACAACCGGATATCCAGAATGTCCCCCAACAATCATGAGAAAAGCAGCAGTGTAGCGAACCCCCACACCACTTCGTGTGGACGACTGGTCGAGCAAGAAGAGTAAGAAACCGAGCATTGCTAGTGCGGCCGGCGCAACAACGTGAGGGCAAGCGTTGCGATGCCGGTCGGCGCACAGACTGTTGGCAATGGTGACGACAACTCCAATGAGATATGGAGGAGCTGTCATCCACAGGGTCGTATTCCGAGAAAATCCAAGGGTCTTTACGACCGAGGGGAGGAAGTTGTGCACCGACGCACCAATCGCCAAAAGCAGGAACATCCCTGTGAAAACCCAGACTTGCCAGCGGCTTACAGCCATCACGAGGCCGCGCCAACGGCCATAATCGCTTTTATCATCCTGAACACCGTTGGCAATCATTCGCAGTTGAGCAACTGCGATCTCTTTCTCGGAGAGGTAGCGGGTGTTGGATGGAAAATCTGGAAGGACGTAAAAGCTGGCGCAGGCAACGAAAACTGTGCAAACACCACCCACAATGAACAACCAACGCCACGCCTCGAGGCCCCGTGCTCCGTCGATTGTGTCGTAAATACCAAAAGCGATAAGGCCAGAGAAGGCGTTGGCCGTCATCGGCGCCGTCAGAAGTATGGCACTGCGTAATCCAAGCTCAGTCCTTGTGTACCAGGATGAGATGAGGAAAAGGCAACCGACGCAGAAAGGCGCCTCCAAGAGACCCAGAAAGAAACGCACTACAGATAGTTGTGACGGAGTCGTCACAAAAGCAGTGGCCGTGCACACACATCCCCAAAGGGCCATCACCGCCGGGAGATAGATTGAAGGGCGTCCCTCTGCCAGGTAGTAGTTCGAAGGAACTTGTGCCATGACATATGCAATAAAAAGAAGCATCATAGCGAGGCCATACTGATTTGAGTTCATGTCCAAATCCTTCTGCAAGCCCATGACTTTTGCATTCCCGAGACTGCTCTGCAGCGGTGTAGCGTTAGCTTCCCATTCATAAAGCGCTTGGGGTGACGGGGACCACGTACTCGGTCGAAAGAATTCAAAGCAAACATGATCCAGGCCATGGACACGAGGCAAACGTCGAGTAGTCTTTTGATTCTCTTGGCTATCGACAGTATTTTCTCCTCGCTGATGTCTTGAAGTTCCCTTCGAATAACGTCGCCGACTCTTCCACCATCATGTAGAACAACGATTAGACTCTCAGGAGGGATGGATTTCTCGGCCGTCCCATTTTGGACATTTCTGACCTTGGGGGAGAGGTGGCGGCAGAGTTTTAAGAAGGGGGTGGTGATTTTTTCGGACATTTCCAGGGACGAATGCCTCGACAAAGCGAGGGTGCAACAGAGTAAGACACCCTTTCAAGGAAGAGACAAGGTCGAGTTGGATATTGAAGGCTTCCGGGCATCGTCCTATGCTTCCTTTTTGTCTTGCTGCAAGATGCAAGGAACCACAGCGGGGATCGCAGAGCAAGAGGCTGACAACATTTCATGCTTATCATCATATAGTGAGTTCAAACTTGACGTATCCGATATTGACTTCAATGCGTGTTCCGAGCGCTAATTGAGAATGCTAAATATTTGTTGCAATGTCTGAGAGAGCTGAGATTCGGCGAGGGACGGCGCATGCGCCAATCTGTGTAGACAAGAACTCCATCCAAACCTTACCATTGCGGATTCTTGGCCAAGCATGCCCACATGCGTCATCTGTTTGCTCATAACGTGTGTCAAGATGCTCAGCATTGATCAAACCATCGATATGGCCCAACGAGATACCGTGACTCTGAAAAAGCTGTGGAAGAGAGGCGCCGAACGGAGTTGACCAGATCTTCGAACGTGAGCGCCGTTGATGCTCTCAATTGGTTCCGGTGCAAGCTAGAATTGGACCGCACAAGGCAACCCGAACTCAGAATTTGTTGCGCTCAGGCGTATTTCAATGATGCGAGAGAGTACATCTTGGTGCGAGAACGGCGCCTTTTCCTGCGAGGGAGGGATAGCCAGGGACGGCGTATAAAGCGGAGTTGGTGCTGACATCCTGCAGTGGCGGAGACGCAGATGTAGATGGAGATGAAAATTCCTCGTTCAGGTCAGGTGGCCATTCAGCACGGCTTTCCCGCTTCCATATGTATCTGGGTTAAAATGAATGCGAGAAAAACTGTGCCAGGGAGGAGAGGAGTGAGGTTGGGGAGGAGGAAGCAAAGGAGATCAATCAGCTCGCCGCTTTTAATCCGAGGTGCCCTTGGATTCACAGTACGAGGTACAATGAACGGAGATCTGCTCCTCTCCGTCGATTTCAGATTGATTCGGATTTGACTTATATATATTTGTTTGCAAATATTGAAGGCAAAAGGGAACGAACAACCTCAAGGTTTCGAAGTTGTCAATCAACGTCAAGTGCATGTGGCCATGCCCGTTGGCCCATCGTGCACCGTGTGCTCTAATCTTCACCCAGAGACATTGGAGCAAATCCAACCAGGACAGTATGCCACAATGTTCATAAGCGCAAGCGAGCTCGCCCATTCGGTTCAGACAAAGTCGTGCTTGGAATGTCAGTTGCTCTCCGATGTCATCAGTACTCGACACGAGGACTGGACTCTCCACGCGGAACAATGGCCATCAATTCGCCTTGGGCTGGCCGTTGGAAAGCCCGCGCAACTGAATTACCGCACTCAAGATCGCACAGATGTATTTGACCTTCAAATCTATCGTTCGGCATCGCAACAGGCCGTTGAGTGGGATGTTGACCTTCCAAAAGCTATTGGGCTGGGTCCCGACATACCTCCTTTTTCGGGTTCTGAAGAGAGCATTTCATTGATCAAAAAGTGGTATGCTGAATGCTCAGCTGAGCACGAGCTGTGCAATTCTTATTTCTCGGGTGACAGGCCTACACGATTGTTGGACACCCGCGGCGAAAACCCAGCCCTAATTGAAGCAAGCACGGCGGACAAAGCCGGGTACGTGGCTCTGAGCTACTGTTGGGGGACCCCAGACAAGCATCCAATGCTCCGAACCACGAAGTCCACCATCTCTCAACGTCAGGCTGGCATCGAGTTCGCCTCGCTGCCTGCTGTATTCCGAGACGCCATCGTCCTGGCAAGAGCTCTTGGTTTTATATACATCTGGATAGATGCATTATGCATCATTCAAGATGATGCTGACGACTGGACCAAAGAAGCTGCCACAATGTGCAGGGTGTATTCTCAGGCGTCGCTAACCATAATTGCAAGTCGCTCCGATGGCTGTACCACCAGTATTTTTGGCGATCAGGCTTTTGCTCAATTTGATGTGGTGTCCTTCAAAGGTGTGTCGCTCAGGGTGAGGACCAATATTTCCAAATCCCACGAAATCAACCCAGTCATCCCACTGGGTCCCGACGCCGACCCTATCAGTCGAAGAGCTTGGACTTTGCAGGAAGGCGTCCTTTCGAACAGGGCTGTCTATTTCACAAGTGACGAGCTTCGTTGGGAGTGTAATACCTGGCGCCGTTGTCAATGCGGTCAACTGAAGACGAAATTCCCTCTCAAGTACGATGCCGAGGAATACGAATATGAAGGACACCGCACATGGCGTCTGAACGACTTCTTCCCCACTCACTCGGTCGAAGAAGCTTACCGAATAATGTGGCAGAACATGGTAGTCTTCTACACAAACAGGAGTCTAACGATGGAGCAGGACCGGCTTGTTGCACTTTCGGGACTTGCGCAACGATTCGATGCATTGATGAAGGAGCGTTTCCAGAGGAAAGACACATATCTAGCTGGGATATGGCAAGGAGCTTTGCCCGCTCAGCTACTCTGGTGTATTGTCAACAAGGCACATTCGACCACCCTTGGGTATGAACATACCCGGCCGTCGGCTTGGCGAGCTCCGAGCTGGTCATGGGCTTCAATGGAAGCACCAGTGTTCACTTTCTTGCATACCAGTATTGACAGTCGACTCGAAGTAATGGAGGCTCTTGTGGAACCGAAAAGCGAGGATCATTTTGGCCAAGTAAAACTTGCCATACTGAGGGTTCGCGCTCCTGTCCTCCATGATGTCCGCTTTATTCGGGATCCTGAGAGGGTTGGCTGGAGCCGCTTTCCTGTCGTCAAATTCCACAATCTTGATCTTCGCATAGAAAATGCATTCTTTGACAATGACCTCGAAGCCGAGACTGACAAGTACCTCAACGATCCGAAGCAGCGCTTCAGCCTTCTTGTCGTGGGTTACGGGAAAGGTAACGACCTGCACGAGTGCCTCGCGATCACACCTGTATCCGGGAAGATAGCGACCTTTGAACGGATCGGCTTGATCAGACTGGGTCAGCACTTCAGAGAGCCGGAGGGAAACGCGAGAGCGATTGAGAACGCGTCGTGCGAGGAAGTGATTCTCGTGTGACGTGTCGCGGAGCACTTGGAAAAAGTCCCATAGAGCAGCGAGAGGTGCAGCTCTTTGAGCCTTTTGATAGGGGATCTGCCAACTGCGGAGAAATTTCACCTTCTCCAATGTGCACTGTGTTGGACTGTGGAAAGTCAAAACGACCTTCGACCTTTGACAAGACTGCGCCGTTGGAATTGAATCTACACCTCCATCCTTGACCCTTCTCAACGAGCCTCTGCCATTTTGCTCTTTGCTCAAGAGTCCGAAACTTTCGCTCAACACAAACACCACATTGCAGGACACTCTTAGCTGGCCCTGACCTCCGCCGCGAAGCCCAGCTTGTATCCAAAGCCCTTGCTCGCCTCAAGACAACCACCACTATCGCCCTCCTCTTCCACCATGTTCGCCGGACGTAAGTCTTCGTTTCGCATCCCTCTCTAAGGTCCTTCACCTCCCTTTGCTAGAAGATCTCGTCTGACGTTTACATCTCTCGAAACAGCGCACGACCACCTCTCCGAGAAGGAGATCCGCGAAGGCGAAGCACAAGCCACTGCGCAAGTGCAGTTCTTCGCCGTCGCCTGCGTCGCACTCTGGTTCTGTAGGTTTAGCGTTCCGTGTCCTGATATTTTACCTTTTGCCTTCGATCGCCCTCCCTCCCCGCTTTTCCGGGTATTATGCTTCTCGAGATCGTCCGGTTCGCGCAATGGGACAGACGAGAAGCAGGAAAGAAAACCAGAAACACAAATTTTGTTGAGAGACGAAACAACACCAGCAATTGATTGACCGAGACTGGTTGGCTGACGATGGAAACTATTTCACTCCGATTCCAGCTCCTCACGTTGTCGACTGGGCGAGCAAACTCTTCTAGAGAAACCGTGATACCGGTCGGCTTCCTTCTTACGACAATGAGCGTTCTCTGGACCAACACAAACACTATGTCTGTGCCGAATGAGGCTGGCATGGGGCAACTCGAATGGAAACGTCTCTTCAAGGGCAACAGCCTAGACTAGAGAAGAGGATCAACTTGAAGGGAAAATCTCTCCTGTACATTAGCTTGTACACCATCGTGTTCCAGCAGTGCAGCTGCTGGGACCGTCGAACTCTCGTTCGACACGGGCAGTGGTTTGAATACAGATGGCATCTTCTCAATTCATGGATTCCAAATCATCATCAACAGTCGCTATGCAAGATCTTGTTGCTTCGCCTTGGTATTCCATACAAATGCTTCGATTGGTCCGCAAACCTGAGCCGTCCGAGGAGGATTTCTGTTTAACTCTTCGCACGCAATTGTTCCCAACCTCCTTTATTTCAATTACCTCCGCCGAGGAACATCATTATCCCTGTCCTTAGATATCTTTTCCCACTCGTCATGCTCTTGCTGCACGAGTTCCAGTTCTTTCTGCAGATGCCGTAGTTGAATTTCGTAGGCTTCCAGTGTCTGCACAGTCGAGGAAAAGTCAGTACACAAAGTCATTGAATTGTTCTTGGTGAGTTTGTTTTTGTCGCGGATTGCATCGTTGCTAACAGATACATACCTTTTTTGCAGCTTTGATCGTATCCTCATCCAGTGTTGTACCTTCTCCATCAGCAGCAGCCGCCGGTGCGATCTTCTCCATTTCGTTCTTCAATCTCTTCGCCCGTTCTCGAATTCCTAACATCCTCGCCCAGATTTCCTGCTCTCGGGCATTCAGAGAGGGGTCAAAGACTTCGCGTTGTAACTTTTCCAGTTTCGCTTTCAGTTCTTCTTCGGCGTTGTCCATCACGTAGCCTCGGTTTCGAAGAATTTGGACTTTGACTGCCAGTGCTAATGTCCGCTGAGCTGCCGCGGCCTGTCTTCTCTTGCATTCTTCTAACCTCGTGGCCATATTTTGGCGGTGTTTGTCCAGTTGAACGTCGAGTGATGTGTTGATTTCTTGGAGCATCATATTGCATCTTTGGATGGCCTCCATTTGTATTTGAGCTTTTCGGCCCAGCTGGAAAAATCCCTGGATCAAAAGAGGGACCCAGTCGGGTCCGGGTCTTTTGGAAACTGCCTCTTCCCACTTGTCTTCATCTTCTCCCGGTCCCGGTCGGTATTTCAAGGCATCTGTTTCACTCTCGACATGTTGATACAAGTAGGTCCGCAGCGGGGAGGACAGACTAGTGGGATCCCACTTATTCTTGACAATATTCATTTGTACGGGTATTGACCTGAAGACGTTGAGGCCGCGCCCTTCCTCCCATAGTGATTGGGCCCCAGGCTGTCCTTGTTGTGACTGACCGAACCTCAGCGTCTGATCTAGAGGTCGCTGTGGTTGCTGGGGCTGTTGCTGGGACTGACCAAACCCAAATGCACTCTGTTGTTGTGGCTGTGTTGAGACGCCGAATAAACCACCCGTTTGTTGCTGAGGTTGTGACGCTCCAAATAGGCCTCCAGATTGCTGCTGAGGTTGTGTACCAGTCCCAAACAAACCTCCGCTCTGTTGTGTCTGCGAAGTGCCAAACAAACCACCCGTTTGCTGAGGCTGTGATTTCGGCGCGCCGAAGCCAAATGTCGGTAGACTGCTCTGTTGCTGTGTCTGCGGCTGGCCAAACAATGACGTGGAACCGGACGGCTGGCTTGAGGAAGGATTGCTAAAGGAGAAGAAGCCAGTTTTCGCGGGCTGCGCCTGATTCGCATTTGAAGATCCAAAGAGACTCATTGTAGAGGTTGTCTTGTGAGGAATCCTGCAGAATGGCTTTCAGCTATTAAGGAGCTCAAACCCGCTCTCAGAGCTGCTCAGTTGTTAAATCAAGAGGAAACAATCTGCATCAATGGGGATAAATGAAGACATTGCACTTCTGTTGGCATGCGATGGCTCGGCCGGGGAAAGTCTCGCTGACGCGCCAACCCTGAAAACGCGAGAACCCGGTTCGGAGAAACATTTCCCCGTCCACACTCAATGCGTCGCTTGGCGTGCAATATTGTGGAATACCAGGACCGACTAATGGTGGTTGCGCTTGCACAAAGGCAAAAGACTATGATCTGACCAGTAGTCAATAAATGAATAAACAGATACGAATTTCTTCCTACATCGAGTGTTTACATTGCCTTCACATGCCCGCGGAGTCTACCAGCAATACGAAACCCCATTACCTCAGAAGGCACTCATGCTGAAATTTTATTCGCGTTTTGAATGGGACATGGACGAATCTTTTTTAGCAAAGGTTTCCCCAATGCATAGACCACGGCTCTCTCCTTCTCCCTCGTCCTTCAGAAGGCCATCCACTAGTGTATCACCCCGACTGGCTTCTTTTAGTCGAATTCGAGTCAGGCTAGGGTTCAGCAGCAGTCCAACAGGAGATCAGTTCCATTGCTGGAATTCAAATATCCATAGACTTTTGGCGCAGCATGTGGACGCTATTCAATCATCCGGCCTCTTACCATGCATCCAGACTTGTGATGAGCAAGCATTGTCCAGGATATTATTACCACAATATACACGGACGTATTCGGTCTCCAACGAAAATGGGACATCTTTGAGCGATGGCAAGGTTGAGCATCAGAGGCCGAAGACGCCCGATTGCTGAGGCGCTTTAAGCAGTGGGGGGGATGAAATCTGATTTCGTGGACACATAGAATTGCCATGCAGTCCGTTATAGCCGAATAGAGCCACATCGAGAGCTATCCATTTGAGTGCAACGTCCCTGGTGAAACGGCGAAAAGAATCCACTAATGACAACCCGCCTGTCAAGCAGGCACTTAGTAAGAACGAACAAGTTGGCTGGGAGATTGGACCGAAGATAATCCAGGTGTCCTCAGGGCTAGTCATAATATTTCCACATTCAGACCATGACAGCAAGCAGCAACCACACCTCTGAAAGCTCCATAAGAAAAAGGGTAAAGTGTCAGGGCCAAAAACATTGGATTTAGATCTGCCAATGAGGAGAACGGGATTTGAATGCGGCTCGGGCTTGGGAGGGATCGACGTGTTCATTGTGCATGCAGGGTCTTCCCAGGAACAGGGAAAATGGCATCACCGCGTCCGACTTCGGATGGGCGAGTTTAGTGCGGCCGGGGCACAAGACACTTGAATGGCCGATTCAGCACCGGGTATCGACGTCTCCATGCTTCGTTCGCCTAGGTTTATTGGTCGCCTATTGGTCCCCAGGATAATAGGAGCCAGGCTTTCGTTGGAGCGGCTGATGGTGGAGGGGGCAAAGCAGATTAGTCGGGATCTGACTGGCTATGCGACGAGAGCCTTCTGCTGACCATTCCAGCAGAGCAAAAAATACGTAGAAGATGCACATGGCTCGCTTCGGATGGAGAGTTTCTGATGCAACCTGATCAGCCATAGCCCCGTGCATGTCACCGTTGGCGAATACCCCCAACGTGGGGTGCGTCATCCTAGTAGCAGCAGGTCACGGGTGGTGTTGATGGCAGGAGGTGACAGCTGGTCATGTCCCTCGTACCCAATACTGAAAAGCTCTCGGAGAGAATACCTCATGTCAGCTTTCGAATTCTGCATTGTTCGTGGCGGTAGGGCGTGTGCGTCTTTATGGCAAATGAATGCGGCCTGATATTCGCCTTCCCTGTCAGCAGAAATCAATGTTTACTCCAATGGGATCTTCGGTGCTTGTAAGAAAACCAAACGAAGAAAATTTTCTTTTTCCTGTGTTTGTATTAGCAGTGATGAGCCGGGCAATGCCGGAAGAGGATTTTGACTGTCAGGTGTGCCAGTGTCTGTAGTACAATGTACGTCCGCCGGGTGTTGTCAGAGATGTTCGCGGTAAAGGCCGTTGATGGCAAGCAACGCACTTCGCTCCTTTCATGAGTGGCTGGCCTGGCATGTAAGCGAGGAGAAGAAGCATACCTAGGTATTGGGGATTCTGGTGCATCTAGACTCTGCAGGTGGAGTGCAGTTAGGGCTATGACACACAGGAACTGGGTGGGCAACCTTAGGTAGGTATTGAACATAGTGGCACTACTGGGTAGTCGGTGCTGGAGCTGCGAGCTGGGCGGAGGAGGATGGAGGCGCCGGTCACGGCCAAAAATTTTTTGAGAGCTTGAGATTCGAAGATGTAATGTGGTGGAAAAGCGAAGCTGATGATTGGGCCGAGGGGGCCTTATCAGCACATGCATCCTGATGGAGGAAGAGCCTGGATAACGCAATGGCACCTATCGGATGCCCCAGAACAGAGCTGCCCGTCGAGCCGCCAGTACCATGATGCTCAGGTGCAGCTGGTTCCGAACCCCCCACTAACAATCTTGGGGCCCCTCCCCACCTTTGGCTGCACTCTCAGCTTATTCTGGCACCTGTTTGCTGCACATTGTACCCGTGTCGGATTGATGTGATTTTTTTTTGCCAGAACCATCAGTGCTTGCTAGACAACACTCCTTGACCGAATCCATCTAGCGAGGTATCCCAGTTGCCGACAATCACCACACGCTGGATCAGCCTCCCACAGTCACCTTACGTGCCGTCCATCCTGCCAGTGGCCAATTCACTTCGCAGACACGCACGCTAACTGACGAGAGCAGAAAGTTCTGCACTGTTGAAAATCAACCCCACACCTTTGCTTGCCAGACAGGCTTTGCCTGCCCAAAATTCTTCTTTTCTTCCTCTGGTCCACCCTCTACCCGTTTGTCTTTCTGTCTCCTTCCCTCCAGCTCAACACTCCCTCGACTTGACAGTCCTCCTTCGACCACACTTCAGGTGCTGGAGCTCACCCTACAGAGAGACAGCCTCCTTGCTGCCAGCAACAGAACATCCCTCAGCCTGCCCTTGTGCGGCGTATCCCTCGATCGAAACACCCAAACCAAAACATCAACCTTACAGCACTTGTTGCCCATCTTTCCACTTTCTCTTTCCTTCGATACCACTGTCGCTAGTCGACCATAGGATGGGCTCGGTAGCCGAGGAACGACGAAAGCAAGAGATCGATACATCAGAGGTCCAGGAAGAGTACACTCCGTACCGGCCCGACAAGGGCTATGGCTGGGGTGAAGCTTTGCCCGAGAAGCAAGGCTTGTACGACCCTAGCCTCGAGAAAGATGCCTGCGGTGTAGGCTTTGCCGCGTAAGAATCGCCCTCGGAGGGAGTCTATTCGGAAGAGATGGGTTGCTGACAAACATCCCAGCAATATCAAAGGCAAGGCCAGCCACAAGATCATCAGCGATGGTAGGTCCCGTCCGAGGATGTCACCGAGGTATATGACTGACGTCTGCCAGCACGGAATCTTCTGTGCAACATGACCCATCGGGGTGCCGTGGGTTCTGATGCACGAGATGGCGATGGCGCCGGGGTCATGACTTCCATCCCCCACAAGTTCTTTGTCAAGAACTTCGCCCGGGAGGTTGGAGTCGAGCTTCCTCCTCTAGGCCAATATGCTGCTGGAAACCTCTTCTTTAAGCCCGACACTGAGATGCTGAAACATGCCACCCTCAGCTTCGAAGAGGCCGCACAATCGCTGGGTCTACGAACCTTGGGCTGGCGCGAGGTTCCTCGAGACTCCACCCTGCTTGGTCCGGCTGCGTTGTCGCGAGAGCCCATCATTCTCCAGCCATTTGTTGTCCTCGCGTCGGCGTACGGCAGCGGCAACAAGCCTGAAGTCACCGATCCCGAGCAGTTTGATGACGTCGAGTTCGAGCGAAGATTGTATATCCTCAGAAAAACTGTATCGCATGATCCACGCTGGAAACCATGGTTCTATGTTTGCTCTTTGAGTAACAGAAACATCGTTTACAAGGGACAACTAGCTCCAGTCCAAGTATACCAGTACTTTCACGACCTTGTTTCGGTAGACTATGAAGGCCACTTTGCTCTGGTTCACTCTCGTTTCTCCACCAACACATTTCCTTCATGGGATCGGTCACAGCCGCTCCGATGGCTGGCTCACAACGGTGAGATCAACACGCTCAGAGGCAACAAGAACTGGATGAGAGCGCGCGAGGGTGTCTTGAAGTCTGATTTATTCGGCGAAGAGCTCGAAAAGCTCTTCCCCATCGTCGAGGATGGAGGCTCCGATTCCGCTGCATTTGACAATGTTCTGGAGCTCTTGGTAATGAACAGAGTGCTCTCTCTGCCCGAAGCCGTTATGATGATGGTTCCCGAGGCGTGGCAAGGTAACTCGGCCGTCGACCCTGCCAAAGCAGCATTCTACGAATACGCTGCCTGTTTGATGGAACCTTGGGATGGCCCTGCTCTATTTACCTTCTCGGACGGCCGGTACTGTGGCGCGAACTTGGATCGAAATGGCCTCCGACCCTGCCGGTACTACGTCACGGACGACGACAGGATCATCTGTGCCTCGGAAGTCGGCACTATTGCCATTGAGCCAGAACGAGTGATCATCAAGGGCCGCTTGCAGCCGGGAAAGATGCTTCTGGTCGACACCCAGGCCGGGCGAATCATTGATGATGCTGAACTCAAAGCCACTGTTGCAAATCGACAGCCTTTCCAACAATGGCTCAACAAGAACTTGATGAAGATGCCTCAGGTATATGAGGCGGTTGCTAAAGAGCTCGACTTGAGCTACAAGCTTACAGAGTCGACCATCCAAGAAGACCCTAGACTTCGAGCCTTTGGCTACTCGTTCGAGCAGGTCAGTTTACTACTTGGACCCATGGCCGCCGATTCCAAGGAGGCGCTTGGCTCTATGGGCAATGATGCACCTCTCGCATGCCTTGCACAGCAACCTCGACTCTTGTATGAGTATTTCAGACAGCTCTTTGCCCAGGTGACCAATCCACCAATAGATCCAATTCGAGAAGCAATCGTCATGTCTCTTGAATGTTATGTGGGACCTCAAGGTAATTTATTAGAGATGGACGAATCTCAGTGTGGACGTCTCTTGCTCCCCTCTCCCATTCTCGAGACCGAGACGTTCAATGCCATCAAGAACATCAACCGGTACAACCCGGATTGGACTGTTAGAACAATTGACATCACTTTCGACAAGTGGTCAGGCGTTGAAGGCTACATGAAGGCTTTGGACGAGATATGCGACGAGGCGACAAGCGCAATTGATGCCGGTGACAAAATAATCATTCTGTCCGATCGGGCAACATCTGAAGACAGAGTACCCGTGTCGACGCTCCTCGCTACTGGATTGGTGCACCATCACCTGGTTCGAAACAAATGGAGATCTCGGGCGGCCCTCATTATCGAAACAGCAGAGGCAAGAGAGGTGCACCACATGTGTGTGCTTGTCGGCTATGGTGCGGATGGTATTAACCCGTATCTTGCTATGGAATGCATCCTCAAGATGAACCATCAAGGTCTCATAAAGAAGAAATTAACCGATGAACAAATCATTGCCAACTATAAAGCTTCATGTGATGGTGGCATATTGAAAGTCATGAGCAAGATGGGCATCTCCACATTGCAGTCTTACAAAGGAGCACAAATCTTCGAAGCTCTCGGTATCGATGACACAGTCGTTGATAGATGTTTTGCTGGAACCGCCACTCGTGTACGCGGTATGACCTTTGAACTTATCGCTCAAGATGCGTTTGCGTTGCACGAGAAGGGTTACCCATCGCGCCACGTCAGAGAAATTCCTGGTTTGGCGGAATCTGGCGAGTATCATTGGCGAGATGGTGGCCAGCCTCACATCAACGACCCTGTCAGCATTGCAAACATCCAGGACGCGGTCAGAACCAAGAATGACAAATCTTATGAGGCCTACTCTCTCTCAGAGTATGAGCAGATCAAGAACTGCACTCTACGAGGCATGCTTGATTTCGACTTCGAGCAACGTACGCCTGTACCGATTGATCAGGTGGAGCCATGGACCGAGATTGTGCGACGTTTCGTTACCGGCGCCATGTCCTATGGTTCCATCTCGATGGAGGCTCATTCCACCCTTGCAGTGGCCATGAACCGTCTGGGCGGCAAGTCCAACACTGGCGAAGGCGGCGAGGATCCAGAACGAAGTCTGCAAATGGAAAACGGCGATTCCATGCGCTCTGCAATCAAACAAATTGCCTCAGGTCGATTTGGTGTGACGGCAAATTATCTGGCAGACTCTGATGAGCTTCAGATTAAGATGGCCCAGGGGGCAAAGCCCGGCGAAGGAGGTGAACTCCCGGGCCACAAGGTCTCTGAGCCAATTGCACGTACTCGACATTCCACTCCTGGTGTCGGTCTCATCTCTCCTCCTCCTCACCACGACATTTACTCTATCGAAGATCTCAAACAATTGATCTACGATCTCAAGTGCTCCAACCCTCGAGCCAGGGTGTCCGTCAAGCTCGTGTCTGAGGTCGGTGTAGGTATCGTTGCGGCGGGTGTCGCAAAGGCCAAGGCAGACCACATTTTGATTTCTGGCCATGACGGCGGTACTGGCGCCTCAAGATGGACTGGTATCAAATATGCTGGTCTCCCGTGGGAACTTGGCCTTGCTGAGACCCATCAGACCCTCGTACTGAATGACCTCCGTGGTCGTGTTATTGTCCAGACTGACGGCCAGATCCGAACCGGTCGCGATGTTGCTATTGCCTGCCTGCTAGGTGCCGAAGAATGGGGCTTCGCCACAACGCCTCTCATCGCAATGGGCTGTATTATGATGCGAAAATGCCAGTACGTTGCTCCCTCCCCCTTGAATCTTGATACGTGCTAACAGATGTATTCGTAGCCTGAACACTTGTCCAGTTGGTATCGCTACTCAAGACCCTTTACTACGAAAGAAATTTGAGGGTACTCCCGAGCATGTTATCAACTTCTTCTACTACGTCGCGAACGAACTCCGTGCAATCATGGCCCAGCTCGGGTTGCGAACGGTCAATGAGATGGTCGGACACGCAGAGCTTTTGAAGGTGCGCGAAGATCTACGCACCGACAAAACTCAGAACATCGACCTGTCTCTGATTCTCACTCCGGCCCACTCTATCCGGCCTGGCGTTGCGACCTACAACGTCCGGAAGCAAGATCACAAACTACACACTCGGTTAGACAACAAGCTGATCTCCGAGTCCGAGCTCGCTCTGGAAAAGGGATTACCATGCCGTATAGAGACCGACATCGTCAACACCGATCGTGCGTTGGGCGCCACATTGTCGTACCAAATTAGCAAACGCTATGGCGAGGCTGGTTTACCTCAAGACACCATTCACGTCAACCTCAGAGGTTCTGCTGGCCAATCGTTTGGTGCTTATCTTGCACCAGGCATTACACTCGAGCTAGAAGGTGATTCTAACGACTATGTTGGCAAAGGTCTATCGGGCGGTCGCCTCATCATCTACCCTCCTCGTAGTGCTGTTTTCAAGGCTGAGGAGAATATTCTGATTGGGAACGTCTGTCTCTATGGTGCTACGAGCGGTACATGCTACTTCAGAGGTGTCGCTGCTGAACGCTTCGCTGTCCGCAACTCAGGCGCCAACGCGGTTGTCGAAGGTGTCGGTGATCACGGTTGCGAGTACATGACCGGTGGTCGTGTCGTCATCCTGGGTAGCACCGGCCGTAACTTCGCAGCCGGAATGTCGGGTGGTATCGCGTACGTTCTCGATATGAACCAAGACTTCCACTCCAAGATCAACATGGAAATGGTAGAAGTGTCTGGTGTTGAAACGCCCGAGGAAATTGCGTTCCTTCGAGGTATGATCGAAGACCATCACCACTACACTGGCTCGGAATTGGCTGCTCGAATCCTGCTCGAGTTCAATCGCGCTCTTCCCCGCTTTGTCAAAATTCTGCCAACAGACTACAAGAGGGTGTTGGCGGAGCAGGCAAAGAAGGCGGAAGAGGCAAAGAAAGCAGAATACCCCTTGCCAATATTGCCAGGCAATCCAGTCCGCAACCTTCACCAGGAACAGCGGGAAATTGCTGCCGAGAAAGAGGCCAAGCAAAAGAAGGCCAATATGCTCGACATCGAGGAAGGTGTCAATGGTGATGCCGATCAAGCCAAGCACAAGGCTGCATTGGTCCTTGATAAGACGCGTGGTTTTATGAAGTATGCGCGTCGAAGCGAGAAGTACCGCAACCCAAAGACACGAGTCAAGGACTGGGCCGAGCTCTCTTCGCGACTCAGCGAAGATGAACTTAAATATCAATCCGCTCGATGTATGGATTGTGGTGTGCCATTCTGTCAGTCGGAGACTGGATGCCCCATTTCGAACATCATCCCGAAGTGGAACGAACTGGTATTCCAGGATCAGTGGAAGGATGCGCTCAATCGCCTGCTGATGACCAACAACTTCCCTGAGTTCACTGGTCGTGTCTGCCCCGCTCCTTGCGAAGGAGCTTGCGTCTTGGGTATCAACGAAGACCCAGTAGGTATCAAGACCATTGAATGCGCCATCATCGATAAGGGATTCGAGATGGGCTGGATGGTGCCAAACCCACCAAAAGAACGAACCGGCAAGAAGGTCGCTGTCATTGGTTCTGGTCCGGCAGGTCTCGCCGCAGCTGACCAACTCAACCGCGTGGGACATACTGTCACGGTCTATGAGAAGTCAGACCGCGTCGGCGGCTTACTGATGTACGGCATTCCCAACATGAAGCTCGATAAGCGAATTGTCCAACGACGAGTGGACCTCATGGCCGACGAGGGTGTCAAATTTGAAACAGGGGTCATGGTTGGCCCAGGGGAGAAGGTTAGTCTCGAGTCGCTGCGCCAGAGCAACGATGCAGTCATCATCTCTACCGGTGCCCAAGTGCCCCGTGATCTGAAAATTAAGAACCGAGAAGCCGAAGGCATCCATTTTGCGATGGAATTTTTGCACGCCAATACGAAGTCTTTGCTTGACTCGCAACTAGGTGATGGTCACTACATCACTGCCAAGGATAAGCATGTTATTGTTATTGGTGGTGGAGATACCGGAAATGACTGCATTGGCACCTCCATTCGACATGGAGCCAAGTCGATCACCAACTTCGAGCTTTTGCCTCAGCCTCCACCAGAACGCGCTCGCGACAACCCGTGGCCTCAATGGCCGAGAATCTACCGGGTGGACTACGGTCATACAGAAGTCAAGCAACACTATGGTAAAGATCCCCGTGAGTACTGCGTCATGACGAAAGATTTCGTGGTCGAGGACGGTCGTGTAGTGGGCATTAACACGACTCGTGTGGACTGGACGAAGAGTGCAACTGGTGGCTGGGACATGAAACCCAGAGAGGGAAGTGAGGAGTACTTCCCAGCGGATCTGGTCCTTCTTTCTATGGGTTTCTTGGGACCCGACGACCGTCTCTTCGAAGGTCAAGTGGAGCTTGATCCCCGAAAGAATATCAAAACACCAAAGAACATGTACAACACCAACCTTCCAGGTGTATTTGCTGCCGGTGACTGCCGACGCGGCCAATCTCTTATTGTTTGGGGTATTAATGAAGGCCGCCAATGTGCCCGACAGGTGGACAGCTTCCTTATGGGCACAGGGTCCATACTTCCCGTTACTGGCGGTATTATTCAGCGAGCCCAACATGACGCCGTCCCAACTCCTCAAGAGATCAAGGCTCACAAGCAAGGCGACATGGCGCATGCTGCCGAAGACTTCAAGCGTGCTCCAGAAATCAAAGTTGCTGCATGAGATCTCTGGTGATCTTTCAACGTGAACGGTTGCATATGAAAGCAGGATGCAGGAATAAACACCAAAAATTACGTGGGTGGCTTTCCTATCTTTATTTCCTGATTTGGCATGGCGAGCGCAATCAGCTAGTATGCGAGATACCCTGGTGAGCGCCTTTCGGATCCCGAGATGCAAGATGAGATGACCGATGGAATCTGCTATGGATCATGCGTTTTGATGCTTACGATCTTTGACGAACGAGGCACTTGGAGGCTACGAGGCTGCGGACAGGTTTTAAGTCGTTCTCTAGCGGTTTTGGTGTCTAGTAGGGAAAACGATGAGGTTGAGAATGAAGTGCTGAATGCGGAGCATTTGAAAGGAACTGGGAGGGGATAATGCAGACTGCCAATGGAACTGTATCAACACCGACAGCGGGTAGATAGCAGACCAGAATACATACCTGAAAATCGTCCTTTTCTGTTCTTTCCTGGGTTGTGAAGTTTGCGGGATCTTGGCTTCATCTCTTGGAGTACCGTGCTGAAATGGCTGTGGTAGAGGCGATTAACTGGTTTGTCTCGTCACATGGCTGGACCTTAGATCCTCCCTACAACCCACCAGCCCGCGACAGCCACCACCACAACCCTGGGCGTCATCTGCGTTGCCACTACCTACCTAGTTGATGTTGCGTTGTTGTTGATTGTTGTCTGGTCTCTGCTAGAAAAGCGTTCTCGGTTGCATGGTATTTACTGACCTGCTGGACAAGCCTGTGGAAGATCTTAATGGTGAACGACGCACCCCGATCAACCTCTTTAAACTACTTGGGTGCCATACCATCTTTTCAGCACATATTTTATAGCTACGTTTGTCCGACCAGTTAGGCCAGCAGAGTTCGGCATATAGCCGGGATGGGAAACACGTGAAGCCAGCTTGACAGCCAGCCAGCTGCCTCTCGAAGACCTTATACTCGTCGGGAACTAACACCTCAAGCAACGAGATACGAAGGAACGACTTAGCCTGGGTTCTGCTCAATCCCGCTTCGACAAGAACTGCCTAGGTCAACTGTTTCTAGAGATTGTCGACGAGGAGATCTGCCTTTGCGGCATCCAGCTCTTGGGAAGTCACGCATGAGAGAGTTCTGCAGAGTCTCCATCGCGATCATCCATCATGGCTGATCGACAGCCTTCGAATGCCACAGCACCACGTGCTTCGTTTCCGCAGATAGGGTCATGGGTATGCTGGACATTACAAAGCTCCCCATCAATTCAACCCTCGGAGTGCTTTCTAGATATGGGTGAGACGTCGCAAGTTCTGTTTTTTTGCTGAGGGACCTTGCTTCCGGTCTCGCCTTACTCTCAAGTCCAATTTTGATCGACCCTTCACAGTGCTGCCCCTGTCAACCCCTACACTGCATTGGCAGCAGAGGGTCTACGTGATCAATTCCGATTGATGATGAAGTCAAGAATGGTCCTTGAAAAAGGAATCAACGAACTGAAAGTTGTTGGTATTCTAGCCGACGCTTTGCAATTTGGATTCGCCATAGAGGACGTGGTCCGATCGATGGCCAAGTCAGAAAGAGGTTGCATATGGGTTGCTCTTTGCGCGGCGCTTAAAGAGGGCTATATCGATGGTAAGATTTCTCCGGGAGTTGAAGTCCGTTGCTAACCACGAAGTATTCAATAGGCATGGGTTCAGTGTGCCTGCTGGAGATGACGAGGCTCCTCAGAGTCGAAGGTCGCTCCATGCCATCCAGTCAATCTGGGAAAGGTTTTGCTCAATGTCTGTGTCGGGAGCTTGTCGGCCTCCAAATTCCCTAGATTGTCTAAGTTCCTGATGCAGCTTGCGGGCGAAGCTTGCAGGGCGGGTTTCCAAAGACCGAGGAATCTGGACTCACTCGGCTCCCCACGGCACCGTATGTGCTCTGGTTCAAAAGAGATAGCAGAGGTACTCTAGCCTTATCTCAAATCCCTAGGGACGAAGTACATTCAGTGATGATCGTTGGCGCCTGACGCTGGTTGGCTTGCAGCAGTCGCGGGTTTTCTCCTGGATTTCAGTGCGAGGGTTACGAAAAGCGATGGGAATCTCCTCTATGTCAATCAGGACAGAGAGGACTTCTAAGACGAGATTGTATTCGTTGAGCTTACGTCTTCAATGCCGAGTGTTGCGTCGACCAGCAAAACCGTGGTGTAGAACGATGCGTCCGGCATTTTTGCAGGAAGGAGAGGCAATTCATTCCCGGCAGTAGTCTCAGGTCGTCTTGACTGGAAACAGGTTTTGAGATTCTGCTTTCTTGACGGAACTCGGACACCTCCTGCAGATTGATCAGACAGTTGGCGGTTGCATTGGGAGCCTCGCAAGACTCTTTCAAGGTGTCACTGACGCCGACGAAAGGTTCCCTGTAGAATGCCAAACTGCTTTCACAAGCTAATGCGACGGCGCGCGTGGCCTCGGGTTTGTCGACAACACAATCAGCTGGTTTCCAGAACTCTCAAAACTGCAGGCCCATATGCAGCCGGCTGCCGACTCAACCTTGCGGAGGCGGAGAGAACGTACAATCTTTGCATCAATATCACCGGACAGCACTGCAATCGTTACGAATGTGGGCATGACGGCGACCGCTCGAGAGATAGTGAATTGGCAGAGGAAAGTTCAGGTCGCAGGCAGCGTTCCACGCGAATTGATGAGTTTTGCGAAGTGGTCATCATCGAGATTATTATATCCATCTCTCAACAGCGGGCATATGCTGTGTTTGAAAATGGTTCACTCTGTCCCGTTAGAAGTAGGATGGAGCTGGCATATCTTAGACAACACGAACGAGGAAGACAGGATCGACAAGAGACTACCGCCACAAATATTGGCCCCATTGAACGTTGTTTCGACCCCCTATACCTGCCCGGCTATCCGAGAGGACTCAAGACACGACTGGATACCATCCTTGAGCTTTTCCAGTGGGAGATGCGCTCCTTATCCAGATAGCAATTATTCTACCCTCCGCATCAATGATGATTCGCGCCCATCTGGGGATTCTGGGTCTGCCAAGTGCTGACAGGCAGGCTGTATCTCGAGTCCATGTGATTCCGGGTCGCATTGTTCACGACAGCAAAGCATAGGCAAGGATGATGGATCGTAAACTATTTCGACTTCGCCAGGACGAGGACTACGACAATGACATGAACGTACTCGACTCGACGAAGCAGATCTGAAGCGATCTTATTGTCCAAGAAACTTCTGCGGGACTCAATTGCCTTATTGAATTTGGCATTAGCCGCACACATTCACGGTGTGTTTCGCCTCTGGGGTTCGCCGATGGGCTCACCGCATGGCGCGGTCCAGTCGCTTGTAAATTGGGAGGGCAACCTCGACACCGGATGCGAAAAGAGATTCGCCAACACCGCACAACCGTTTCGGGGCAGCCGATTAGGGACGCTATTGCACAGAAGGGGTTCTTAGAGGTCGATGGCACGTCAATTCATCTGTTCGAATGTCGGAGCAGCGACATTGCAGCCGCTGCCGCCGTCACGTCTGCATTCTCTACCTTGAAGCCAGGTAACTGGATTTCCGAATGGCACGGTGATGTGGCCATCTCGCTGTGATCAAATGAGGAGCCCTGCGTCAGTTGTTTGAGTGAGATGGACGAGTCCGTGTGCGGCTTTGAGATATTTAGGCAGTTCAAGCAAACTGTGGTGTAGGGTATTTTAATCAACTATTGCCAGAAAGTGATAGCTCACTATCAAGGACTGGGATGGTGTTAATTATAAACATACGGGGTGCGCCGTAACCGATCAGTGGCTAGCGAGCTCGGTTGCCGTAGCGTTACTAGCTGGTATTGGCAGTATCGCTTAGTACCAAGGCGTTCTCGCCAAGATACCTTAAATGCACTAGCCCAAGATACCTTAATCAACCAACTCTCCTTGTTACTCCACGCCGTGCATCAATCCCTGGTCGTCTACATCGTATATTTTGAGGACATCCTTCGCTCGCAACGAACCCCAACGTGAAGTTCCTCATTCTGCGCCTCGTGGGAATCTGCCGTGCTGGCTATCCTCGGTTTTTGGCAGAACACGTCGAAAGCTCTCAAATCACAAGTTAAGCAATAATTCGCGACGCGTTTTTGGTCTTGGAATCAACAAGGACATTTCACTTCGCAACACAAAGACATTCCGAGCCAACGTTGCGGTAACAGGAGCCGCCAATCTGGGAGAGAACTTCTATGCCTCAAGGACTGCCTACTGGACAATCAGGGAGTGGCCATATTCTACACCACTCAACAAGCCACAAACCTCTATTCCGACCCTAAGCACCATCCCCATTCGCCACAATCAAAACTGATCACAATAATGTTTCTGACATGTTCACTCCCTCTCCTCCCGCCTCCATCAGCCTCCCTCCTCCCGCCACTCACCACTTCATTTTCGTCGTCCGAAGCCTCTTCGGCGACAACCCATCAACATCAACATTCTCACCAGCATCCCTCTTCATCCCGCCGGCCCAAACCTCACCATGCAGCTCTTAACAACCGCAACAACACACTCGTTGCCCTTTCTTCTGATGAACGAACCATCTCCCAGCGGAAAATGGCCATTGCCATGTACGGCTATAGTTGGCTCAAACCCCCGGGGTGTGCCAAGACTATGCTAGGGAGACATGAGGAAGAAGTTGAAAGGGAGGAAGTCGAAAGGCAATTGAGAGAGGTGGAACTTCAGGAGAGGTACGCCCAGGAGGCGGAGGAGCAGGAAAGATTGGCAAGACTTCACGAAATGGGCGAGGGCGAAGGAGAGGAAGGCGAGCGGGATCTGGATGAGGATATTCCGGACGCTGACGATATGGACGGGGATGGAGAGGAAGAAGGGGAAAGTGACGAGGAAGATCTGGGCGAAGGTGATGAGGCCGAGGATGACGACGCGATGCAAGCCGATCTTGACGACCAAATTCCAGACGCGGATGACCAGGACGATGAGGATGAAGATGACGAACCAATGTCACCCGATCCAACGGGTGCCGATGGAAACTGGGTCTACGATACCCGTCGTGAGCCTGATACTGACGATGAAGAACAATTACCCCATCCGCATCCAGCCTCTCGCCGTCCCGCGGGTCGTGCTTCCGCCGGGAGACGTGGGAGGCAAGCGACCGTTGCTGGTGTGCGCCTCCCCATTCCAGGAAGTGAGTATGACTACGATGAGCGTGAAGCCGAAGATTTGGCGGACGCTATGCTCGCTCAAGACGAGATCTATGACGACCACGGCATTGGAAGAAGCAGCGGTGTCAGCGTTGAGCATGATCTGGATGACGATGTCCCTGAGGCAGATGATGAGCAAATCTGGGAACATACGGACACCGAGATCGAGGAGAGTGAGATGGATATCTCTGTCCTTCCCGGTCAAGGTCAGGGTACGATTGATGTGGTTCAAGCTCAAGGTCTACAACCCCCTCGCAGTACTGGTCGCATTTCGGCACCACGCAGTTCCGGACCCTGGATTACAGGACCGTCCCCCTCGCCTCAGGCACATGGAGAGATTATCACCCGGCGTGGTGTGCATGCTAGGCCGACTCCCGATGCTGCCATACGCCCCGCAAGAATTGTATCGGGGAACCGGCAACGCCATTATCATCACAGTCTCCCGAGCACGCGACTTCAATTCAACCAAACGCCAGCAATGTTGGACAGTCCACTGAATGTTGACGAGGAAGAAGTCGACACGGATCTCGAATTTGATACACCTGATTCATTTGCCGCTCCTAGGAATCCGAGAGAGGGAGCTGCTGCCCGGATAGCCCGACTAGAGCCTACGGGCACGGACGAGACAGCACAACCAGAAACAGGTAATGACGCCAACTTAAGCCCAAGCCGGGCTGCAGTAGCGCGTAATTGGCTCGACGGAGCAGCGGCAGCTGTTGTTGGAGGGAGTGGGAGTGCAAGGAGAACATTATTTCAACGCGCGACTAGGAGAAGAAACAATGTCGACCCCGACACCACCGCGAGCGCTAGCCCTGCGCAGGCAGCCCCGAGTGCCGCGTCAAGCGGCGGACTGTTCACACCCTCTCCTCACACCGATGGCGCTGCTTCTAGCCGCCTTCGGAATCGCCCGGGGCCAGCAGCACTAGATTGGGACACACCTGTGAATACTACGGCGAATGCAAATGCGACCGAGGGATCGTCAAGTCAAAATCAGGACCGAAGAGGGCGGGGGCGACGAACGGGCCGGTTTCTGAGCGGCCGGAGACGAGCAGAATGAGAATGAAGAAATAGGAAGGCTGGTAGAGATATCAGATGGACAGGACTGTAGACCAACGCGTGACATCTGGCAGGACACGGATCTTCTTCCTCTCCTTCTGCAGAACCTCTGCTCGCTGTTGACACGTGCTCGAGGCTCAAAGGCGCCCAAGGAGGCCCGATCATCATGTTAGATGCGTCGAATATGTACTCCGTAGAAGTTAGGCTCAACTCCCCAATCAACTTGTATTACATCTTACGTACACCGCAAATCTGTCCTGCGATTGATACTTGTAGGTAGTGCTAGTCTGCTGGGTCCAAAAATTCCTTTGTATTCCCTTTTTGTGCATGCCTGCGTGCCGCCCTGATTGATCCCTTGAACACAAAACAATAAAAATTCGCGCCAGGAACGCCTTGCTCTGCTCTGGCCTGCTTTTTGCACCGTTGCCGTTGTTCGCCCTGAAAGAAGGAAGGAAGCAAGGAAATGGAGGGCATGGTATACACAAGTTCTGTCGTTCGTTGGAAATGAGAGGCTCGGAGGGGGATAATGCACTGGGCCGAGATGGTGGGTGGGTGGGCAAAGAAGTTGAGGATGGCCCAAGGCAATATAGATTTGGGAGTCCGGCTTTTGCATGATGTTGGCTTCAAACGAGGGCGTGTATCGGTTCTGGACTCTGATCTCGATTCCCCCGGATATGGCATAAATACCCAGGTCGCGAGGAATCATGGCTTCAGGGGCGTTTGAAATCGCCAAACATCCGCTAAGCCCATCCAGGTCCAGGTCCAAGTCCTGATGTTGCTTTGCATGGCTCATCATGGATGCGATCTCGCTGGCTCGCTCTCCTTTTGCCTCTCAACCCAAGCCCTCATCTTTGGGCCTTTCCCGCTCAAAATAGCCACACATAGGCAAACAAAGCCCACACCGCGATGAAAAATATCACCCACACTTTCCACCCCACCCCCGTCCGCTCCCCCATGCGTAACATCCTCCTCATCGTGCCCCGTAACCTGACGCCCGTGTTTTCAAATGTGTCATTAATCGTCTGCGCGAGCTGGGACGAGTCGCGGATTTCATCTCCGATGGCGACTGTGAGGGACTTCAGTTGCGAGACCTTTTGACTCAGGAGGGTGGTCTGGGTCACTTCGTTTTGGGACTCGAGTTCCTCGAGAACGGAAGTGGAGTACTGGCCTTTGGAGTTGGGCGTCGCGGGGCGGAACCCTGACGAGGGCCGTTGGGGCGTGCTGTGGCCATTTGTGGAGGAGTAAGGTGTCAGGTAGGGCGAAGAGGAAGTCGCTGGTTGTGACGTGGGATAGGCGTAGCTGCTGGGTCTCTGCGCGGAGGATGATGATGATGGGCGCGAGCCGGGGTAGTCTTGGAAGAGAGCCGAGGAGGCCGGGGCGGTGCGCCGATTTAGAGACGAGTAGCGGTTACTATTCATGGCGTTAATTCACCTCAACTCATCTCGTTTTGACAACCGGCAGGAGGGGGACTGGGGGAAACGTACGTCGACATCTCGGACGATTTGTTGTAGAGAAATGTTCACGAGGACAGGTGGGTCGTCGTACGCTCTGTACACTGTGGCTTTCAAACCATCTTTGTTCAGAAGACACAAGCTGTCGCAGATGGAGAAATGTGCCACTCTGTCCGCAATCTCAACAGTATATTTTGTCTGCCTTGGGCGTTAAACTTCCCTTGGACAAGTCGCAGAAGGACAAATGTTCGGGCTCGAGGATGACGCCGGTGGCGGGAACACCCGGCCGGAGTCACTGCGCATCATATTCCAAAATTCCACCGTACAAAATGTTCAGCCTTGTCAGCCGTGTCCAATGCCATGTCCTAGGTATCTAAATATGTAAAAGGCTACGAGGTATTGTAGGACATGCCGCCTGAAGTGTCAGAGTCACATTCACTATAGAATTCTATTCGCAACCGTGCTCAGACGCTCAGGTTTCTGAAAGCAAACCCACTGTCTCCCAGTGGATCTTCCTTTTCCACAGCGAAGGTGCTGAATCCGGTGTAGTATGCTTGTCCTTCGACCTTGACCCTCACTCTCATGTCTTCAGAAGTCGAGGAAGACCCATCGTCCTCATGCGGGTTTTGGTCGTTCATTGTTGGCCCTATGATTGTCCCGATAAAAGGCGGGCCAATTCCGAGCCTCGAAACCAATGAATGATATGCCCACGACTGATTCACAGCGCGAGCGTCCTCTCGATATGCGAGTGCTGCGCGAGCGGCTACTCCACTTCCAGTTGGAGACCGGTCGATTTCTTCGGCAGCAAAGTAGCACACTCCCAGCTCGGAACCAGACACAGCTTTATTTTCCACGTTCATGCTGTCAGTGACAATGACGCCGTACAGAAAGGACATCTCAGGCTCCGTGCTATGCTTGTAATGGTGAGAGAGACTTGGATTGTCCAATATGGCTGATTTGAGACCCCGTGTAGCACGGTTCAATGCTTCCAAGTTGACTGCCTTCAACCCATTAGCAAATCCTAGCTCTGTAGCCTTGACAATGCAGTAGAATGCTCCGCCATACGCGAAGGCTGCTTGTACTTCCGCTCTGTTATCTCGCAGTTCGGACCAACGCAGATGTGTGGGTATGGGGATTGTGATGTTGATGCCGGGTGCAAAAGATGGGACGGATACAAAGGAGACAGGTCGTTGAGGGTCTGAGGCGGAACCATCTTCGTTGGTTGGTACGGTCACCCTGAGGAGCCCACATGGGGCATGAAGGTTGACGACGGCATGCCGAGTGTGTGGGTCATACTTAATCTCATTTCTTCTCGGGAATATATGAAGGTCATGTGTATCGACTAGAAACCGTCCCAGAGCAATGGTTGCATGCCCACACATGGTGGAGTAGCCATCGTTGGTCATGAAGAGAACACCAATATGGGCTTCGCCACTCACGGTGAGCTCTGTCCTCGC
This sequence comes from Cladophialophora bantiana CBS 173.52, assembly GCF_000835475.1. Lineage (NCBI taxonomy): Eukaryota > Fungi > Ascomycota > Eurotiomycetes > Chaetothyriales > Herpotrichiellaceae > Cladophialophora > Cladophialophora bantiana. Next base: position 348,319 of record NW_015971598.1, read on the forward strand.
TCGAAGTATTGCGCCATACATGTCGTAATGCCCACGAGGCTCCAGCAAGACTCGTTCTCGGATGTGGTCATATTTGGCCCTTGCTTCAGCACGCTGTTCCAGCAACGTTCCATGAAGATCAGGATATCCGTCGATGATAATTCGTGTAGGCTCGCCGCAAGTATGCATCTCAATGCAAGCGATCGGTTTATTCTCAGACTGCAAAAGCCGCTGTTTAATGTCCATGATTAACGTTGAACAATCGTCAAATGTAGAAAAAAGCCTGGATGATATAGCTGCTGACTCAGCGGATGTCGAAGCAACTCAACAAGGATAAGTACATAGAAACGTGTAACAAGGTGCAAGCTTTGTTGACGCCAATGTGAATTATGTTCAAGCCAGTGGATTACCTATCTCACAGATGAACGTTGGTTAAATCTAAAGAATAAGATTCAGGATCACAGAGATTCAGAGAGACAGGAAAGTTGTCCAAGGAGGAGTCGTTTGCGAGAAACAAGGAGCGAAGATAAGAAGTTAAGGATGAGGTCAATGGACATGCTGATAGACAAGGCTGTTTCACAGCCTTGCGTGACGTGGCAACGGCGGAGCAAACAGCGAGTCGCGCGTCCACGCCTCCCACAACGCGTAGCGACGAACGTGGGGATCAATCTACCCCGTACTAGATGTCGCGAACTTGATGACGCGGGATTGTTGCATGGCTGAGAAGATTTGCTGTTAATCTCATTCTCCTACTTGAGTGCGTGCAGCACTCATAATAACCTGTTGCCTAAGAGGCACTACGGCTCAGCATGGTCGCCCCACGACAGAACGAGAGTTTCGGCTCGGTTGGCGAACTTGATACCGAAGTGGTATCGGAGCTGAGGGAGAGGCTGACCGAAGTGTCTATAAAATGCTCTGAACGGTGTTTGTACCAATCGGCAAAATGGTATACCAAGGGACATCCCAAGAAGACCAGTCACTGACCGATGGATTAGGGCGGCGGAGCTTCTCGATTCTCTTCCTGAAGATGACGACCCATTTCATGACGCTCCTATGCAAGATACAAATAATGTCCAATCTTCGTATCGACTGTTCTCAACTAGTTATGACGACCCTGAAGAGGCGGCACTGGAGGCTAAGGAGGCACCAAAATACCTGCTAGCAAAGGCATTCTTCGACACCAAAGAATTCGACAGGTGCGCCGCGGTATTTTTACCTCCAGCGATCCCAGCTGGCGGTTTAGCAATCTTTGACAGGCCTAAAAAGCGGACGCCAACATCCACACCATCTCGAACAAAGGGGAAATCAAAAGAAAGCGGTACAACCGCGGCCAGTCCGTTTCCACGACTTAGCCAAAAGTCACTGTTTCTTGCGCTGTATGCGCGATACCTCTCTGGAGAGAAGCGCAAGGATGAAGAGAGCGAGATGGTCTTGGGTCCAGCAGATGGTGGACAGACAGTCAACCGAGAACTTCCAGCACTGGCAAGAGGACTGGAAGCATATTTCCAAGTCCGAGATGCGGCCGATCCACAACTCAAACGAGCTCAAGGATGGCTCGAATATCTGTACGGCACTGTCCTCTCCAAATCACGACAAGAGAAGCTTGCACAGCAATGGCTTCTCCGTTCCGTGCGACTCAACCCCTACCACTGGGGGGCATGGGAGGAATTAGCAACCCTACTCTCGTCCATCGATGACCTCAATACCCAACTTTCGCCTTCTGTCCTACCCCAAAATCTCATGAGTATCATGTACCAGGCTTATGCCTCTGTTGACCTCTTCTCCACCAGCGACCAATCCACAACCTTGAACTATCTTCGAATTCTCCTGAACTACTTTCCAAACTCCACATTCTTACTTACGCAACTCGCACTTAGCTACTACCACGCCAAAGAATACGAGTCCTCCGCCTCCATATTTCAAGAATTGCTGGTAGCCCACCCTCATCGTCTGGACGGACTCGACCACTACTCGAACATCCTGTACGTAATGGCAGATCGGCCCAAGCTTGCGTTTCTCGCTCAACTCGCCACGTCTGTCGACAAATTCCGCCCAGAAACATGCTGCGTGGTGGGAAATTATTATTCTCTTTGTTCCCAGCACGAGAAAGCAGTCATGTACTTCCGACGCGCCCTGACCCTGGACAGAAGCTTTCTATCGGCATGGACACTAATGGGCCACGAGTACATCGAGTTGAAAAACACACATGCTGCTATCGAAAGTTATAGACGCGCCGTCGACGTCAATCGCAAGGACTACCGTGCTTGGTACGGTCTAGGTCAAGCGTACGAGGTTCTTGACATGAACTTTTATGCGTTGTTCTACTACCAGCGTGCCGCTGGACTGAGGCCATATGACCCTAAAATGTGGCAAGCAGTCGGATCCTGTTATGGGAAAATGAACCGGCTGGATCAAGCTATCAGAGCCCTAAAGCGTGCTCTTGTGGCGGGGACCTATATTGAAGAATCCACCTCCGCGCAGTCAAGTTTCAATGCAAACAGCAGTGTTTCAAGCAATTTGGCTTCCAACCCAAAACGCGGAAAGTCTACTCCCCAGGCGAAACCAAAGCAACAGAAAGCTACACGCAAACTTCTCGACCCAGACAACCTCTACCAAATCGCCCTCCTGTACGAACGGCTCGGCAGCACTGAAGGTGAGAGAGAGGCAGTCCATTATATGGAGCTCTGTATCGCACAGGAGACGGGAGGAAGCCACATGAGTGTTGTAAAGGCAGAGAAAGCACTTCGCAAACGCCAGCAGAAAGAAGATAGAAAGACTGCTGTTGCAGAGGAACGCAATGCCAGAGTGGCGCAGACGCGTGCGGCTGGTGGGGGAGATATGGAAGTTGATGCCGGAGAAGAGGCAGCCGGTGCTGATGATGATACGGAAATCATGTCCTCCTCGCCTGCATCCCCTGCTTCGCCAGCAGCGTCTTCACCGTCACTGTCCGACGCCGAAAATATCGACGAGACCAACGCGGCTAGTGGAGGAGACGGCTTTGGCACAGGTACAACTGCCACAACCTCCAAAGCCCGCCTGTGGCTTGCGCGCTGGTGGCTGAAAGCAGGTGACTTGGACCGTGCAGAAAGATTAGCTGAAGAGTTATGCATGGATGGATATGAAGTTGAAGAAGCAAAGGGTCTGGTCAGAGAGGTCAGAGGGAAAAGAGAGGGGCTGTCCAGCGGACGTGGTGCGGGCTTGGATCTGTTTCAACCATCAATGACCTGACACGCTAGTTTCAAGCATGTGTCAGCCCAGCAGAGACGGCTGGTTTGTAAGAGCAGGGACAGGGTTGAACGAATTATGAGCCTACGATTGAGTATGATATGATAGCAGTCAGCCTGATGATTTGCCCCGCACAACGGTGCGAGGTGCGAACGTGCGAGGCTGTATCGGTATAAGAGCGTGCAGAGTGAGATGTCAGCAGAGATCTCCTGTAACAACACACCCAGCGAACTGGGTAATCTAAACCCCATTAATTCTTCCAGTCGCTTTCACCCTTGGAAGAAGCCGCTGCAGCTCTCCGCATGCACATTTCGTTATGGAAGCGAGCGGACCATTGTTGCGTCGTGTTGTTAGGGCTGGGGTTCAGTTCCAACCAGGTAATTCTGGAGTCCGTGGCACTAATTGAGATTCTCCACTTCTATCGTCGCTTGCAAAACCGAGCTCGAGTTCAACAACTTGATACTATTCCACGTCGTGACACAGAGAGGGAGGAGGGAAGAAAGGGTGAAATGGACAGATAATTCACGGCCCTCCCTCCCTCCCTCGCTGCAAGCCCACACGGCTTAGAGCAGTCGATTACCGAACAGTGGAAAATAAAGGGCGGTGCAATAACGAGGACGAAAAGCACGGTGGGCAAGCAACCAGGAGAGCAGGATCGAGGACATACAAGATGAGCCAGCGACATCGAAGAGGGCTCCGCGGTCCTGACGCTCGGGTCCGGATCGGTCCCAGGGCGATGCGATGGGGGGACAAACAAGCTGCATGCAGAACAGGGCGAGTAGATGGCATGTAACGACGCCAGAGCGACAGTGGGGTTGGAAGTACTTCACGAGGTCATCTGGTGGCATCTAGTATGCTGGACTAGGTACGCTATGGTAATATCAGGTAGGAAAAGACAGGGCCGTACGCAGAACAGTCAAGATGAGATAAATCATGTTGAGGAGGATGTTGGCTTGGCCGTTCATTTCCGCCATACTTGGCTCCTGGACAGGCGGTTCATGCTGAGGAGCTAGTTTGGCACAGCAACGATCCTCTTCGTCGGGACGAGGCTGAGGGTGCAAAGGGGGAAGTGAGAAAGCCGAGGTAACCGAAGATAAGCGAGGCATATCAGTCAAACACTCCCAGCTCAAGGTATGAAGAGGAAGGGCATGAATCGTCTGGAGAGAAGAGCATCATTTATTACATGGACTCATCAGCGGGCCCTTTGTTGACAGCCCTTTGTCACCACCATTGCCGCCATTATCAATGCCATCCCGGGCACGCCCTCAGCATTACCACCACCGTTTCCATCAGCACTTGAGTCCCCACTCAGCATTCTCTCTCCAACCCTGCTGTTGCCCAAAGGAGTGTGAGTTGTGAAAGAACAGGGCTCCCAACCTTTGTGCGTCCCTGTCACGTCTTTGCTCCATAACCGTGATCATGCTGTGCAGCTCTGGCTATCAATACTTTGAACCCGTAATGTCATGTCGTAGGAGGTTGAGTGGGTCAAGTCACATAGTGCGACTTTGGCGGATGGAAAAGGGCTGCATGGCCAGGTTGTTGGGAGGAGGCTGTCCCAAGTATCAGTTATCTCAAGAGTTTTTGAGAAGAGAGGAGCCAAATCGTGCAGCTGTCTCCCGATCACAGAAGATCTGAACAATGAAGAATTTCACATCTTTCTGACAGTATGAACCCGACAATCAATCCTCGCACTTTGGACGTAGTTGTCCCAGATAGGATATTGTCCCCATGCGGTGATGGCAACTTTCCACCCGGCACCCATAGTTCTGATGAGGTTTCTGATGTCTTCATCTTCATCGTTGTAGTGCCAGATGACCGTATGGGTCTTGAAATCCTGGCCCGCATGAATGTTGGTGACGATCTTTCTTGGTGGGAAGTTGAAATCTGGTTCAGGTTGAGATTTCCATATTGGCTGTCTCCTGATCGCTTTGGAGGGAGTGATCTTGACTTCAAACCAAGTCTTGCTGTTCCTGTATGTGCCGACATCCTGCAACTCATTGCTGTGACCCTGATCACAAGAAGTGATGATGAATGTAAGAGAACGTAATGCTTTGGGTGGCATCGTAGCAGGAAGTTCAGTCTCTAGATAGACCACGCCTGGTCTGTGGCCGCTGACACCGTGCTCTCGCGCAGTAACTTTGAAAGGCTCAGCGTCTACTTTCGATGCCAGAGGGACGTCATGCCACAATTCGGCCATGTCAAGAATCTCCGGAACCACGTCACGGTCCACGACCCGAGACAGAATCATAGCAGTGCGGTAGACGTCGCGGTTACAAGGGCCCTTGGGCTCCAGGGGAGCTGAGTAGCAGATTTCATCACATTTCTGCAGGGCTCGCTCGGCGTATGGGCGGACGCGCTTTGGCAGGTTCGGGATCAGGAGGTACCGGATGATGAGTGGCAAGATTATGTTGAGGACAAGTTTGAAGAGGATGAGTTTGAGAAGGAAAAAGTAGATAGCCCAGAGCCCAAAGAGGCCCAGGAGAAGATCATTCAACAACATATTCAAGAAATGGAGGGTCGGCAGGAGGATGGCAATACGACGGCCATTGATTAAGAGGAAGGGTGAGGGCTTGTAAGCTACAGAATTAGCACCCACATGGTAGTGGTGAAGTAGGGCGGCCGAGGGTGATGAGGTTAAGATACGAGAGAAGCTTAGGAGGAGGAAGAGAAGAGTGAAAGAGGACTTGAATCTTTCAAGACTCATCAGGCACGTAGGGGGGAGGGTGGGATGGGCTCCGGGGGTGTGATCGATCCCCGTTGCCTGGTGAATGGTGAAGGAAGGCCAGAAGGCCACAAGCCAGTCTGTCGAGGTAGAAGGACCACACCTGACATTACATGCCCAGGTCTATAGGGGTTGTGGGTGCCCAGACGCTTCAGTTCTGGGTACCTACCTGACCCCTAGGTACCTGGGTAGGTGCCCCCATTCAACCCTCTTCTCCGCCTCTGCCTCTCTGCCCCTCTGCGCCTTCCACTCCGACTCTCAAACAACTCTCACCGCTCAGACCTCAGACAGCAGCCTCGACGTTCTCCCCTCTCACCACCCAGACCGGATCAGCCGTGAACGATCCTTCCACCAGCGTCTGGATCTCAATGTTCCGCCATCCGCTCCACCACAGATAATCCCCAACCATATTGAGCCTTTCGTCCTCATCGACCTTCAGCCATCTGCCAACCACTTTGGTAGGAAAGCACCGGTTGGAAATGACAAGATGCACCTTTCCTCCCGGATGCGTCTGTCGTCGGATACTCTGCAGGACCTCAACGGGCTTGGTCAGGTAGTCGATGGATACCACGCATGTCGATGCGTCCAATTTGCCCTGGGTCGGGCCCGGTAAGTGTACCTCTGGATACTCGTTGAGATCTTGCACAGACCAGTGTTTCAATACAGGATTCTTGGCCAACTCGGCGCGGTTCATACCCATCCCTAGCACCTCGACTTCTCCCAACGATGCTGCCTTGGCCACCTCTGCCGGGTAATGTGAGATCCAGCTGGAACAAAAATCCAAAACTCGGCCTCTGTGGGGCAAGACTTGAGCATAGTAGTTCCGCACGTTGTTGATGGCATTACCGTCGATATGTGTCACAAACCGTGGAGCAGCATAGAAGTACGAGTCATTCCCTGCCTCCATGGGTGCGAGGTCTTCTGGGGAATATGGAAAGGGTCCATCTGGATTAGCGGGCTCGTAGCGCCTCGGGGCCATCGGGCTCGAATTCATCCTTTTCGTGGCTGCAATTACTCTTGAGAAAAGAGATATCGACCGAAGACTGGTTCTGATGGTGACAGAGGGCATTCAAACTTAGCCGACGATAGATGCAGGGCCACCAAGGGTGACGGAGCGGTTCTGCCCAGCAGACCAGATATTACTGGGTATAAATCGGCGCTTCACCTTGTGAAGGCGCTAATGAATGACGTCTTTGATTGCGACCAACCCAGGAACGGAACATTGTTTGGAGCGGATACACCAGCACCAAGGGTGAGACATCAAGGACAACTCTTCGCAGTGGACTAATATGGCTGAAGCTGATCCCTTGCAATATTGCTGGGATGATCACTGTGTCCCCGAGTCACTGTCCTTGGCCATCTTCAACGGTCAGAACGGTACATGCCCTGCAGCATCAAGGTTTGTCAGTATGAGGCACGGTCAACACGGTCAACGCGGTGCTGTCGCGAACTTACGCGTTCTGGGCCCCCTAACATAGAATCAGATTGTCGGCTGTATGCTTCTTACCACTGACGCCATGAGAGGGTGTCGGATACAAAATCCCGCTTACGCTCCTGGCAAAGACCTCAAGCTGGTGCAATGTTTTACGAGGCTTCAAGGACCCTGCATTGTTGGCTGGCGTCATAGCAATACAACGGAGTGACATGCCGGCCACTGAAGACTCTTAGAGCGGCCCTGCATGCCTGCCTCTTAAATGACCAGGTGTTGATAGCGAGAAGACATGATGTGACTTATAATCATTTACTTCTCGCTTGCTCTCTCTGCTCTCACCATCACTCCAAATAGCAGTAGCCAGTTCTCGAAAGTTACAATCAATTAAACAATTACCTGTGCCACACAAGCTTGCTGGTCTCCATTTGCGTTGCCCGCGGAGGATCATCATGTTGGAAGGCCAGTCAAGAATCGTAATAAGCGGAGCCGGCCAAGGTACAGCCTACCTGAATCATCCTTCACTATTTACATCGAAACAAGCTCACTTCTACCTAGGCATTGGAAGAGCTATAGCTCGTCATTTCGCATCTCGGGGCCACAAGATCTTCATCCTTGATCTCAACGAGGATAATGTCCGGCACACAGCTGAAGAGCACTTAAAAGAACACTCGGACCGCGTTGGTTGGTCTCGATGTAACCTCCGCAGTGTTGAAGACATCCGCTCCACTGTCCAGAAGGCCGCAAAGTTTCTCGACAATCGCATCGACTATTTGATCAACAATGCTGGCATCTCATACCCCTACTGGCCGGACGGGAAGACCATGGCTGACGAGTCCGTCCTGGACAAGTGGCAGGTGTATGTGGAGACCAACCTCACAGGTCCCTTCGTCATGTCTCAAGCATGCATCCCTTTTATGAAGGTCGACCGGCAAGAAGATAAGGAGAAGCTTCCCGGGTCCAAGGTTGGGACGGCAGGGCCTTGTATCATCCATGTCAGCAGTATTCGCGCCATGATTTCAGACCCCAATCAGGAGGGCTATGCTTCGACAAAAGGTATTAACTTGGAGTCAACCATTATCTCCATCGGGCAATACCCTAACTGACTGTCTATCTAGCCGGGTTGCTCGGACTCACTCAGAGTATGGCAGTCTCCCTACAGTCATTTGGCATCCGGGTCAACATGGTATCCCCGGGGCGAATCAAGGTAACCCATGAGAATCCCTCTGCTGATGAACACGGAGAGGATTGGTCCGTGGAAGAAGATGATGTCAACGTGCACCCTGCCAACCGAGCCGGTTTGCCCGATGATATTACTGAGGCATGTGAATACCTGCTGGGTGCAGGTTTTGTGACGGGTCAAAATCTGGTTGTCGATGGCGGAGTGAGTAAGGTGAAGGGTAAGGCGTAAAGATCCCAGAGGATGGTAGTGCCAGCAAGCAATGATGAGAGCGAATGTCTCTCGGATGCTTCTGTAGTAGATGGGCGTTACCAGGATGAAACACTCAATCTATGGCCGCTGTCCTGCTACTTACTACCTCCATGGACATCGTGCCAAGCAGACATGGATATCAGACCAGTGGAGTCGACTCTGACGGACTCGGTATCAAAAGTAGCCGAGCTCACAGGCAGAATAACAGCCGCTTACTCAAGCAGCAGATCGAGACCATTCGGTCCCATCATGTCGTCCCCATTCCTCCCCATCGTTCCACCAGTGTGCTACTCACCACTCCCCGGATTGTCGTATTCGGTCTCCCCTCATCGGTGACCGAGCTATTCGATTGGCCACTCCATATATCTGCTGACCTCATCGCTCAGAGGTGACACCAAGAGGGCGCCGTGGTCAAGAAGTTGCCCAGAAAGGACCACCCTATATAAAGCAGAAGTGGGGATTGTACGATGAGCAAAGTAGGACTCAGCATCGATGCTCGCTCGATCCTGTTCTGCTGTGACAATATCTATCTCCCCATTTACCAAAATCCGTCGCACCTGCCCAACATCTGCATTGCGTCAATTCCAGCATCTCCGAATACCAATTCGACGGACTATGGCTACTGCGTCTCACATCGAGCTGAATCCCGCCAGCGCTGGTGTCTACCATGTCCCCGATATAACAACTGAGTCTGGCAAGATTGGAAGCCAGCTTCTTCAGGAAAACCACGACCAATTCCATATCTACTTTAATAACAGCGGCTTCCATAACCATATTGCTCATCATTTGTTAAGCATTTACGCCCTAGGAGCCACTCCGGAACAGATCCAGCAGGCTTTCGACATCAACAAGTCCTATCAAAGGCCTCAGTTCCCGGTGGATAAACAGGATGTCGAAGCACTGACAGATGACGACAAGTTTAGAGAGTTTTTGGGCAAGGAGCGCTATTTCCATGACTTTGAGATCTTCTTTCAAAAAGAAATTGAGGAAAAGGGCTGGGAGAAAGTTCTGAATGAGCACTTGTTTGCGCGGAATGAGCATGCTGAGAATCTGCTTGACAGAATGTTTGCTGGTGAGGTGAGCTAGGGTGGGATCTAACGCTGATACTGACCAACAGCAGGCTTCTTACACCCCTTGATCCATCTCGGATTTGGTGTCGAGTTCAAGCAACCAGCCATCATTGTCGAAGCCCTTGCCCAAGCGGCAGTACACGATGGGTGGACAGGAAAATTCCTCCACGCCGCCGAAGATGCCGCTAAAGGCAATACTACATCGAAAAGTCTGGTGCAGCTCATCCACGAGGCGCGTGCAAATGAAAAGCTCCGCACATCTGCTCACTGGGAGGACGGCAACAAAGTACGCGATGGTGTTTTCGTCCGCGCTCCAGATGAAATGATATCACTGGCATCTCAATGGCATGTCAAGCCTGACGAGCTGGAGCAGAAAACAGCCGAGATGATCAACGCTAGCATCTATTTCGCAGGCGCAGCACAGAAACCGACCAAGCAGATCAAATTCGACTTCTTCTACATGCACTGCGTCAACTGCTCCATCTTTTTCTCTGCATTCCTCAAGGAGCCATGGTTGAAAGTGGAGGACAAGTGCAGGCTGCTGGAATGGAAGGGCCGAATCGATCTTGCTTTGTATGTGTCACGAGGATGTCCGGAGCTGCTGATAGATGAAATCAAGAACTACCAACCCAAGAACTCGAGTGACGGGTGGCCAGAAATCATCCGTCGGGTCGACAAGTTCCCTGACGATGGCCATGCCAGCAAACTTGTCCGGGCGATTGCGAACGGCGAGCAAGTGTGCAAGCAGTACGAGGCTCAGGCGGGTGATGCATTCCCCATTAAGGGAGACATGTTCTTGAGGCTGGGTCACATGGCAATCGACTCGGTGGAAAGCAGTGATCCCAACTGGGTGAGATCTGCCGGTTTTGAAGAGGCGTGGGAGAGTATTCCAGGACGGGCTAAGTTGTGAATTATCGCTGTACGTAATACTCAAGTATGACGAGAATGTAACAGTATCTACTTGTAAGTAATTAATATTGTTCTCCTTCTGTTTGATAATGCGAGGCACATCTTCGATGCCCTTGACGGCGGACAGCGAGAGAGCCCACTTGAGAGCCGAGAGAAGGTACATATAACTCAACACCCAGCTCAGGACGAGCGTGATAATGATAACGCCCCGTGCTGAACCCCCGACTCGCGCGAGCCGGTGAGCAGTCGAGCCTCTTGGGGGGAATAAGTGGCACCGCGAATAGTGACCACAATTCACACCCAGGGCAATTCTTCCCATTTCACTCAAAACTTTTGGTGCAGACTTGTGAGTTTTATTTTACCTTGATAGAACCTCAAGTCTACAGGCTACTTGAAGATATCAATATTATACATCATTACCTCAGAAAAAGTTGGTAGAGAAGGGGGCTTTGAAGTTCTGGCGTTCTAGCCATGGTGCGTTCTGACCGCGAGAGTGTGCCACTCTTTGTTTCCACAGGCTCGCTGCTTCCATCGACCGACAGTCATGTGATGTTGTCCACTGCTTTGTCTAGAGAGACGTCGTCGAGTTTCCACCAGTGCTCAAGTTCAGTCGTTTCGACCGGGCCGAGGAAATGCCTCTGGCGCCCGTCTTCTGGATTTGTGAGAGATCTAAGGGAGACCCTGGATTGAAGACAACAGTTCCGACGAGGCTGCGTACGGATTCGCCAAGCATGGGATGTTGAAGCAAAAGAAATATCTTGTTGCCCGGAGCAAGGCTGGTAGCTAAGCATTTCGATGTCTCTTGGGCCTTTAAATATTCATGTCATTGCTTCTGATGATGGAACGCAGATAACGTTGGTTGATTCGTGAGCCTGTGTCAACCGTCCTCATTGTGTCAGGAACGGAATTGGCTGCCTTGAGAGGTAGAGAGTGACCGGTCATCTGTGCTGCTGCGTCTTTCACACCCTCTCTAGGTGTCTGCCTCCTGGGCTCTTTCGGTTGGAACATTGCTCAGCGTCGTCTTCGGCGCGCCGTCCTTGTCCTCGACACTCTGAACTACTACCCCAAGACGGGGGGGCAGACCAGCCAAGGAAGCAGCAACGGGAGACAATTTCGACGCCCATTCAATGAGTTTTTCGCTATCCAGTCCGAGCACGGTGAATGTCAAGTATCATCTACCTCGTAAAACAAAAGTGTGGCGTGCCTCGTACATAGTTGTGGCTGTGAGGCCTGTGGTTGCGGGTTGTCGATTGACTTCGTGTTTTCCTGCCAATCACTGCACACCCCGCAGGTCGTGGTTGTTACTGGTGATACTGGTGATACTGGTGACACTGGCGGCACTGGTGGCACTTGGTTCAATTTCCCCGCGTCAAGCAACCACCAAGCAGCATCATCATCCTCATTCGCATCCTCATCCTCACCGAGCCACTCTAGGCACCAACCACTCCTTCCGTTTCATCCACCGTCTCCCTTCCTCGGTGTTATTTCTTGTTGCTGTTTCATATCTTCTTGCCGCCGGTTTGACCATCCTCAGGCCCAGACGCAAACAAGATGCCAGACGACAAAAAGCCCCCAGACAACGCCATCCCCCCTCCTCCCATGGATCCTTTCCCCACCTATCAGACTCCCTATCCTCGCTCCAACAAAGACGACGAGAACCCATTCATCCTATTCCGTCGCTTTGCTGATGAGCAGTTCTCGTCATTCTTCTCAGGCTTTCCCCATTTCTTTGGCCTCTCCTCCGGCCGCAGTGACCGCTGGAAGAAGGAAGTTGACGACCTGATGCGCCAGAGACAGGAGTGGGAGGAAGGTTTTCGGAAGCAGGTTGAGCAGGAGTGGGAGGAGATGAGACAGCAGTTGGAAAAGTCCAAGATGGAAGCCTGGAAATCGATGGAAGAAGCATGGAAACAACACTCGAATGAGAGCAGGAGTGATGCGAAGGATGCACCCTGGTGGACTCGAGGCAGGGCTGCCCATTGTCCTGCCCTGAACGGCCAGGAGCCACAGAAGAATGCCGACAAGTGTCCAGCCCTCTACGATGAAGCGGACCAACCGAGAACAGAATTGGATGCTTACGATGCGTTACCCTGGAAAGAAAATGGCACACAAGTCTCGGTGGCTGAGGCCTCAGCGGAACAGCCGACCGAGAAGAAGCCTTTCGGGTCATGGTTCTCCGCTCTTGGATGGGACGGCAGGCAGAGAGAGAAATATTCAAGAAACAACGGCAGCAACAATGTCGCGACCGAAGACCGTGCTCCTCGAATCGCGGGACCGATCCCTCCGCCTTCTCCATATTCCTTCTGGGCAGCCCGCCGCATGCAACCGTTCAACAATTCGGACGAGACAATCCCTTGGCTTCTGCTCAGCCCTTACTCTCCCATCTACCTCTGCAATCCTGCACAACCGCGACTTTTCAAGGTCAAGATCCAAGACTCGGAAGGAGTTCCATTCCAGATCTCTGATGCCACATTCTTCGAGAGACTGTATACGAACATAGACGAGAAGATGGCGAGACGTAGGCCCTGGGCAGATGCATTTGAGGATTTGTTGAGTCTTCAGCAGACAGGAAAGATGGTCGAGAGGGACAACTGGAATACCTGGAGGACCCCCAACACTTGGATACACGACATGGTAAGCCGGGGCAGCTTTGGGCCTTTGTGGGGCTTTAACGAACAGGGCATGCTGGTCAAACGGGCTCACGGCCAACGTATTCCAACGACGGCCGAACCTTCATTGAAATTCGAAGACCGGTGTGGCAGATGGCGCCAGAACCACCAATGTCGACGCAACAAATCCGCTGAAGATGCAGGCGCAGAGGAGGAACAATACGTCCCCACAGAACTCAGAAGTAGGCTAGCTCACTCCCCAGACGCCAACAGCTCCGGTGCGATTGCTCCAGACCATGGCGAAGCGGCTACAGAGGAAGGCGATGCAGGCGATTCAGAGGATTCAACTTCTCTCTACACGACATCGCCTTCATTATCTTACTCGTATGGCTCCTCTGCCAGCAATGACAATGACCAGGATGCTACCAAGTCTGTGGTCTCGACCCTTACGACGCTTCGCACGCGTACGTTACCCGATGGCTCCATCGAGTCTAAACTTGTCTTGAAATCGCGCTTCGCGGACGGCTCAGAAGAGATTCAAGATTTTGGGACAGTAAATAGTGCCAACCCGCACGCCTTGACCAAGACGGAGGATAAGGAGACACAAACTTGGCCTCAATCGGACCACGCTCAATTGCCGAAGGGCGAACATGCCAAGGGAAGCCAACGGGATGTGTTCGACATGTATCGAGACCAACTCCGACTGCTTGAGGACCAGCAAACGAAAAAGGATGAGTACCAGCGGCAGCAGGAGCAGGAGTCAGAAGGGTCAAAGCGGTTCCCTCGAAGGATTCCAATTTCGACAGATGAGCCAGAGGCCAAGTCGGAGCACGAGCAGCTGCCCCTGCCAACACAGCAGCAGCAACAACAGCAAGAGAAGGACATTAACGGTGAGCGACCCAGACGGAGTGGCGGTGGATGGTTTTGGAACTAATTGAGTCGCGACAATTAAATTGGACATCGAAGTTAAGGATACGACCAAGACAGCAGGTCGGCACATTCTCTCCTTCTCAATCTCATGTGCAGCTTGCACATTTCGCCTCTAATATATATACTGGCTCTCTCCTGCTTACTGGCTCCAGGAGCGTCGGGCACTGTCACACGAAGACTAAGTTCGCCAAAGACACTCAACACCGATTGGGACTGTCGGCTTCTTCGTCTGGAACGCGATTCCACTTGAAGACGCCCATTTTTCTTCGACGAACAGCATAGGGCTTTGGCATTGATATTGATCCTGATATTGGTATTGGCACGAATGGATGACTGAATGGGGTGTATGTAAATAGTTCTACTCCTCTCTATCTTAGTTGGCTAGTATCCATCACCATCACCACCACCATCCTTCTCTTTTTCTGTTTCGTCGTATACATCGCGGTGCCGCAGTTTCGTAGCGCCTGAGCAGCTTATACTTTATTTGACGTATGAGAGTGTAAGGAAGTCCGTGAATTAAGACATGACCGCCATCGGCCGTGAGCTATGCTATGCTACGTTGCCATGTGATGCCATGCTATGCGTCGCGGTGCGACGCGGTGCTATGTACGTACATACAAGGTGGACGGGGCAACGAGAATAGAAACAGGAACAGGAACAGGAACAGCAACGGACAGCCTCCATTTCACAGGCGAAATCCGCATTGCAGCGCAGCGGACTGCAGCACCGGTCTCGAACCGACCGTGATCAATCATAACCAGACGTGGTGCTGTGGGCGCTGGAATCCGACTAACTCGCTCGCTCGATCGCTCGCTCATGCAACATTTAGAATGCAGAAAATGGATACTAGGGTCGAGGGGGAAAAAAATTCACAAAAACTCCGTGGGACATCAATCACCTAAATTCATGCCGCCTTTCCAATCCTTGTCTCGTTGAGCATTGCCTCGTCAAGCCCCAGTTCATCATATCATTCTCGCATTGCATCGCGCCCCAAGTATGCAGGTGGTTTTGCCGTGTCCCAAACTGATACAATGGGCTGTCATGTCTCATCAACCAGAGCTGCCTGGTTCATTGCATTTTCAATGCTGTCTCACCTCTTTTCTGGCTTCATGTGGTATCTTTTCCAGTCCTTCAGAAAACATCATCTGGCCATTCCCAGTTCTCTTTCTGGATACTCTGCATCTGCATTATCGCAACGTGATGGTTGACTTTCATTTTCCCAATGTCTGCATCTCTGTTTCCAGGTTTCATTTCTGAAACGGACTTTAGACTGAAGATATCATTCGTGGTGCACTGGTTTTCCTTCTGAGTCTGTCCTGCTCCATTTTCTTCGTCTTCTTCGAGAATGACAGAGAAATGATGTGGGAAACCTTCGCCTCTGACAATCGATGAACGCCGGCTCTGCGTTCTTGGATCGTGCTTCGGTTGGGCATTGATGTCTGATGTTGAAATTGCAACCAAACTGCCATCTCCTTTGCTCCTAAGCTGCGGTTGATTTGTGGTGTTGCTCAACGTCTTCAACGCTGCACGCTCCGGCAACGGTGGGACAGGCGGGACCTCTGCTCCGGACTGTTTCCGGCTCTGCTTCTTAGCAGACCGCTTTGGTGGAGAGGCGTCATCTTCGCGGGCTATCCCGGGAGTCTGAGGATGCTGTGTGTGAGAGGGCGATGGTGGCTGAGGAGTATTAGCCCTCAAACGAACCTCCGCTTGCTTCTGTCTTAACAAAGCTCGCAGCTGTTGATTCTCCTTCTCCAATTCCCGGCGGGTTGGACGTTTCTGATGATCGAGGTCGATGTGACCGTCAGTCCACTCGGAATCGGCCACGATGGTCGTAGATGAAGTCTGACTTGAACGTCTGCTGCTGTTTGGTGGTGGCTTGCTCTTGGATCGGACGCGAGTCGTTGCTACAGTGTCTTCTGAGATCTCTTCACCTGTTGTCGCAGCTAGGCCCACGTTGGATTTTCTTCTTTTTATGCCAAATTGTTGAGCGTATGCCTCTTCTGCGCGTCTCTTCCTGTCATTGAGCAGGTCTAGATCGCTGTTATGACTCGGTGCTGAAGTTTTCTTTTCCGGACTGTCTGGCCAGTCTGCTGTCTTCTTCTTGTCACTATGGAGGTTCCACAGCGAAATGCTCTTCCGGAGACCGTTCTTCTTCTTGGAAATTCGTTCTACTTCAACTCTTGTTGTATTCTCTTTTGCCCTAGCCTTGGTGCCAAATTTAAAAAGACGTTGTTTGAGGGTCGGGGCAATCACCGCTTCCGGTTTGAACTCGTCCACGTCGATAGACGAGTGTTGTGGCGATGCTCGCGGGATGGGATCATCGTCTGATTCAGTTCCAGAGTAACTAGTGACTGAAATGTGCTCGTGCCATGTAGAAGACACTCCAGCAGACCTGGTGTTCATGCTCCCCTCTGCAAATTTGGAGGCCCGTGCTGGGAGATCGTCTTCCTTGTGGGGGTTGGGGTCAGTATTTTCAATTGGAAAACTCGATTGCTCTTGTGGTGGGCCTCGACTGGTCTTTGGCCTCTCGTTGACGCCCACTGAATGGGCCAAGGGGGCAAACGGATGTGACTCTCTCAGTTGTTTGCTTGGTTGAAGCATTCGGATGTCTCCCTCATGTGGTTGCAGGAAGATATCATCGGTCAACGGAGTAGTTGTCTTGGGTGTGTATGGCCTACTCCAAGCTTCCCGCTCTTCTGTGATGAAGTACGGCTCATTTTCAGCGCTGTCGAACGTCTTCAAGGTCAAATCGATGTTTCTCCAGGTTGGGCTCGACCGAGGAGGATTTTTGGGGGAAGGACTTTCGCGATATGAGACACGTAAACTAGAGACATGTTGTAACTCTGATCTCTTGGGGCTCGTTGGCACGTTTCGAGAGGGTAAGGTATTATCATTCAACGTTCGAACATGTGCCTGGAACCTCTGTCGAGGTGATAGCGGAGGAGACAAGGCCGAAGCTGGGCAATGGTGGCACGAATCGACCGTAATGGGCGCAGGCGTCGGGGCTCGGGAGGGAGCCATCATCGACTGTGTTTGGGACAAGAGGTGGGCGAATTCTTGACGATTCATGGTGATGCCAATATTGATTATGCCATTACAATTATTGCTAATGCTGTAAAGACCATGCAAAGACGATAAGCAGTTCGGAACTGGATACGAGTAGAGAAGATAGCGGTTGCGTGGTAAAGTGAAAGTTGACTGATTTGTTTACAGTCACCAGCATAACACCGCATGCAGCAAGGGGGGGGGGCGGGAAATTAGTGGGGGGAGTGATTGGCACTGACAGGCGCCGAGGCGAAGCACTTACGCAGCTGTCAGACCCGATTCCTTGGGGATCGACCGCCCGCGTCCGAATCCATAAAGCCCAATTACGACACCTAAAGTTTGGCTTCAGTGGGAACGGCTTTGACTGTTTTCGGCAAGTACGGAGTGGCTAGGTATTACTTATAGGCCTGGCAGAGTAGGGTTTCTTCAGCTCTTATTCGCCTCAGCCATACCCAGTAGGCAATGCACCGCTGAACTTCGCTACTGGGT
This sequence comes from Cladophialophora bantiana CBS 173.52, assembly GCF_000835475.1. Taxonomy (NCBI): domain Eukaryota; kingdom Fungi; phylum Ascomycota; class Eurotiomycetes; order Chaetothyriales; family Herpotrichiellaceae; genus Cladophialophora; species Cladophialophora bantiana. Next base: position 366,155 of record NW_015971598.1, read on the forward strand.
ACCTCTCCCCCTCCTCCGCTCTTGTGGGGGCTACCTCCTGTAAACCTGTCCGCGTTATGAGAAACCCCCGGTGCCCCCTTTTGCCCCTCCCAGTTGCTTGATCACACTGCATCTATGAGGTACAAGGGGTAGAGGGCACTCCGTACTTTACCCATATGGCCGGCATAAATTAATCACCCATGGGTTTCGGGGATGATCCATGTGCGCCTCGCTCGCCTTACATTTCTCTCAATCCTCAACCGCGACTCGACTCATGCTTACTGAATATTTATTGGCATTTCAAACCCACGGGATTGACGACCTAAACTGCACTACCCTACACTCTCAAGGATGCGACACTATTTGTCCGGATGCTGGTATGGGAGAGTCCATGCTCAGTCAAGCACCTCTTAAACCTCCTCGCATGCCTGCGCTCACTATCGCAAGATGAGACTCATCCCACACCTTGATCGAGACCTGTTTGACTACTTGCGCCCATTCGTCGCATGATCTCTTGATAGCAATGGTTGGTGTTCCGGGAAAGAGTAAGGGCTGCAGTACCTGTCGCCGCCGCAAAAAGGGTGTAAGTACTGCGACAGAGCCACCCTCCATGACACCCACTCAGTTCGTTGCTCTAGTGCGATCAGAAACGTCCAATTTGTGGTCAATGTCTCACAAGTGGCAACATTTGCGGAGGCTATGATCGTGAGCGAACCTTTATCCTTCATCCCGCCAGCGAAAAAGTCCAACACGCCATCTTCATCCGTCGTACTAAACCCTCCATCGTCTCTCTCCCAGGCTCCGTCAACCGGGAAGCCGTTGAGTCGCAATGCAAGAGTCTGTTTTGGGACCTATACATGCCCCAAGGAGAGGCTGCCTGCCGGGATGACTTTATCATCCGCTGTGGCCAACCCATGAATTGGACAGAAGTCATCCAAGGTGTCTCGAAACAGGATACCTCCCTAGCAGACGCCTTTTCAGCTTTGAGCATTTCAAGAGTCGGCCAAGGCCACAGGGATATCCGCCTTGTTCACGAAAGTGCAAAACTGTATGGAAAGGCACTCAAAGAGCTGCAGCTCGCTCTCTTCGATCCCCAACGAATGTATTCGGATCATGTCCTCATGGCGTGTATGCTGTTGGGGCTCTATGAAGTCTTCGAGGGTCCAGCATTCAATTCGCGAAGTTGGATGGCACATGCTACAGGAGCGGCTCGACTGATCCAACTTCGTGGCCCCAAGCGTCATCAGACTTGGCTTACCCACCACCCTTTCCTGGCTGCCAGGATCCCCACAATATATGCCGCCATTCTACAGAGAAAGGCAACATACTTGGCTACGGAAGAATGGCGAACGGTGCCCTGGGAATTCCAGCACAGGACCTATTTTGATAGGATGGTCGATCTCGGCATTCTCATCCCAGGTATCTTGGAGCGATTTGACATTCTCCGGGAGTGTGATTCAGACACAGCTTCAGAACTTGCCCAGCTCCTGGATGAATGCAGAGATCTGCAGACAAAAATGAACAAATGGAGAGATGGCACAAAGAAAGGAGCTACTCCACGCGTTGTCGAGCATGACCCACTCGATCAGTCTTGTTATCCTTTCACCACCGACCTGTGGTTCGAGAACCATTTATTCGTCCATGCGCGGCTGGTTTATCACACTTGTTCGCTTGCGCTGAGCGAAGTGGGAAATGAAGTCCTGCAAGCTCTCAATCTCCGAGACCAAAAATTCTTGTACTCGATCGACCATGCATCACTGAAAGAGCTGTTCGATGCAGAAGGCCAAGCAGCCAACGTTTGTCGATGTGTTACTTATTGCTTGCAACCAGAGATGGGAGCTTGGGGTGCCAACATTGTCAATTTTCCTGCAAACCTAGCATTCGCGTACTATCAAAGAACAGGCCACACCGCCGCCACCGATTGGCTGGAGAAAGCTTTCCGGGCCGCAAAGTTGAGAGGACTGCACGTCAACAACGTCTTCGACGTGCTTCTACCAAGCTTTCGAGATGGAGACGATCGCGTGCGGTTTTCCAAGAGAGAATCGAGTACGGAATCATCATCGGATAGCAGTGTGCACTCGCCAGCTTCGAACCAGAGTGTCGCAAGTCACACCTTCTCCAATCATAGTCTGTCGAGTAATGCGACCACTATATTTATCTATGAAGATCCCTCCAAGGACTACGTCACGAACTATGAACCAGACTGAGACGCAACAGTCGTCTATTTATTACAAGACGTGAAGACTGATTGGGTCGTGGAAGTTGCTGAGTTTATCGAAATGAGACAAAGACAATTTCCTAACTACACCAAGTTGGAAGATTGATCGACCTCTGTAACATAACCACGAGTCCTGACAGAAGGATGGCCGGGATTGCCATCTGACACAACCTTTCAGCAGCTGCTTCCTGTATGAGCAGAGAAATCGACAACGGTCCTGCTCAATGTCTCTCGCATCTTTGGACAAGACTCTCGTCCCGTCGGGTTGCAACCAAAGGTGGAGCTGTGCCAGGCTTCAAATTTATCCCCCAAAAGAGTCGTGCTTTCATTAGAGACTGTCCCATAACACGGTTATTCTCCATTTCCTGTGTTTAAGCAGATTCATTGGCGCTCCCAAAGATGACTACAGATGCTCGGCCAAATAACGAGGGTTGAGCCTCACGGCTTCCTCACATTGGCTGAAAATCAAAATCCTTAAAGCGATCCGACCCCATATCTTCCCAGCCAGAAGGACGTAGTCCACAAATGCGAGCTTCGGTCTTCCGGAGCTGGGATCCTTCGCGCTTCCTGGATCCGGCAGCAAGCACATCGTCAATTGAATGGTCAACAGAAAGTACTTCTCACATCAGAAATTCCGTCTTCAGTTGGTCGCCTGGATTAGCAAGTTAGGGAAAAGGTTTCGCTCAGTTTCCCTTTTTCTCAAAGCCAGTCACAGCTCGTTTACATACCGTCCCGACCCTAGTTATTCCAAATCATAGTCTCGGCAGAATGAGAGCACCCAGTTCCTTGGAGCAGGCTGGCTGTTAAATCCGGATCGCTGCTATGACTAATTCTCCCAGCCGCTGTTCGATTGGCCTCAGGACTCCAACGGTCAGCGGTGATAATGGATGGCCTTGGCATCGATTTGAAGCCGCGACTTGGCCGCTTGGGCGCTTTACTCAGCAATCATGTGACTGGCTCACGTTTATCATCGTGGATTACTTAGTCTGACTGGGCACCTACTTGTCTGCAATGCCAGCCTTTAGTCACGGCCGTAAATTTTTTTATTAAAAAAAATGGTTGTGTTTAAATTGTCCGCCCTTGAGAAGAATCTAGTAGCTTTTTACTATTACTATACTTTTGACAGAAGCAAGATGCAATTCAAATCCCCAAAAATATTTGAATATTCCGCATCGGGGAATTGAACCCCGGGCTCTGTGGAATTTTAGTATTCACATAGTTGAGATCATACTTAAGTGCGACTTACGCCGGGTATGATGGTTTTCAGTGAAAACCGGCTATGTTACCATTACACCAATGCGGAGGGTGATTGTTGGAGCCTGCTCTGCACAATTTATGATCTTGATCTTGTTGGTGTGTAAAATGCGGGCAAGACGCCAGGAATGGTTCTAGCGCCTTGGCACCTGGTACAGCCTCGATCCTGGTCCAGGAGCATCGGCGCAGCAAACTGCGTCGAGACGTTACTTTTGCTTGCCGGCTCTCTACCTTTCAAGAATATCATGAGTAAATAGTTGTTCGCTTCCCCTTTGGTGATCGGCATCATAGTGCACAGTAAGACCCAGGCCATGTGCTCCGTACCATACAGGAATGTATATAGATTCCGCATAAACTCCGGACCTGGAATTTGGTGATTCCCAGACCGATGGTGAGATTGGCGAGCTTTCGTGCACTCGGGGCATTTCTCTTTTCCCCGTTTCTCGTCGATGGATCCCTGGAAATCAGAGCAGAGAGTGGCTGCAGGTAGGAGACGGATCTGTGCAAGATCGGAAGGAAGAGGACATACACACGTGTGAGGAAGGGGCTGTTTGGTGGCTGCCATTAGTGGGATCAGAACCATTATTGCCGGCTGGTCTGTCCTCCACCAGCATGCCCGGTCATATTATGCGAAGCATCCTTGCTTCCGACAAGCGGTCCTTGCAAATGCCCTCTCTCAACGTCAATCGCATCAAGCCCACTCTGCGAAATGTGTCGATCACTCCCCCGTCCGCAGGGTGCTCCGTCTGCTCTCCGCCGAGCTCAGCTTCTGAATGTGCTTTCTGGTGGCTGGTTCCCAGGCAAATCTTCGGGCATGGCTTCGGCAAGCTGTCCTTGAGGCCGGCGGCCTTTTCGCACTCTGCGTGTTCGTTGAGGTATTCCGAGAGAAACGAGAATCGGGGAGGGAAATCCAGAGAATTGAACTTGGCCAGTTCTTTTTCCAAGTCCATTTTCAATGCCGGGTGGATTGATCTCACGGTTTGACAGTCGGAATACAGAATTCTACGATCAATGCGGAGTACGGTAGCGAACATCAACGCAGGTGTAATAGATGGAGCTGAACGGGTCTGCGATTTCAGGTGCAACTCACGCCAGGCGTGCCGCTTTTATCACCACTCGCCCTCCCTCTCACCACTCTACTATCTGTTTGACTAGTCGGAACAGCTTGAAGAATTCGACCCGGGATTCTCTGAAGGGAGGATGATGCGGGCGTGGGGAGAGGACATCATTGACTATAGATTGAAATGGCGTTCGCTGGGGGTGGGCATATACATAATGGGTGTAGGCTGCTTGGGTCAAGACTAGTGAGTGTGCCCTCCTTTCGAGCCTACGCTGCATAGCTACAACCTCATCTTGCGTCCTAGGTACATTTATAGCATATGTGCAAAGAAGTATACTGGTTTTCTTGACAGGGCACTAATGCACGTCTGAGAGCTTGAGCAATAAGAATGTGAATGTTCCATAATTTATATTAAAGAGTATCCGGAAGAGCAGCGAGCTCACGACTAGGCGGTAAGATAGCCGCAAGGTCCGTTCATGTCGAATCGCTGCAAGACGCTGCTGGTCAACAATACTCTGCCTGAGTTAGCTTGCTGGCCATTTGCACAGAACGCCGCATCTCCGCGTAGAATACTGCAGACCCCACCATCTGCGTCCCGGATAACATTCTGACAGTTTTGCCAGCGGATCGCCAGTAATGCACTGCACACAACAGTCGTATGCGCTCGTAGTGACGGTTTCTATTACTATGCCGCTCGGATCACCATCAATAACGCCTTGTACGTATTGGCTGCTTGGATTTGAACGGCCAGGATGTTGTTGGTCACCCAGGCGGCTTAGAAGGAAGTTGAAACCGTTGTAGTGTCTGTTTCCGTGGTGGTCGTGGCGATAGTGTTGACTGAAATGGATGTGCTTGTAGTTGTGACAACGGTGGTCTCAGTGTTGCTCACTGTGGTTTCCGTGCTGATGCTTATCGATGGTGATCCGATCTCTATATTCGTGGTTGTGACGGTGGTAAAGACCGTGAGGGTGGATTGCACTGTAGCAACACATTTGATGCTCTGCCCACCTCTTGATCCACGTCCCGAAGACTGGCGTCCTCCTGCCGGAGACCTCACCAGATTCTAGAGACGGTCTAGGACCTAGCGTCTCTCTTTTTGTTGTGCACCCAAAGGTGTGTAGCTGGAGCTCTTGGTGACAGGGGTATATCCAGCAGTGCCAGGAATGGTTGAGGTGCTCGTAGCGGTCGAATCGGCGCAGTCGACGCCGCCGCAAACGTATTTGTGATGGTCGTACTGTCGCTTGAGGTCGATGTCGAAGTAATGGTCGAAGTGAAAATAGACATGACGACGATTTCAGTAGTTGTGACAGGGGACGTACTAGTTGTGGTTCAAGTCGTAGTGATAATGGGGGTAGATGTATCTGTGACCGTTGAGGTCTGCGTCGAAGCGATTGCTGATAGAACCACTGTTTCGTCAAGGTTAAAGTCGACGGGCGAAGGGCCCCATCCACCCTGGAACCCAGAGACAGTGTAACATGTCAAAGATAATGTCGGGCCGCTTAAAGGAGGTGGAGCGCGGACAAGTCATCGAAGTAACAACAAATATAAGGAGGGTGGTAAGCGGCATGTTGGGCAAAACGAATGGACGCGGTAATGACACCGCGACACTTCAGAAACCCGATACCTCAGTACGAGGGACGGGTTACTTACTGGAAGATCATGTCGAAGGGTGGCCAGGATTGCACTCCCTAGATCTTTGTATTCGCTGCCGTGCCAGCTCCTGAATAGATCGACGACATTGTTATTGTCATCTCGCATGGGCTGAAAGGGCGTGCTTTGAGGAGCCCGTTGCTAGGTGACGGTTTACAATGGCTGGACGTCCCGCCAAGATAGTACCTAGTAGGCATTTCCCCTACCATTTTAGAAGAATGGGCTTGCGGGGAGTCGGGGACAATAAGGGATACCCAGTACTGGCAATAGGGACCGCCACATGGGAACTATTGGTGCGGCTCAGTTTCCTCTTACCTGCATTGCCCCGGACTGGTCCTCACACGGCTCTGTCTGAAAAAGCTTCAGGGGTAAGTACCTCTAGGCTGCTTGAATACAGGAGTCTATATATATGTGTGTAGTTGTGAGTCGAAAGTCATTGCAGCTTCGCGTGCTTTCCACCCCTCATCCAAACCCAATATTTCATGTCTTTTAGCCTGAATGCCAGCCCTCAAGCACTTCGATACGCCCTTCTCATGGCTCACGGGGGCTATTGCTCCTTCTGGATCCCGTTGCTTCGGGCCGTCTTATGCCCTCCTCAGGCTGCGCCTTGTCGGGTTGCTCATAGCTTGAGCCAGCAGGGACAGAGAGCGGCAGATTCATTGAATGTGAGTGCATGATGATCTTCTTGAGCCCAGCCACAAAGTCGCTTTGATTCTTGGACTTTTCGGCGAGCTTTTCCTGCGCGATTTCGCTGCGAAGTTCTGCGATCTTCTTCGCCTCTCTCTCCTTAATCTCCGTGTCGATGGCTTCATCCCGAGCTTCTTTCCTTGCTATTAGTTCGAGCAACGTTTGTGAGAGGTCGTCCATGCTCTGGATGTCAATGCTGTTGCATTCCTCGCGATCAAAGTCGGGCAATGGGGGGTTTCTGGGATGTAGAGGCACGGTAACATGCTCAGCCTTCCTTGACAGGAATGAGAATCCGGCACTGGGCGCGGGTTGACCAGTCTGAAGATTCGGTCTATCACCCTTCACAGGCTGTTGCCAGTAAGGCTGTCTCTGTTCATAGGCGTCGACTCCTCCATGTATCTCGTAATAATGCTTCCAGCGGTCCTCCGCTGACAACTTTCTGTGCGAGAGGCTCTTGATTGCTCTAGATTGGCTGCCAGTTGCGTCGTTCTTGTTGGAGTCCCTCAGAGCGTGACGAGTGACGGCGGCAATGCAGGGATTGTGCCATGATTGACATTTCGCATCCTGGCACGTCTCCGGATTCGCGGCGAAATATGGACAGCGGAATTCGGGCCCTCTTCGTCTCTTGGACATTTGCCTATTGCCATCTTTCCCGGAGCCTTCCATACCGTATTCGCTTGCCCCACGCATTGCATCTATCGAGTCAGCGCTCATTCGTTTTGGAAACTTGAGGGCATCCGTGACAAAAGCACTAACAAACCCCGCTGCTGGCTCCGTGGGCTCCACTGTCGCCGGCCCTTCATGACTGAGCGAGATCTCTGTTTCAGTCGTCAAGGTCATATTGATGTCGTCCATAACGCTTAATCCTTCCCAGGAGCTGGCAAGAAGTGTGATTACTGGGTAGATGGTGACGTCTAAGAATCCATGTATTTAGCACGACCGAAACAGCATCCTCAAGGATCGACTTCAGCACGACATTTATAGAGACCCTGATGTGGGTGAACTTGCATACTAGATGGACCATATTGAAGAGTGAAGCAATTGTTGGCTAATATAGGGAGAAATCTTTCAGACAAGGGAGCATGGCAGTCGTACTTCCTGAAATCAAGGGTGGTTGAGCCTCGTGGACCGTGGTCATGTGCCCTGGGGTCACTCATTTTTTCCATTTAGAGCTGAGCCGGGGTACGACTAACTCAAAACTTGGAGGTGTAATGTCTGACCATAAGCCTCGAGCAATGGTATTTTGCATTGAGCTCGGGGCCCAAAAAATAAATACATTGCAGAAGCCGTGTCCATTCATTTCCCTCCAATTCATTCTACCTCTTGAAAGATGCCACAATTGGCAGAACGCTTGAATTCTCCATCCAAGGGATGCCGCTTCATTGTTGGCCTCACCCTGACCCCGGAAGGAAGGTTGTCCGATCACATGACTGTCACTGTGGCATCTTGGCATTTCTCCCCCCCATAACCCTCGCCGTCACCAACTAGTATTTCCTCTCTCTCACAATCAATGAATGTTCAGGCCTTGTCCCCTATATTAATAGGCACGAGTGCTGGCGCCTTGACTCGAATTCTCTAGAGGAAAGAAACACCCAGCACTTCCCCGTGACTGCGGATGTGCCGTATCGGCGTCTAACCACTTGCAGACACGGTCGGTGCCCAATATGAGGCTAGTCGGCGATAGCCGCCTCACTTAAAAAGAAAACTGCAAAGTTGCAAAGTTGCAGGCACCTGACTGAAATTTCAAACTTGCTGTGGGAAGTTCGGCTCGCTTCGCTGTTCGTCGCCTCCTTTTCAGCCTTGCCGTCAGTGGTCCTTCAAGTTACACAGCATGCAGGGATGCAATTCGAAGCTACCTCATCTCTACCTGGCCTTGAATGTCCATCCATCCTTTGCAAATTCCGGGAGCTGATTTTGGTATTCTTCACGCTGTATGGGAACGCTTCATAACTGTTGTTTTTCATGAGGCAGTCCGGGCATCATGAATCCATTCCATTTGCTACCTGAATGGCCGAATAATGCGATGTCCTGCACTGTGGTCTCTCGTGCTTTACTTTATCCTTGCTGATGGTTCTAGATTGGGCTAGCGGGACGGAACGGATATATAATGAATGATACATTCCCTCACGAAATGCAAAGTAGCGAGCGGAGTTGAGGCGTTTGCTAAATTTTTACAGTCTTTCATCAACAAGTTGTCGGATCCGGCAGGTACGTGTATAGATTGTCCAGTATCCTTTCAGCCATGCACTCCTTCATGCATTATATTTTTCAGCCTTGCTGGCCACCGTCACCCTTCTCTTGACCTTCAGTTTTAACCTTTTTTTTTCTCCTTACTCGACATGCTTACCCTTCGCAGCGTGGCTCCAATCCTACAACTCGAGTCCCTTTGGACTCGCCAGACTCGCCAGACATTCGCTCCCCAGGAATAATATACCAACATCCGGACTGCCAAAGGCCTTTGATTCTCGGGATGCGATAGAAGTTGACCCATTGAATAACACGTCCTGGAAATCCCACACCATGTCCATCCCAAGGACAGGCACCGAGCAGGTACCCGCCCCTCAAGCGAACACAGGGTTAGACACCCCAAAGCGATTGCGTTGTCCTGAATACGACGCTGATCCAAACTCGCCTACCACACCGGAGAAGTGTAGGGTCTGGGTTGGCTCTGGGATCGCTGCCGTTACGAGGCATTTAAGGGTTCACCATGCCGAGTGCCATGAGTTGATTGATAGCCTTAGCTCTTCTAAGCTCCAGTCAGTTGATCGGTACCAAAGATATCGTTCTTTTTACAGTGATCTTCGCGGACGTGAACGACGCAAAATCAAGCAGGCCACAGGCGGATCGGGATCTGTCGATTCCAAACCACAGGGTATCAAGGTGGAAAGTCAACCTCTCTTTAATGTGTCGGCACAATACAAGCATCAACCAGACCTACAATCTCATCAGCCAGGAAGTCTACCTCCACAAACGATTTCCCGTGGGATCATGGCTGATCACTCACACTCCGGGTCTGCAGTCTTTTCAGGGATTCCTTCCTCGTTGAACCCCGACGGCGCATATAGACACATCCCAGGGACGAACGGTCGATTTTGCGCGCCAGTGAATGACCCAAGCTTTGCTCGTGAACTTTGTGACCATGCCAACGCCCCCTGCAACTTAGGATCGAATGAGTCTATGGCCATACCTAGCACCACGCCGAAATACCAGCCTCGGGGATGGCCAGATCAGCCGGAAGGGATATCATACTCAGAGAGATATTTACCTTTTGACATGAAGCAGTCTTCAGAAGTGTACGGCTGGGGCAACCCGTACCACGTCCAAGGCTTGGGTCAGCCAATTTCGGACTTTTACCAGGCGACAACTAATACTACATCAGGACAGGCCGTGGGGCAAAATATGGTGCAGAAGCCGCATGCTGTGACGAATCAACATGGTGAACAGCCCTCAAGCAGCATGACCCGCGGGTGTCCCTTGCAGATACCAGAGCGTTCCAAAACCTGCTTCTGTCAGTGTCACCGCGAAGAATATCAAAATGTCTTGTGTTATTTTTGTGAGGTTCATCAGAAAAAGGCATATTGTGACTGCGAGGGCAGAGAAAATTGTTGCGGGTGTCGCTCATCAATTTTGCCGATTGCTCCACCAATTCAGCGATCTGGTTCTTATGGTGTTGGCAAGAGGAATGCATTCTGACGCGGAAGTCTTTGGACATTTTCGAGGCTTGAGCAACCATCCCTAATGCTGAGGACGAGTCTGAGTCTGCCGTCGCGGCGTGAGCGCATGGCCCAACTCCATTTGAGGATGATCGTCCATATGCTGGACATGGTGGAAGAAGCCAGGAATCGCCTATGAACGACGTTGACAAGGATCACGAACAACCAGAGCGCCATATCGCGAGGAGGAACAAGAAACGTGACCGAGACGACGACTCACCCAGGTTGGCCGGATGCGGTGTGGGTAAATGCATCCGGAGGGACATAACAGTCGCTAAATAGGCACACAACAGCTCAGAAAACCGTGTGCGTTACTGGCGGGGAGGTCAACATTGGAGCTCTTCTCCTGTATACCATCACTGATATAGTGATGAAACTTGCAGGGGGGAAACTGGGCGGGAGATTTTGGTGTTCTGGATGCTTTTTATTTTTCCTGTTTTGTCGACGTGTTACAAAAGGGTGGTGAACTATCTGTGTATCTTGTATTGGGATTTATATAAATTGGTGGGTGATTTGGAAAGATCCCAAGGCAAGGCAAGGCAAGGCAAAGTGTAAAACATTACGGTTTGTCATCACGCAAGCGCCTACTAATGTCATCTCCGTAGACCAGTGCGGCACATCCACGTCCGGAAGTCATGATATGTATATATAATAGGTATCTATCTATCAATCTATCTACTATGCATTTTATCTCTCTGGTCGGTTAGCTGCAACTTCTCCAACCCCCTCCTGTTCAATTTCTGAAGGCTGTCGCTATTTTTGGGGAGACAAGGAGGCTTCTAGTATGAGCTGTGAAGGAGATCAATTGACCAGTGACGAGTGTCAATTGCTGAGCACCCACAGTTTCCGGAGGCTCAGATAACCGACAGCGATGCTCACCGCGCTCGCGAGCATGCAAGAGCCCGTAAAAAGGACGAGCGCTTCATATTTACCCACGCCATAGCGTCCAACATTGATATGCTTGAGCAGCATGTTCGCACTGATAGGGCCGGCCAGGACATTTCCGATTCCCTTGCCGAAGTTGAACAGGCCAAACACCGCAAAGGCCGAAGTCGCGTCGGCGGTGACGCCCATTCCCATCCGGGCCCACAAGGCCGTGTAGCCGGCTCCAAAGAAGCCGTAGATCAGTCCGAACGCGGACAGCATTGCGAAGGTCCGGGCCAGGCCCCAGAGAGCGAATACCGCAGCTGCGGGGACGAGGGTCGATGCAAAACATAGGACCGTGACTGAGAGTCTCCGATCTGAGAGGTATCCGAAGCTGAATTGACCCAGGACCTGTGAGACGCACATGATTGCCAAAAGTAAGGAGCCCTGCCTCGAGGTCAGACCGATGGTCGAGGCATACGAAGGGATATAAAGCGAAGGGAAAAAGTACCCCAGTCCCTGCATGAGATTTGAGGCCGTGTAGGTCCAGAAGAGTGGTGTCTTGAGAAAAGTCCAATTAGTCCTCGGCGTGAAGCTTTGCGCTGATGGAGGCAGCCGTCCTTTGAGTAAGGGGATCAACGGCCCCGTCGACACGACCAGACCCAGGGCGACGATTCTCAATGTGGGTGGATACCCGTACTTGTTGAGAAGGGCCTCGAGGGACAACGGCATGACAATACCTGAGAACCCGGACGCGCTGCATAGAATGCCGTACGCCATGCCCCTTCGTGTGATCCAGTACTCGTTGACCATGCTGATGATGGGGTAATAGAAGATAATGAAACCGATGCCATACATGACACCTTGAGTGAAGATGAGACTGCCGACGGTGCGGGCGAAGGACCCGCTCAGTATCCCCACGATACACAAGGTCCCTGTCCTGCGTGTCAGCTGAGAACGGCTCAGTTTCGAATAATAGTTCTTCATACACCCGAACCATATCATCTGCCCGCGATACTTCGCGAAACGTCTCAGTACTGGAATGATTAATGGAGCTCCCATATAGGACATGCCAGAAGCGATGGTTCCGATGACCGAGATGTACCGCTGGTTAATGAATTCAGGTAACTGCGAGTAGTAATTTTGGAAAACCCCGAAGGACAGCGGGAAGCCTGCACCGTGTCAGGGGGCAAAGCGCGAGAAGCACCAACCAGGTATATACGAGCATGTCTATCATCAATACTTACCCCAAAGCAGCGCCTCAAAGACGTATGCTGCGAGAAGCAGTTTCCAGGCCGCACGACCTCCGTCAACGGGACTCAACGAGTCACTATTCGGCTCTGCATTGTTTTCGCCGCGATCTGCCTGGCCCTCTTCTCGAGGCGTGGTTTGAGGGTCTAAAGCTAACTCGACATTGTTGTTCATATTGAAAGCCAACGCCAAGGAGAATATCAAGCTGCAAAGACTATGCAGAGTATCAATATCAACTCGTGTGAGACGGAGAAAAGGTATTACAATTTCAAATCATGGTGAATGCCGAGGCTTGCTGGCTTGGCACTTCAATGCATGATAGACTAGGTACCGAGTCGATAAGGAGTGTAGAGCACGCAAAAGTGCCATGACTCGGCTTTTCCTCGACCGGTGAACCAATGGTGAGAAACGCCTCAATCTGCTTTTTATATGGCTGCCGGTGACACCTGACAATTGCCTTACCAAGTTCAATCAGCTCAGCACTCTCTTCCATCTTCAGCCTGACTTAACCACACCACAGGCATAGGCCACACACCGCGATACTCGAGAATATATGCATCGTCCTCAGGCGTTGCCGACTGTCGAATCCTGCATACATGCCTCTTCGCCTTTCTGCTTTAAATTATTAGATATTCACCGACCCGTAAATGCTGCTTCTATTCGAGTGGTCCAATGCCGGTGTAGAGAATGAATTCTTAAATACTGTTCCCGGGGCCATTGATCCAGTAGGATTTCGACATTTCCTCCCAGTTCAACTGTCTTCAAGACGTCGCGACGTAGCAAGATCGACTATGGCGCTTTTCTCAGTGTCTTGGAGGATTGGGATCCAGAACTCACGGGTATACCACGACACATCCAGCTCGATGCTTTGGTATATTTCCCTCGGTTCAGGCCACCAAAATAATAGGTTTCTCTCCTTCGCGTCCAGACCGGTCCACTGCAAAGCACTGAGAATGTCTTCGACGGCAATTGCAAGGCTTTGTATTTATCTTGATCCATCCGCGCGACCATGTTATAGAGTTTGGTCGCAGCGTTGTCCGACGGAGCTTTTCGCATCAGCTCAATGATGGCGGCGTCAAGCGACAGAGTGGGAGTTCTAGACCGAAGGTACGAGACAACAGTCTCATCTAAGAGTGTTCGGAGCAGTACTCTCCTTGCAACACCTGTGCACAGGCCAAATTCCAGGCCCTGTGGCTCATTCAGCACAGTCAATGGAGGATCTGGGTGCTTGTTCCATTATTGCATGCGTCCCAGGTGTCAGAGAATTGAGAGATCTTTGCCTCGATATCATATTGACTTGGGACATCCTCACAGGATTGACCATCTCCAGCCACCAGGTCGGCTTTTCTGGGGTTCGATAGGATTTGAAAGCCCAGGCATGTTGGTGCAATAATTTTCCCAGATAAGATAGCTCCACCTTCTCGACAATAATACCCGGTCCAGCTTCCCCAATACCCAGGAGACAGAACCTCTCAATCGTGCGTAATATATGAGGCATGTAGAAATCAGAATAGTGGCCTCCACAGAATATGACAAGCCCAACACAGAGAACTTTTGTGCACTTAAAGCAGTCATATGCAGCACATAGCTAGCAATCCCATTCGTGCTTATGCACTGGTGAAGGATTGGAGAGTGTGTCCTCCACTCCCGAATAGCTTTTCGAACAGGTCGAGACTCCAACGGCATGACCTTCACTCTTCGTCTCTGAGAACGGGATCATGATTTTCCGGGCTCAATGACTGGCTCAGCATTCGAGCCAAACTGGAGATGTCCTCGCATTGGTCGTTCACGGTAGAGAGTCCGGCATAGAATTTCAACCCTGTGAAGACCGGAAGGTGTTCGCAATGCTTGAATATAACATCCTCCTATTGGGCCACTTTGTCGAGAAGAGTCGCGATCTGTACCAAGCCGGTTGTGCCGCCCATCGCGCATAAGACGAGTCGTTTTCGAGCAAACTCGGTATGGGTATGACTCATCTGCATGAGCAAGACTCTGGCAGACCTTCTGGTGCTCTGGTTCTTCTCTCCAAGCGTATAATTCAGGAGAAGAGGGTGGGGTATCTTGCTGCCAGGTCTCGTTTTCCGCCTCTTGCATCGCTTTTGCGATGTTCTCGTGGGATATTCCGGCGTCTGAGACCCGCCATCCATGGGTACACATCGAGAACTGTTCTGAAATGTCTTCCTTGAGCATGTCATCAAGTTCCCCCGATCCACATCTTGCACAAGCCCTCACATCAGAGGATGGTACGAAGGATCTCGTCTTATGTTCACGCTCCACTGTCGCCCAGTTCTCCAGCGCCGAAGTAAGACCATTGAACCTTCATATTCCGGTTGGTGAAGTGTGTCCAACAAGTTTCGCGACGCCTAAAGGGTTCTTGTAGTTGATCAAACAAGGCATAAACGAATAGTGAACCGCTAGAATGGAAGGGCATGTACCCTCAAGCGCGAAACTGAATGTAAAATGGAGGCCAATATTCTCGGGAGGGCGGCTGGTAATTATCTGGGGATCGTCGAGAGCCTCATTCCAGGAGAATTTGAGTCAAGTGAGCTGAATCCTCTTGACCCGGCGCTCGGATTCTCCACTCACTTCCACTTGGCGATAGATGCAGCTTCCACGAATCTATACTCTGAGATGAATTGGCGCCTGAGGCCATACGTTCCTCTCGTGTTTAGTTTCTTGTCATTCGACCAGACAGAGACGTTCGTAGGTTGCCAATATGGCCAAGCTGTTGCTATCAGATATCCAAACACGCCAAAACTGCGTCGGCACTGCGCGTCATCAGCAAACCCAGGGCACTGTTATCGTATTCAACAGCCGCATCCACTTCGCTCGTCTCACCTCGACGTCTGTCCACCACAGTCAGTGCTCACATCGCCGATGCCAAGGGACCAGCTGCTTTGACTAGCCTCCAGACAGGCGAAGCGTGTGCGCGGTCGCACTCGCTCGCTGAAGGATCTGCAAGGAGGACAAAAATTTGGAATATGGTCGTAGTGACAAAGGGGGTTTGGCATTAGTACTGTGGTTTATCGAGGATCGCCCGTGCCAGCTTGCCACGTTGTGATATGGCAATAGATGCCAGGGCGCTAAAAGGCCGCAACCTACCGATGCTGTCACGCCGCTGTTGATGGAGATGGATGTTGTGGTCCCTGAATGTAGGTGAGTTTGCACGAGTTCCCTGGACTCCGTACGATATTCGCCCGGTCTATTCTCAAAGTAGCTTGTCGTCCCCCCACCGAGCTATATACATACCCATCGCCTTCACAGGGAAGTAGAACTTGTAATTCGGATAGGTGATCATGCAGCTGCAATTAAAGACCCCTTCGATAGCCTCTTGCAGCCACTCGCCATTCTTCTGCTGTCTGGACATAACCATTTTGATCGCCCTTCTGATCGGCTCTTGGTCAGGGTATCCGGCATACATCAACGCAATGACCGCCCAACAGGTCTGCACAACCTGTGATTTTTCATGGTCCACCCACTTTTTGAGTTCTGAGGCACGATAGCTCTCGCCCCAGCCACCGTCGGACATTTGATGCGAGATCAGGAACTCGCATGCTTTCATGACGCGTGGCGAGTTGGAGTACACTTCGCCCACAGAGGACAGGGATTCAAGCGCAAACATGGCTCCATATGTGAAGCAGATACCCCAACTGCCGTACCAAGATCCATCATCGCGTTGAGCCCGACGGATATACTGCAACGCGGATTCCTTGACTGCCTTTATCTCGTTGGCGCGGTAGTCCGGGTAGAATTTCTGAAACAGCGACAGAACCGTGACCACGGCGGTTGTGCATTCCGGGTAATCGTACTCCACCATGATGCGGCCAAAGACTTCGGCAGCGTTGAGCAGCTCCATGTACTCAGAGCCGCGTTGGGGCTCGTAGCTTGCGAAGCCACCAGTATGTTTGTTCTGCATGGTTAGAAGGACGTCAACCGCATCACGAATGCGAGAGTCGTCAATCAATGGCTTGTAGCCGTGGCCATTCTGGAGAAGCAGGACAACACGGAGCGCCTCACTTGTGCAGTCGGAGACGGTATAGCCCTGCAACTTTGTGCTGAATGGCCATGCCCCTTTGCGTGCTTGGCGGTAACAGACGTCCCGATCGGGGACTTCTTCCCGGATTTGTTCAGACTCCAAATATTCCAATCCTTTGATGAGCATCGGTTTCCACTTGGGTGAGTCGGCCAAGCCTGCCTCAACACAGGCTTGGATGGTAAATGACGTGTCCCAAACTTGAACGCCGTTGGTTCCGTTGACAAGCATTCCCTCTTTATTAACCCAGAGGTACTCCTCAAGGCGATAGAGGTGCCTCTTGAATGAGTAACTGTCAGGGCCTTCTTTGATGAAGCAGCAGATTGTGTTCATAGGGGCGTTGACTGGAGCAAGGTCTGCATAGTCTGTGTTGTGGTCTTCATATTGGACAAGACGCCAAACCCAAGCTTCAGCTTTCTCGACAATCGATTTGGTTCTAAGAAGAGGTATCCAAATCCACACCAGGAGGAACATTATCAGATTCAAAAGCCAGGATTTTGGATGATAGTTGTCTTCAGGGGCAATTGAATTCCGATGTGCCCCAAAATCAATGGACTCGTAAGGCTGCACGAACAGTTCCTGTCGCAACGATCGAATCAGGGCGTTCTCGGGAACGGTGAATCTCTTGGACCAGACGTAGGACATGGGGAGGAAAACTTGACGCATATGCACCCACCACCGCCATGGAGCAATGGGCACCCAGTCAGGCAACAGCCAGAGTTCAGGAGGAACAGGATTGACTATCTCCCAACGGGTAACTCCCAAGACGCTGAGCCAAAATTTAGCCCAGTGAGGACCATTGGTAGCCCCGCCCATTGCGTGGAGCTTTCCTCTTGCTTTGATCATTCTTGGATCTTCCTCGCTTGCTCCCAGTATTCTTAAGACGGTGTAGTTCATGGCCGTGCCGAAAACCGAACTGTGACCTTCGACGTGCAGTCCCCATCCACCGTCTTTATTTTGTCTTGCGAAAAGGTAATTTTTCATCTCAATTTTGTATTCGAGGGGAATGGGCGTCCCAGTTGCGTACCAGCAGCATACGATTCCGGGCATGAGGAAGAGAGGCCCGCCATATTCGCAAGCCCAATTGCCCGGAGGCAGTTGCAGTTGTGAATAGAAGCTCAGGCAGTTGTCTATCGACTCCGATGCTTTTGAGGCAGGGGGAAGGTCAGGGAGGTCCTTGGCTGGTCAGCAAATATTCAAGCCCGTGGAAAGATCAAACCCACTGTTGGCAACCCCAAATAGTACTTGTCCGCGGCCGACTGCGGCCATTCTGCAACCTCTTTGTCGGTCTTGAGGTAGTGCCAGGTATGCCGACCTGATTCATCGAGCAATCGCCATCGTGACCGATCTAAGCCCTCGCCGACACTTGAGGTTGGGGTTAGTGTATGCCCATTGACGTGCCCATTGGCGATTCCTTCGGCATGGCCGTTCGCGACAGCGTCCGCCGCCTTTTGCGAAGACTGTCGAGTTTGCACCATCTTCAATAGATTGGACTCTAAAGTGGGTTGGACATGACTCGACTGGATAGAGCTGCTGACAGCACGAGGAAGCATTGAAAACGGTTGATCGTCCATGCGGCTCACCGTTCAAGTACACCGACCAAAAAATTGGTGGAAGCAATAAATAAAGGGTGAGGCCACTCGGCATATCGATAAGCGACGCAGGAACGATGTGGACGAGATTGGTTGTGCAACATTGTGGCAGCAGGGGCACCAGCGCTAATTGTGCCTGCGTCATCCGTTCCGGGCATGGCAATAGGCTAGTGGGCCAGGCACGTGAGGCGTGTCTTGGCGTGGCGTCACCGCAGCTCAACCCAGGCTCAGGTTTGCCCCTGGCTATTCGCAGCCTTGACTCTTACAGGTCACTGCACGAAACTTTATATACGGCCTTCCCAACAATGCTTGCTCATGGACGCTTTAGGGCCGTCTCAATTCGATCAATCATCGCAGTTCGCTGGGGTCACCGTCACTGCTGCGAACCAGCAAGTTCTTGACTACATCGAGGCAACCTTCAATGCCATCGTACATGAACTCAGACTCCCGTCAGGCGACGGCAAGGCGGTCGTTGCCCTGAATCGAATAGTAGCAGTGAAACCTTACCTCGACGAAAACGACGCCATGCGGTTGAAATGGCATGTCGAATCTCGAAGAGTCAGATACCACTTGCCGGGCAAGAACAAGGACGAAGCGCGGCGATTCGGTGAGTGACAGATGTCTACTCCGGCTTCCTTCGGTCAGTGGCTCTGACATCTTGTTGAGCCTGTGTTGGACGAATTTTGCGTGAGATATATGTTGCAATCAAACAAGGTGTCACAATCACGAAGAGGTCCGTCGCTGTTAGAATCCGATCGAATGGCCACTAACTCAGCAGCAGAGACATTTATTACCACGATGTGGCTCTTTTCAAAGATCAAGAAATGGTGGATCGATATGTCGATGATATTGCACACACGTGCCAGGTGACAAGACGAGACCTCAACGTCGTATGCGGACAGCCACTCCACTTCTCACCTTTCACTTCTCATTCGGTTCTCTCAGGTTGCAAGCCCCAAAGGCCTCATTGCCGGACTCAGCTATGCTCTCACTAGTGAGCAGGCACCCGTTATCCAGACCGTCTGCATCAACACCCCCTTCACCGGCACGGAACATATCAAGTGGATCCTCGTCATTGAGAAAGAAGTCTGTTGAGGAAATTCTCCTTCAGACAGATTGGCTGACAAAAACGCAGGCAACATTCAATGCTCTGACTGAGAGAGAATTCCACCAGAACCCAACCATCGGACCGGGCCTTCTCGTAACCGTGAAGCACTTCCTTCTCGGTCAGATGACTTGAGCACTGACTGGTTTCGCAGGCCAGGGGATATCCTGACGTAACCACTCGAAATTTCTTACGCCAGCTTCTCGATCACTCTCCATCCCCTCTCCCAATATTTGGCCTGTTCGACTGGGATCCACATGGCGTCGGCATTCTGAAGTGCTACCTATACGGATCGAAAAATTTGGTACAAGAGCATGGTTGTAACATCCCAGATATAAGATGGGTAGGCGTTAACTCAGAAGACGTTCTTCCACATCAAGATATCGGCTATCCGACTATACAGTTGTCGAAACGTGACAGAATGACAGCCATGGGATTGCTGGGGAGCCGGGAATGGCGCGATCAAGCAGGCACCCCTCTGCCGGGTCTGCAGGAGGTAGTCACCGAGGTTCAGCGGATGCTCATGTTGAACCGAAAGGCTGAAATTCAAAGTCTGGACGAGAGACCAGGCGGCCTCGAGGGCTGGCTGACTGGGAAGCTGGGGGAACGGCTCTGTTTGTAGAAGATGAGGAGTGAAGATGGGAGGTCGCTCATTTCCCCAGGAATGCAGTAGTATGCAGCACTCATAAACCTAATGATCGTCGTACCCCTTCCCTCACTTTCTTCTCAAAATCTGGTCGTCGTTCTCTCCACATTTTTGCCGCCTCCACGTTTGCCGGGCTCTCATCATTGGGCTCGGCCAGCATTGACATGACAGATATCAGGATCTTCTCCACGCTTTGGATTGGTGACCACCTCTCTGAGGCACTCTCGTAATGATTTGGATCGTCGCCGGGAGGATGCAGGATGGAAATGCAGACTTCGCCGTTAGTGTATACTGCCGCTCGTCAGTGGAAGCGCTGTTGGACAGTAATGAGTTTACTTATACCATTAGGATGCCAAATTTCACCTAGGAACTTCATCTTGGGCGGGTTCAGAGGATAATCTTTGGGGAATTTGAGTTCTGCGGGGAAAATGCCGCCTTCGAACGGAGTGCCTTCGGGCCCCTGGATCAGAGCTTCCCAGACGAAGAGATCATCCTCGCTCACAGGTCCGGCGGTGATCCCATCGGGCGGATTGGTCAGGAGGGACTTGTATTCTTGGAAGAGGCGCTTGGAGGCTACGCTTGTAGCCATAGCGAGTGTCGGAAAGTTGACGCAGGCGAGGAAGGAACTAGGAGAAGGGCAGTGAGGATGGATGATTAATGCGTTGCAGTTGGGCGATAAAGCAGCACTGTTTGTTCAAAATACAGGGAGATGATCTCTGGCTGCTCTAGTGCCTGCCTCGCTGCCTTCAGGTCAAAGGACGCCAGCTTCCTCGGAGTCAAACGACCTTGAAGGGCGTTTGACCAAATTGAAGCTCGCTCGCCGCGGGGGAACTGTTGCCCGCGGTGACAATGAAAAAAGGCGGATGCACGTGGTGCAGCGGAACTCAAACTGGGAGCTTTGCCGAAAGGAGCCCGTCTGCCTTTGTCAGCAACTGCTTGGCGCGAGCGTCATGCTTTGGGTTCTCTGGACCAATCAGAGCAACGTGTACGGATTAACGAAAGGGGTAGCCGGAATCTCTGCAGTACCCACCCTGTCTCTTGAATCAATCACAAGAAAGAAATTGACAGAAAAGGGATCTTGACGGACCTCGTCTCTTGCATCTACACCCTTCCACTTTTACGTAGACCCTTCCTCCTCGCCGCCTTTACACATTGCCCCATATTCTCCGATGACTTCACCACATTCATTAATAATGGTGCGTTACAAGACCGGCCTGGGAAAAGCTTACTCGGACCACCTAGTCGAATGCTCGAGAGAATCTGTCCGAACCCTGCCGTAAGGTTCTTTCATTATTCAGCTCTCGTATTCGCTTGTGTGCTTGCTGCTCCTTCCACGGCAAGAAAATGTTAGCAGCATCAAGGAAGGATGCCGACCTGACGCCATGTCGAATTGCTCAGCAGCATCAAGTTCAAATGGTAGGTGAATATGAGCCAAGGGAACCGGTATAAGAACCCGGCTGTTCGTACTCAAGAAGAGAGAAGGAAATTCAAGTTCTCCATCAGCTAACACAACGCAGATTCATTGAGAAGCATTCCTCACCTCTCTAACATTCTTCATATACCTCTAACCCCAGGCTACTCTTGCTCAGACAGCATGGCCAAGCTCTTGACCGTTGTCGGTGCCACAGGCACTCAAGGCCTTTCTCTTATCAATGCGGCACTTGAAGATGGCAGCTACAAGATCAGAGGTCTGACTCGCAATCCAAACAGCGAGAAAGCCGCTGCCTTGGCTAAGCGAGGTGTTGAACTCGTCAAGGCCGACATCAACGACGAGCATTCGCTGATCAAAGCATTTGAGGTAAGAACGGCGCTCCCGCTTTGAGATGACAAACACTAAGCGTGCAACCGCTGCAGGGCTCGCACGCCGTCTTCGCCATAACCGATTTCTTTGAGCCCTTCATCGCCCACGGTCCTGAAAAGGCAATTGAAATAGAAGTTGCGCAGGGTATCAACATGGCCAAAGCCGCTTCCAAGACTGCCACCCTGGAACATTATATCTGGAGCACGCTCCCCAATGGCAAGAAGCTGACAGACGGTAAATATATTGTCCCACACTTCGAAGGCAAGAACCGGATCGACGACTACATCAGATCCGATAAAGCCTTGCTCGCCAAGACCACCTTCTTCTGGATCAGCTGGTACGGGAACAACTTTGCCTATCCTATATTCACGCCGAACTACTTGGTAGGTCCAGTTTCCATGGTTTACCCTAAATTACTCAAGCGATTTAGATACTAACCAAGTGGCCACACAGAAAACTGCCAATGCTTACATCCAATTATCTCCCGCTCGGCCCGACACGCCCATCAAAGCGATTGGCGACCCGCACAAAAATATCGGAATCTTCGCCCTGGCCATTCTGAAACAGCCACATCTCACCCTTCGTCCCCAGGGGCGCTTCGTCCTAGCTCACAGTGAAGAAACCACGTCGGGGAAACTGCTAAGCGACTGGTCCGAAGTTACCGGCAAACCCTCCAAATACGTGCAGACGTCTCTAGAGGACTTTAGTGCCGTCTGGCCTGGCTTCGGGATGGAAATGGGTATCATGATGGCTATGTGGAACGAAGTAAGGGACCGGAGCTGGAGTGGTGAAGAGGGCCTGTTGACGAGGGAGGAGTTAGGGATCAAGGAGAGCAACTTGACCACCGTGAAGGACGCTTATAGTGTGATGGATTGGAAGGCTCTGTTGTAGCCCCGAGCAGGTGAAATGCTGCAAAAGGCATCAATAAATATCCTAGGGCTCTCAATGGTTTCTGATATAGTCAATGGCGGAACTTACATCAACAAACTTGGTCGTGTGAAATCTTGACCCTGATGAACAAATGTCAGAAACGCATGCCTACTCACTTTATTTCAGCGGTTACCTCTTGGGTATACTGGTAGCCTCCTTCGTCCCTCTTGATAGACAACCAACAATTTCAACCCCTCACTCTCTGACACCAACGAACATGATAACATTGTAGCATATTGAAACACTTACACTTACTCGCGGTTCCAAACCCGCGAACTTATAGGTGTCTCACGGGGAGATCAGAAAGGTACGACAACGAGTCTGCTTAGTGTAGTGAGGTCTAGCTCGAGTAAGAGAAAGACGTCTTGAATCTTTATTTTGATGCCTTTGTCGTCGCACGGCCTCGCCAACCACTAACTAGTATTTCCGGTTGAACCACTTTAGGCTACTGTTCGGTTCTCCTCCCCAGACTAGCAGCGACTAGGTATCTACCGCAGAGAACTAGAGCTTGAGCCATCATCACAGCGGTCGGCGGAATAGTTGCCTTGATAGCGAGAGCCCATCGCGCTATTTTTAAGATCCCGGCCGTTCTCATCAGCCATCACTAACTTGTCTTGTGGAAGAGATGTAGAGGCCACGGTCGTTGAAACCGACACGTGGTCTTCTGGACCAAAGAGCTAGTGGAATCTCCTCTTGAGGCCCGGCTGAGGAGCCGTGGATGGGCCAGTAAAAATATTCATGAAGGTGTTTGTTGCGTCATTCTGCCATGCAGAGGATCTGGCGCAGTTGGGTGTGTAGTTCTTCTGAACCTGCGCGACCACCTAACGGCGTGTCCTCGTCCGTGTCTTCAACGGCGCTTTGGAGGGGACCTCTCTCACGAACATTACTGTAGACGAACTCATTCACCTTTGCTGGGTGCTCGACGACAAGGTAGACCAACAGAAGCATATATCGAAGAGAGCTCCACATTTCACAACGGGGGTCACACGCCATGTGGTCAATCAAGCGGGCAACGAGCGGGTTAATAACCACCTCGCGATCGAAGATGCCAAAAAATGATGTGACCTCTCCCTCGAATCGTTCCGGTTGATCGAAACCATCCAAAGGCCAGATGATGAACTCCAGCAGAATTCATCCGAAAACCATACGTCAGATCCACCCGACACCGGCGGTCGAGACGCTGTGGCGTCTTCAGAGTACTGGTATTTTACGGTATCCTATTTGCTGGTGGTGTTTTGTTGTCTTCCAGTATTGTGGGGATTGAGTACGGCAAGCCCCATAGCTCCGATCACAAGGGTACCGAAGTCTTTGTTCCTGTGGCAGGGTCTTGACTACATCAGTGAGACCACAGAGCTGCCCAAGCACCCATGTTATCAGGTTCTTCGTTTGTCGTCCTGGGATTGTCCAATTGATGCCAGGTATCCCTCAGGTTGCCTCCTTCAGCTCTTTGAAATATGAGCCTCTCCTTGATGTCTATTATGTACGCCGCTAAAGCTTTCATCAAGTGCGAATGACTTAGTTTGCTTATTTCAACTTGGACTTCCAACTTGTGACCGGACTTCTCCAGTTCCTGCAATAGGTGTTTGACCGCAACGATCGGTGTAGCGCCCTGTGTAATTAAGAGGATGTCTATTAGCCATGGGTTCAACGGAACCAATACCTCCCGAGTTGCCACTGAAATGATGTTCCGGTGCACCGGATGAATTGCAGTCCCTTGCACGATGCTAAAGGCGCTCGATCTCATGCTTTTCTGGTTGATTGACGTGAATAGCAGAGGACATGCAACCTGAAGTTCTTAGACGAAACTATGTTTTGTGAAGACTGGGGCCAACACCATCCGCTGAGCATCACAGAAGAGCAAAATGTCAGCGTTGGAGCAGTGTATATACCGCTTAAGACTTTGTGCAGTCACAGGAAGAGAGTCACCCCAAAGGCTTGCTCGAAGAAATCCTGGATTGATGAAATCATGTTGATGTAAGCCAGGATCGCGAAGACCTGCGAGGATTTTCAAAAGAATGCCTCGTGCGAGAGCCTTAGAAGATTTCCTTATCCTGGATTCCTCGAGTCCGATCGTTTCCTTCGTTATGAGTTCGCGGGAAAAATTTGCAGCAACGAACATGCGATAGACCACTGCGTTTTCAACCTGGGTCTTCGTGATCCTGGCTCGTAAGCTTGGTGCCGAGGGCTGTTTAGCCTTCTCTACCCGCTCTTCTCCTGCTGCTCCTTTCTCTCGTCCAGAAACAGCCCACCAACAAACAGATAGCTACCCAAGCTAGTCATTGCGAGCTCTGGCGTCATGTTCTTTGACACCAACATCTCGATATATGGCGATCATCATGAGTGGTGGAGTCCTCCATGGAAGGACAACATGCAGTTGACGCTTCTCGAGCTAGTCGTTCTTGGTGCCGTCGTAGCTTTTGAGGATGCTCAATGACTACCTGGGGGGGAAGGGGGGGGGCTTTGTGCCGCTTGGTTGTCCTTGGAGGGGTTGTCTATCAGGGACCTACGCTACGCAGTAGGTACAGAGAATTGGATTAGCTGAATGCCTTGTTCTATGTCACGTAGTCCTATTAACAACGACCCAACGCTTAAGAAAAAGGAAGAGTTCTCTCTCACCCGAACTCTTATAGCTTCCCCTCTTTCTGTCACGTGAAAAGGGCAAGGTGGCGTTAACCGACAGCCTTGTCAACTGATAGCCTTGTGCTTTTGCTCTCCTTAGCTTGTGCTTCAACCATCCTTTGCCTTATCCTTTTCTTCCTATACCGTTCACCCGATTCGGGTGGAAGGCGTAGGGTACTTGGGAACAACGGTGGGCTCGTGACATCGTCTCAGCGAAGAGAGGCGTGATTCTGATGGGTTTAGTCGCTCGCATTACTGTCTAGTCGAGTTTTTGTGCCGCCGAGAGCAGGTGTGCTTCTACGTCCACTGAAGCTCCAGCGGTTGTCCGGGAGGCTCACTGTGAGGATCTGCGCTGCGCGTCTCTGGACTCGGGTGATTTGCATTTGCCATGCCACTGCCTCTCATCACTGTGGTTGACAGTGACTGAAGATCTGTCGATGATAGATCAAGATGGGAAGCTCAGTTAAAGCAAGCTGGGTTTATCGACATTCGACATTTTGATCTCAAAGTCCCTATGGGTCCTTGGCCAAGGACAATAAGCTGAAGGGGAATCGGATGGCTCAATGGAGGAGGCCACCGCGCCATAGCCAAAGGCAGGAGTGAACCTGTTGGACTGTGAACAATTGGATACCAACGACGTCGAGCTCGTTGTTGATCAATGTACCGAGTCAGCCTCGTATAGCCTCGCTACCGCACTCACTCAGCTGGGTCCCTTCTTCAGCTGGACAGATACAGAGTGCCCTGTTGAGCTGAATCCTGTGACAATAGTACTCCTTTACAGACACTCGTTTGGAGTAAATATCTCACAGATAGACACCTGTTGATCCTGGTGGTCGACAGAGCAATGAATACACACTCATTTGGACAACAGAACCTACTACACCCATACCGTTAGTGTACGCATTATATTGTAACAAGGCAAAGTGGCTGTGCTGGGATGTTTTGGGGGGGGGGGAGGGTAGCAGGAAGGAGAGTTGTCTTGTCACATGTTGGACCAAAAAGGACTAAGAGTGAAGGATAGTTTACAGTGCTGGCAGTGTGCCATTCTTTACACAGAGAACAGAGTATTATCCTATGATTTTGGTGCCGTCTACCTATTCCTGAGTGTCTTATCGGTCCTTTCCTCCTCCTCACTGCCGCCGCCGAGCTAGGCGCTCGTTGCATTAGCCACTGCCTCTCTGGGGGTGGCGTTGGTGGTGTTGCCCTGTCAGCACCGACTAGAAACGAGTTCTCGATTCCCGACCTGCTGGATAGGCATCTGTACGTCGTTGCACGTGTATGGCAAACCCTGAAGTGCTCTGTTACTATATAAGGAAGTCAGGCCGATTTTCACCAAGAAAATCACACCGACTTGTCGCGCCATTAGTAATGTCTTCTATTCGTAGGTACTATATACTTCACTCTCTTACCGTATCCACTTCATCACTCCCCAAATATTTCTTTCGAAGAGTCTACATGTGATTTCTTTACAGTACCCTTCTCGGCGAGTTGTTGACAGTGTCGTCGATAACACTCGGCCGAACATTGGACTGTCTACCTCTGGTTGAGAAGCTGTAGGGCCATACCGCTTCCGGGAAGTGCCTTCTTTCCTAAACTTCCTCTCTTTACTAATAGTGTTAGACGATACGAAAACGTCACTGACAAGAAGAATAGGAAAGTTTAGAAGGAGTTCCTCACGCACGGCAAAATAATAAGATTTTGAGTGTCCGGCCTAAACATCAAATTTGGGTAAGGTCACTAGAATGGATAAGAGGAGAGGAGATAGATGATAGATTGTACTTCGAGTCGATCTTGCGAAGGTTGGAAAACGCCCTCTCTACGGCAGTGAAGAAACCCACAGAACAGTCTTTCCAGGTCCTCGAAGTGACATGACAGTGCGATCGAAGGCACTCATCATTTTTGAAGAGTTGGACGGATCCCTTAGTGTTTCTGAAAGGGGGACGGTTTCTTGTCCCCTGTGCTGGTTGCATAGTTGCGTGGTGTATAGGAAGATGGGGGTTGATGCGGGAATGGACTGGCGCTGAGCGATCTTGAGGGGACAAATCCTCTAAGAGCGGCGGTACTGACCGCCAAAGTCGGCCGGAAATTCCCCTGCAACCCGCGTTGATCTGTAATATCGAGAACTGTGTTCAGTTGAACGGATAGTATTGATCAATGATCTATCTTAATCGTGTCTTTCTCTCTGCTTATCCAGCGAACTCTAACTATTTGTATGAACTTTTGCCTGGTTTGGGCGTACCATTTCTGAGGATTCCCTGGCGGCCTCATTCTGTTCCAGATCAACGGTGTGATGTAAATGGCGCTGTTGGCATTTGCTAGTAAAGGCGATCAGACTAGCAATCAAACTGGCAACGCTTGACAATGGCCATCACTGTATCGATCTTTTAACCTCGACACTCGATCTATCTCACAGTAAATGTCGAGAAGTATCGCAACCTATCGAAGAGTATTGGCAATGTTATATTAGCGCCCAAAGCCAGGCGGGTTATCTGAGTCAATGTGCGCTCTCGCCGGCCTCCTAGGTATCCCCCCTGTTGTTAATAAGACGAACGGTGATTAGCTGCAACTCCACCCATTCGCCTCGTCTGGACCCACATCTGAGCACGAGAACCACTTGTGAAAAGATTGCGGTATACACATTTGCGTGCCTATGAGGAAGGAGAAGGGGCTCTAGATAAGGAAAATCTCCGGTGTAATATTTAGCACGATCATGGAGTAGTTATGCCTCTTTCCAAATGGAGGAGGGCTCAGGTGGATAAAATGGACCAGGCACATTAAGGAAATTGTTGCTGATCTCCGACGACGGCCCCCATCTTTCCTTGCCTTTACTCGCAGGGCAATATTAGTGATGATTACCTAGCCGGCAAATCCGTCTCAACCACGCTCGAACGCCGGACCGGGCAACGTGGCTCGGTTGAATACTGATCGTTAGATTGACTTATGCATGGATTAATACTCTGTACTAATCATGAGACCAACCCATGAATGGATGAAGCGAAGGCAGCGAAGGAAGTCTTGCATTGGTGCCGCGCTTCTGTATGTCTTATTCCTTAACACTGGAGGAGGGACATTTCATTCGGTGATTCGCACTGCTTGACGTCCACGTCGGGGCGTTGAGGTGCTTTGAAGCAAAATGACGGATTGAGTCGAACGAGGAAGATTCACACTTCTTGAAAGTCCTTGCGTAGACAGGGTGTAGAAAAGACGGTGCAGGCGGGGGACTCCGTCATCGTGGGATTTTGTTTTGAAGGAACTTCAAGGAAGACTTTCTGAATGGGAAATTCGCCGCCGCCATTGCGTGGCTGAGCACCTCTTGAAGAAGTGTTGGTACTAGACAAGGCCTGCATATATTCTATCAGCAAAGCTGAGACTCTGCTTTACAATCTATTCAATTCCATATCCCAGTCTTTTTTCCATCTGAAGAGGGAAAAGCTCAACTACCATAACATTTGCGACACTTATTCCGACCGCCCTTCCCGATGGTTCTCAGGTCCATCTAGTAACGTGGCTGTATGTACAGCTCCGGTGTCACGTATGCCTGGATGGTTAACTGGCTTTGGGTCGGATCGCCTTTCGGGCCAATGCCAATGAAGGTGAAGATCCCTGTGCGCTCGTCCAGGGCACGGTGAGTGCTAGTCATTTGTGTTTCAGCAAAGGTCAGCTTGGCCACCGGAAAAGGTACTTACAAGGAGCTTTTCACCTGCTTTTCAACGGATTTGCCGTCGTCCTCCCATCCGTGCTTCGTCAGCCAAGTATCGAGACCGCGGGCAATGACTTGGTCGTTTGGTGCAAAGTTGGACGGGTATAGACAGAGCTTGGGCACCGGGTAAGGGTGGTCTGCTGACAGCGCGAAATAAACAGCGGTCAGTTTCTTCGTCATCGAAGAGAATCTCTTCATGTTCATCTCATCTTTGCTCCGACTTTCTTCGTACGAAACTCCGCTCAGGCAATCCATCAAGTCTCGAAATTTGTCTTTGTCTCCATCGAGGTTGGGGATTCTTCCGCCAAGGGTGTAGTAGTCCCAGATGCTGTCGAAGTCCGTGGCGAAACACCGATTGTAGACCTTCAAGCGTGCTTTTGCTGGCGAAATCAGGTCGGTGGCGAGCCAGCGCGTTCCCATCCGCCAGGGCTCAGGCTTGTCAGAGAGATAGTCGGTGATCATTTGGCATGACTTGAGGATATTTGGGTAAGAATGGACGTTGGGAAGGTGGTAGATGGCTGCACTGACCGCCTGCCAGTGGGTCACGTCCTGGGCGGCAGCTCTGAAGCAAGGAAGAAAGTACACTTTGCCCATCACCGGCAGTTGAGACGCCGCCTCGAGCTTGGGGCCAATGTCGAACCCGACAATGACGGGACTGCTTTGGCCCGCCTTTTCGATCAAGGCTCGCTGCTCGTCAATAGGTAGATGGTCGTAGACGAACCATTCTTTCAAAATTTTGTACCATTGGTCGTCAAAACCATGTTGCTCCTTAGACAGCACATCGACGAGCTTTTGAGTGTTTTCTGGGTTCAGGAGATTGTTTGAGTCTTGTGGACGAAGCTGACTCAGGTCGACCACAAATCGAACTGCTTGTTTCTTGATTGAGCCTTTGAGCTCGAAGCTGAACTCCAGAGGATTGCCGTCCCAACCTATCGCGCACTTGGGAGAGTCACTTTGTGGGCGACCGCCAAGCAGTGGACATATGTTGTCACGGTACCAGTCGAGAAAGTGCCTTCGAACATCATCAGGATACGAGGCCTCCTGAAGCATTCGACTGAGGTCGGCACCACTTGTGTTCCACCAGTAGTTTGCACCGGTAGTGGTGCCATTGGTTTGGGTTTCCTCAGCGCTCTTTTTGACAACTTCGACACTCGGCAAGGGGACTGTGGTAGGAGATAGGATTGAAACCATGATTGCGGTTGCAAGATAGGTCGACGGCCGTGAAGTTGCCGCGCATAGTAAAGCAGCTCCATGATATGGGCTTTCTGATATCAGGCCTGGACTGCTCTGAAACTATTTTGCACTCACCGCTTTGGCGAGACATCAGCACTAATCCATGGTTGAGGGATAAAAACTCCAAATATGCTTGTAAAATCTCAAGAAACTTCGTTTGTACGGTTTCGAGCCCTTAGGATTTCGAGTAATACGAGGTAATGCGTTTCCATACCCCTTTCGTCGATCAACTGTGCCTGATCGGGCTAGTGCGCTGGCTGCCTTGGCGGCCACTGAGGCTCAGGGGATCCTCGGGGAGATGGGACGGACCACGGAGCCGTTTCGCATACTATTTGACCGATTGGCTCTTCTTAAAGTGATGCTCAGGCCCCGGGCTGAACTTGGCTAGTGGAGCCATACAAGACCATACGAGGCTTAATTTTACTACTAGTACGAGGTACTTGCCCGATTTGCCTCCTGTATCCACCATATCCTAAACCCCGATGATGACATGCATTCGATACCGGATCCGTCGTGTGAGCACATCGTGTGCAAGACAAGGTAACGATAACGAGGCATGTGCCTTTTCATTCCACGTAGAAACCTCAGACAAGGCGACCGATCCTTCCTGTGTCCATTTGGCAACTGGTGTAATCAAGGCCAGCAGGGTTGGTAATTCCAGCCCCAACAGCGTGTGATCGGAAGTGGCGCCAGCAGAGAGCCATATCCAGACCAGATAGAGCTTGCAGACCTGACCAAATTTTCTTCCACGACAACCTGTCACAGCTACACTACCAAATCAGAGCAACCAAGATTCTTCCACCATCTATTGCAGCTCTGTAGCGTCACCGGTACATGCAATGGCTTCACAATCTAATCCCATCATCGATATCAGCAAAGAAATTCTCCTGCAGGCAAACGTTCTCTCCGAGTGCTTACAACGACATTCAATCACAGTACCCAAGGACCTTGCTCCGGGGTCCGTGTCCCTGCTCTGGACAACGGAGGTGCAGGAGGTCCATGTATTGCGGTCCACGATAACGTCGCTGACAAAGCGCCTTGACAATCTGCTCGAAGGTCCTCGTGGCATCCTCCATGAATATGTGTCAGTCAATTGGGAACATGGGGCACTATATACCCTGCTTGACTGGAAAGTGTTCCCGAGCATTCCCCTGGATGGGACGCCAATCCAGGTATCACAGCTCGCTGGTATAACAGGTCTTCCATCAGCAAAATTGTTACGCCTATGCCGCCTTGTTGCCACTGCTGGAATTTTGAACGAGCCTGCTGAAGGTTGTTTTGCTCATACCGCCATCTCGGAGGAGCTTGTCAAGGACGAGGGCTTCAGAAGCTGGGTTGGCTTTCAGCTTTTTGAGACACGTGTTGCAAGTGCACATCTATCCGACTCGCTGCTGGAAAGCCGAGACTTTTGGGGGGACGGTGGGAGTGCATTCAAACATGCGTGAGTACAAGCCTGTCCCGAAGGCAACTCGACTGAATAGGAACTGACAAGTCTCTATCTTAGCTGGGGAGTGCCCATGTATGCTTGGCATGAATTGCACCCTGAGAAAGGTGACAGATTCGCCCAGGCCATGGAGAGCGTATCTCAGTGTATGTGAAATAAATGCCTCTGGTTGCTATATTTAAGCTGATAATTGACATGCAGCACTCGACCCTGGCGACGGGATGATAATCGATCGCCTAGCTCGTTTCGCTGCCAACGAACCCTCAAAGATCAAGCTCATGGTCATCGAAGTGGCCGGCAACGGTGCATTTTGTAGACGGATTGCGCGTTTCTTCCCATTCATACGATTCGAAGTCCAGAACCCCTCCCTTGAGGTCGTGGAGCACGGAGAAAGCTTGCTCAGCGCTGAGCTCCGCAATTCTGTCCGATTTCGACAGCGGGATACTTTCGGGATGCGTAATACCGAGGAGATTGAGCTAGAGAAATTAGGCTCTAACGAGTTTGTGCGAACCACATTCCTGATACGCAACATGCTGTGGTGCATGAAGGACTCTGAAATCACCAGGCTGCTACAGACATTTGTTCCTGTCCTCCAATCGGATGCTGGAGCGTCGCTACTGATTTGTGACCTCGTTTCGCCAGCGTGGGCAACATTTGAACCATACGTGGAAAGGATCTATCGGCGGCGAGACGTGACCTTGATGACTATGCACAATGCTAAGCAGCGTACGGCAAAGGAATGGACTGATCTCTTTTTGGGAGCTCACCCTCAATATCAGGTACGTCTTAGACACTAGTTACGCGCACTCGATTGCCTTGCATAAACAGAGTTGCAGTCTGCATTTTCCAGGGCCACCAAGGCTGATTTTTTTTTCTCATTACAGGTGACATACAGCGAACGGTTTTCATCACATAGCGGTCGTGGTCTCTTCGAAATCACATGGAATACTTCTCCAGGGTCACGTCTGCTGCATGAAGGTCTTTATTCATCCGCCATCGCTAAAAACAGGGAATCACCACCACTTGCACTCACACACACCAAACAGTTGAACGGGGAACCACTTGTGTGTATTAAGCCTCGCAGGGCACGATGTTCGTCAAGTTTCGCGGACGACTTTTCTTGGACGGACTAGGCGTCTTAATTGATTACATCTTAAGACCACATCTTGCTCACTGCCACGTTCAGAGCTCACAATAGTCAAACTTTCCTCAGATTTAGGAGGTGAATAGACAGGTCACCTTTCAGGTCCCTCAGTGGTCAAGAAACGACCTTCCCTTGAGATACGTGGACCTCGAACCACCCCATAGAAAATCTGGTCTTCGTAGGATCTGCAAAATTGTGGTGATCCGGGTTGACGACATTCACAAAGTGCGGATCCGTCCGCACACGAAGGTAATCTTCGATGTCTTTGAACACGATCTGAATGACCGCATCACAATCCGAGACGTTTTCAGCCGGTAGTTCGGCCCCATACACTTTCTCCAGATAGGGCTTGTTCACGTCCGAGCTGTTATGTTGCTGTGACAAGGACTCACATCAGTCACCTAAACCCTCCAGCGGGACCGGAACGGATGGTGCAAAATCTCACCATCGTATAAGAAACGATATCATTCTTGGCCAATAAAGCCTTCAGATGACCAGAGTGGGTTTTACTGATGTAGGCGTGGTAGTCGTTCTCAGACATGTCGGCTCGCTTGTGGCCAAATACGGTGATTGAGAAGAGCTTTCTTGTTTCGGCAGTGCCCATTTTGCAGCGCTGAGTTCCCGAGTTGGTGGCTGTGCGACAAGGAGTCTTTCGAGCATTAAACACAGAAACATGGATCATTATCTAGCCACCCAAAGCCTTAAAGGATCCACCCCACAGTACTAGTAACCTTAAGACCCACTCCGTATAATAGCCTAGTGGCACCAGTCTTAAAAGACCCGCTCCGATAGTGGGTCTATTCGCGGATGCCTTCCATGTCACAGTTTGAAATTCGAGAAACGTAGTACCAGTGTCTCATAATCACCAATGGTTCACCATGTGGCTCAGACCCACACCAGGCGCTTCAGGCCCAGATAAGGCTTCTGCAACCCACTTTGTCGTGCTTGCAGGTCTCTATACATATGTTCCTCCGCCGAGATAAGCATTGGTCAAGGGCATAAACCGAAGGATTTATCTTACGGATGAAACGTTGGAGGATGGGCCAAAAGAAGATTACCGAAATCGACAAGTCTTTGGTACATTCTGCAACCGACCAACTGTGGTAGAGAGAGCAAAGAGAGTCAGCCTCCTTTTCAGGTGTCTTCAGTATAACTTAGTGCCTGCCGGCCCAAATGCTTTGGTGAAAGGTCATGAACCTTGTACTCGGTACTCCGTGCACATGCGTCTGCTGTAGAGTGGTAGTTGTCGTTTGTCCAAATGGCACCCTCTAGTCCTGCTTCCCAGAAAGTGCCTGTTGAAACCCACCAACTTTTCCTCTTTGGCGATTTGAGTTTCACGCACTTTGAGCAGCCGCTGCGACGATTGTTGCATTGCAAGTCTAATGCTGTCTTGTGTTCGTTCTTCGATAGGACTAGTCAATCTATTCGGCAACATCTTGGGACGCTTCCGCTCGAGCAACAGACCCTTTTTCCACGATTCACCACACTCCTGGACTTGGTGTCCAGGTACGGCCAGAGAGAAGGGACACCTATTCTGAAGTTTTTCCTTCTCACCGTTTATCAGATTGCCAGTCTCATCGAGTGAGTCTCAAGCACTACCTGGCGACCTTTAATACTGACCAGCACACTATTACAGGTTGTATACAGTGTCACAATATTCTCTGCCAGTAACAGACACCTACACCATAGGCCCTTGTGCCGGTGGCTTCGCGGCTGCTGTCTTTTCATGCTTCCGCAACGTTGATCATCTTGTCACTTGTGGTAGTGCGTCAACGCTAGCTGCATTCGAGACAGCCCTACTCTCTTATGTTATGGGGAAGAAACTCTCGTTGAAACCCACAGACGGAAACAATGAAGAATCATGGTCAGCAACAGTGACTGCTGATCGAGAAGTTGACTTAGAGAAAATTCTTCATCAGGATGCGGAATCTAAAGTTAGTCCCCTCTTGCTCACAATAGCTAATACGCCGAGTTTGACAACTGACAAGATGGGTTAGAAAAGCGAAAGAGGCTCGAGACTATGGGTCAGCTCGATCACTTCTCCACGCTCAGGCACCATAAGTGGTCTGCCTTCTCTGTTACAGGATTTCACTGCCTCAAACTCGAGCACATTCAGGTATCGCTACTTAGAGATCCAATCACCATATCACGCCAGTCATCTGTTCTCATCAAACCGGGCCCAAAAAATTGTACAATTGGTTTTAGGAGGTAGTTCTCCGTATTTTGCAGCCCTCAGGCCTCAGATACCATTCGTATCTTGCGCAACTGGTCAGGTCGCCAATGTACCCGACTTTCAGCATCTCCTTCAGCTCGTTGTTGATGATGCCTTGCGCTCTCCGATCAGATGGGATGCCGCGATTTCGTCATACAGCACACTTCTCAAACATATTCTTGTCAAAGAATGTAAAATCATCAACTTTTCCAGCGGAGCCGCTACCATGATATCCTCGAGGCTGACTAACGATCTGGGGATTCAAGTTCAAGTCATTGAAGCATCAATGACAACGAAGCACCACCAGCAACCGAGCTTCGGTACAGGACGCTTTGATCAGTCAAAAATTGCCATCGTTGGCTATTCGGGCCGCTTTCCCTCGGCTGCTTCCAATGACGCTTTTTGGGAGTTGTTGAAAGCTGGGCGTGATGTACACCAGGAGATTCCGCCAAGTCGATTCAACTGGGAAACGCACTATGATCCATCAGGCAAGAGAAAGAATACCAGCCGTGTCAAATATGGTTGTTTCATTGACGAACCTGGCCTTTTTGATGCTCGATTTTTCAAAATGTCGCCCAAGGAAGCTGAGAATACGGACCCGGCCCAACGTTTGGCAATCACAACCGCTTATGAAGCAATGGAAATGGCAGGCATGGTCCCTAATCGAACACCAAGCACTCAGAGTGATCGAATTGGAGTCTTTTTCGGTACAACCAGCGACGACTGGAGAGAAGTCAACAGCGGACAGGATGTTGGCACCTACTTTATTCCTGGTGGAAATCGCGCTTTTGTTCCTGGTCGAATCAGCTACTTCTTCGGTTTCTCCGGTCCTAGTATAAGCATTGACACGGCATGTTCCTCAAGCTTTGCAGCAATTCAGACTGCCTGCGGTTACCTATGGAGGGGTGAATGCGATACTACCGTTGCTGGAGGTACGAATGTATTGACCAACCCGGACAATTTTGCTGGCCTGGACCGTGGTCATTTCCTTTCTACAACCGGTGTGTCCTCCTCAAGCTGAACGACCCATCGTTCATTAATGGTTAATCGTTTCACTGACAACATATCTAGGGAACTGCAATGCATTCGATGATGATGCTAGCGGCTACTGCCGTTCCGAGGCTGTTGCAACTGTGATTTTGAAACGCCTTGAAGATGCTGTGGCTGATCATGACCCTATATTTGGAGTGATTGCAGGCACCAACACAAACCATTGTGGCAATGCCGACAGCATCACCCGCCCACACGAAGGAGATCAAGCGAGTGTTTTCAACAGCATTATTCGCCATGCAAATATTGACCCGTTGGATGTGAGCTACGTAGAGATGCACGGCACTGGAACTCAAGCGGGCGACGCTACAGAGATGAACTCCGTGTTGTCGGTTTTCGCGAAGGACTATCAGAGAATACAAGGCCCGAAAGATCGTCCTTTGTTCCTGGGCTCAGCCAAAGCCAACATAGGCCACGCCGAGTCAGCTTCGGGTGTATCCTCTCTCATCAAAGTGCTGCTGATGATGAAGCACAATGAGATTCCTCTTCATTGTGGGATCAAGACGAAGATCAACCACAACTATCCGCTGGACCTGGCGGAACGGGGAGTTCATATCGCCTCTCGAACTGTCCCGTGGTTACGAGGGGACTCAAATTCGAACAAACGGGTGACGTTCTTAAACAATTTTAGTGCTGCTGGTGGCAATACTGCAATTCTGCTTGAGGATGCGCCAGCTCTCACATCGAACGCCAACATCTCGGTGGATCAACGGTCGACGCATGTGGTGACGATATCGGGCAAATCCCCTGACTCTCTTCTGAGCAACATGGACGCCATAGCTTCATTTCTCGAAAACAAAGGCAGCAACATTTCACTTCCAGCACTTGCGTATACAACCACGGCACGGCGAATGCACTATAACTACCGTTTTGCGGCACGAGGATCAGATATTATGTCAATATTCTCGGCCCTCAAGGCTGGTATTCAAGAACTAGGCGCAAAAAGATGCAGCTTGAAGCCTGTGCCCATCCTGAAGAGACCAAATCCAAGCACCATTTTTGTGTTTTCAGGCCAGGGGACGCTCTATAGCGAGCTTGCGAAGTCACTTTTTACAACCAATGTCTTCTTCCAAGAGAGTCTACTTCATCTCAGTACCCTTGCGCAGGCTCAGGGGTTTCCAGATTTCCTTGGAATTATTGACGGCACACTCGACAGCAACGTGGCCGGTGCGGTGGCTACACAACTAGCGTTGGTGTGCGTACAAATCGGCCTGACAGATCTCTGGAACAGCTGGGGCATATCTCCCACCGCCGCAATCGGCCATAGCCTGGGAGAATATGCTGCATTCTATGCTGCTGGTGTCCTCAGCGCTGCCGACACCATTTACCTCGTTGGGACTCGTGCTTGGCTACTCGAGAAACATTGCACCCCAGGCACACATTCCATGCTCGCAATACAAGGCTCACTGGAGGCGGTTTCCCAGCTACTTCAAGATAGCGACAAGAAACGCAACTGCGAGATAGCATGCGTCAACTCACCAAAGGCTCATGTCGTTGCAGGACCCAAGGACTGCATCTCCCGGGTTGCCGCCGCGGCAAGTGCATCAGGTATCCAGAACACTATTTTAGACATCCCATTTGCTTTCCATTCGACCCAGATCAAGCCTATCCTCAATGCATTTGAGCAGGCAGCAACGCAGGCCGTCGTCTTCCGCCCTAGCAGAATTCCATACCTCTCACCGCTACAAGCTCGAGCTATTCCTGCGGGAGACGGGTTCACGCTAAATGCCTCATATCTGACAGCGGCATGTCGGGCCAAAGTAGATTTTGTTGGAGCTCTGCGTACGATCATTGCAAGTCCACACTTGAACCTTGGCAGTTTGGAAACCGTCCAGTGGCTTGAAATCGGATCTCACCCGATATGTTGTGACATGGTGAAGGGTACCTTTGAGCCAAAATCAGTTCACACTCATGCAACGCTTCGCCGAGGGGTAGATGCCTACAAAATCATAACAGCGACTGCCCAACAACTTTACCTATCTGGCATCAACATGGAATGGAACGAGTACCATCGGGATTTCGCAGCGTCACAAGAAGTCCTCCAGCTTCCCTCTTATAGGTGGGACTTGAAAAACTATTGGATCCAGTATCGCAACGATTTTTGCCTTACAAAAGGTGACGGTCCAGGACTCCCAGCTTCGGTCCAGAAAAATGATCGACCAGCTAATGCGCCGAAGTACATCTCACCGTGCGCTCAACGCGTGGTCGAAGAGCAACATGGTGCGGATGAGTCCTCGATATTGGTAGAGTCCGACATCTTCGATGGTCGTCTTATACCAATCCTCCAGGGACACAGAGTGAATGGGGCGGCTCTTTGTCCCTCTGTAAGTCATTGTCGCCCACAACTCTGTCACGTTGTGATTGCTGACTTCAAACACAGTCAATGTATGCGGATGTGGCTCTTACAATGGCTGAATATCTTCTGCGTCAATCTCCCGAATCTGACCAAGCCCGCGACCCTGGCTTCGAGATTGTCAATACGAAGATTGACAACCCCTTAATTGCCCACCCGTCAGAGACTACACATCGTATCGGCATCAAAGCGCTAG
Source organism: Cladophialophora bantiana CBS 173.52 (assembly GCF_000835475.1). Taxonomy (NCBI): domain Eukaryota; kingdom Fungi; phylum Ascomycota; class Eurotiomycetes; order Chaetothyriales; family Herpotrichiellaceae; genus Cladophialophora; species Cladophialophora bantiana. The sequence goes on from NW_015971598.1 coordinate 404,889, forward strand.
CACGATGGCGTGCAGGTGTTATACAAATTGCGATTTTCTCTCTAAAAGAAGAGTACGAGCCTTCTAAAATGCATGCCACGCTTGACGTCCAGATTGCGCCCAAACAAGATTGGATCTCCGCTTGGAATCGCACTGCGCACCTCATCAACGCCCGCATCGATAGCCTTCACCACAGTGTCTACGACAGCAAGGGCAACAGCGAATGCAATCGTATGAAGCGGCGATTGGTCTACCGACTCTTCAGTGCGCTAGTCCAATACAAGGACGAATACCAGGGCATGTCGGAGGTGATTATCAACAGCGAACACCTGGAGGCGACCGCGGAAGTCAATTTCCAAGTTGGAAAGTCCGATTTCCACCTTGATCCTCGGTGGATCGATAGCTTGGGCCAAGTTGCTGGCTTCATCATGAATGCTAATGACACTCTGGATCTGCGGGACCGGGTTTTCATCAATCATGGCTGGCAACGCATTCGATTTGCAGAAAAACTGGATGCGACGAAAACCTATCGCGCCTATAACCGGATGCACCTGATAGAAAAGGAGTCATATGCTGGTGACACGTATATCTTGGATGGTGATCGCATCGTGGCCGTCTATGAAGGTGTGCGGTTCAAAGGAATTCCAAGACAACTCCTCGATCGCATCCTTCCGCCTGCATCAAATCTGGGATCAAGCACAAAAAATCAGGCCAAGAACAGTGGTCCACATCCCTCCAATCATCTTTACCCTACTCCAGCGCTCCTTGACTCGACCTCGGAAAGAGCGCCAGAAGCTCCTCGCAGCATCCGCACCTCTGTGCCTTCTGCTGGGCCTTTTGAAAAGATGCTTAGCATTATTGTCCAAGAAGTCGGCGTCGATCCTAGGGAGTTGACCGCTACCATGGACTTTGCAGAGCTTGGAGTCGATTCTCTACTATCACTTACGATCATTGCAAAAGCTCGCGACGAACTCGGCCTTGAACTATCATCTTCGCTCTTCGTCGAGTGCGCAACAGTTCAGGACTTACAAATGTTCCTTAAGGGGCTAGAGCAAAGGGATCTGGCATCGACGAGCCAACCTGGTTCTTGCGCGTCCAGTACCTACGGCTCAGACTCGGGACCCTCTTCTTCCTCGACTCCTCTGACGATTCCAACGACCCCCCGAAAGTCTTTTGAACTATCAGGGTCGCAAGAGAGGCTGTCCACACGTCTGCGAGTAGCAGCAGTCTTGCAAAAGATTGTGGCGGAAGAAACTGGCATCCCGGACGTGCAACCTTCGGCGAGCCTCGCCGAAATCGGAGTTGATTCTCTGCTCGGACTCACGATGAGCAGCCGCCTACAGGAAGAACTTGGGATAACTGTCACGAGTAGCATATTCCTGGAGCACGAAACGCTGCAGAGCCTCGAAAAGGCACTTTGCGATGCCGCTGGGTCGAGAGACGCGGAGCACAAAGGGCAGGCCGGCGCAGGAGCCACCGCACAGACCCGTGCAAAGCACGCTGACCATGCTGATGCCGCTGTAGCTGCTCGTCCCAGCATTGTGGACTCCGCTACAATGAGAGTCGGTGAGCACTTACAATCTCTGTCCTCTCTACCCAGCGCAACCTCCGTCCTTCTGTCAGGATCACCGCATCAGGCCAAGCAAGCCTTATTTCTGTTTCCAGACGGTTCTGGCTCGGCTTCGTCGTACATCGCTCTCGCTGAGGCCATGAACTCTAAGGACGTTGCTGTTTACGGTTTAAATTGCCCTTGGCGAAAGACGGCGGCTGAGATGATCCGTCTTGGCATCGACATGGGCGCAATGATCGACAGATATATCGTGGAGGTGGAGCGCCTTGTGCAGGAGCTACCCCGCGGGCTGTCGATCAGCGTGGGCGGCTGGTCAGCGGGCGGGATTCTCGCGGCCGAAGCAGCAACATACCTCATGCAACGAACACGACTCCATGTTCACAGCCTTGTTCTGCTCGACTCGCCGAACCCGATTGGTCTCCAAAATCCGCCAGCAAGGATGTACGATTTCTTTGACTCTCTCGGCATCTTTGGCTATGGAGGCAGAACGCCAACCTGGCTACGAGCCCATTTCGATGCATTTCTCCGCATCCTCGACAAGTACGAGCCTCGACCACTTCTCCAGGCCCCGAAGGCATTGATCATCTATGCTCGCGATGGTGTCAGTAAGGGTATCGCAGGACCGAGGATGCAGACATTCCCGGATGATCCGAGGGAGATGCTCTGGCTGCTGAATGACCGTGAGGATTTCTCTGCCGAGGGCTGGTCGACGGTGCTGGGGGGCCAGAAGTTACGAGTGGCGGTGATGGACGACGTCAATCATTTCAGTTTGATGGACAAAGGCCCGGGCATGGTTAGAATGGCATCTATTGTGGGCAATTTCCTTGCGGAGTTACCTTCATTTAAAGGGTAGTAGGGCATATATATCACTAGTGGCGTACAGGAGGAAATCTTTGGCACCAGCGAGTGAGCAGGACGTAGAATTTAGACTTTGATCACCAAATATGCAACAACAAGCTGTCATATTCGAATCATCGATCGACTTTCGTTCTCAAGCACGACGTCATGCCGGTCAATGAGGCACTGCCCGACCACTTTTGTATAGGAGAAATGACATTCGGTGTGCAAGTAACGCGTGGAAGCGGAAGCATAGCCAAACTTATGTAGAAAGTCTTAACTTCCCTCTGCCTTATTGTTTCTGCTGGACGGCCAAATTCCTCAAATGTTGAAATAATTCGCGAGTTCCTCCTCGACTCCACAACGGGATATCGCTGTTGCAATCCTCGGATAGCTAATTAGAGTGTCGGGGACCTCCCCTAACAAAATATATTCACTCTCTTCTGAAAACTCGTTCCCATTTGACATCCACCAAAGCGCATCATTTTACAAGTCAAACGTCCCGGAGAGAAGCTGTAAAGGGGAGTCGTTCGTCCCTCAAACTGCTAATTCCACTGTTTTCCGCTCCACAGACGGCCCGTAGTCCACAACCAGTAATCTCGGCCCTTGATCAGCCACACGGCCCAGCTTGGCGCCTGGTAGCCCATCATGGCGCCGACCCCTTTCTTCGTCCCAATCGGCACCAGTTGGGTCTCTCGCGTGTCCTCCTTGAAATTGGCATCCTGTGCAGCCGCCCGGGACTTCGCGCTCGAGTTCAGGAGAAGGTCGCGCTTGATATTCGCCGCGAGGACGGGTATTTGTGACAAAATGTTGTGGATGGCCGGGCGAGCCGCATTGGAGACGTCGCCGAGGGCGTAGACGAACGGGCCGGCGTCATCGACCCGGAGCGTAGTGGCGTTGGTTTTCACCCGGCCATCAGATGCGAGGAGGGGTTGTGGGACGAAAGAGGTGTTGGGCGTGGTGCCAAAGGCTGGAATGTACAGGTCGGCAGTCAATTTCTGATCGGAAGAGAGACTTATCGTCGCAGGCGTTGTAAGTTGGTCGATTGTAAGTCCCACATTGTCCGGGATGACTGACTGGACTTTCACATTGTTGATGACGGTCACGCCGACTTTGGCGAGCAGGTGCTCGGCCTGTCTGCCAATCTTGGGGCGGAGCTGCGGAAGAATGGTATCTCGCGCGTTGATGACTGTAATGGGAACTTTTGGATTTTCGAGCTTCGAGCTGAACCATCCGGCTCGACCGTTAAGGTACTCCCCTAGCTCCCCAGCAGTTTCGACACCCGATGGACCTCCACCGCCAATCACAATGCTTTTTGCCTGTGGCAATGCTTTACGGAAGTCAGCCCAGCGGGCTCGAAGCTCGCTGGCATCTCCTGAAAGACCGAGCAACGGCGATTTTGACGTAGCACCAGTCGCGATCACAAGAGCATAGTAGTGGAGAATCTCGTCGGTCCCTTCATGTCGCCGAATCGATACAACATGCTCCTGGTGGTCTAGCTTGGTTGCTATGCCATGAATGAACTTGAAGCTGCCCGTTGGATACTGTTCGAATTGTTTGACGATGTCGACGAACAGCTTCTCTTGGGGAAGCATCCGGTCGGAAATCATGGCTCGCGGGCAGGCCGGGCGACACATGACTTGGGTCGACGGGCTGATGAGGACAACTTCATAGCTGGTGTTATCGGGCAGGTCGGGGATGGCATGCTTGAGGAGCTGGTGTGCGACTGAGACGCCACCATAAGAGCCTCCGAGGATTATGATCTGTTTCTTCGGGGTATTTTGGCTTGATGCCATGGTCGACAATCGCAGGCTGCTGCAAGGCGTACGGATCTGGGGCCGGTGTTGGAGCCGCGAATACAGCACACAGACAAGCAGTGTTTTGTCAGGAAATCAGGCTCGGAGACCTGGTGCGATCTGGACGTGAACAATGGATGAATGGCCACCAGGGCAATTCCTGTGCCACGGAGTTTTGCCGTGCCTCTGGATAGAAGGTTGACCGATCATCCTGATATCACTTGCATTTCCACCCCTGAAGGATCAACGGCGCTAGTTACTTTCCATGGATTCGGTAAACGCTCAATCATACGGAGTATCTGTGTTTTCCGCGGATGGTTCCCGGAAGAATTTCACACATTAGATTAATCCTCCAGGATCAGGGTAATAGCACGTTTTCAATACCAGACGTCAGTACGCGCCCGCCCGTCGGCCGTTGCTTTATTTGACCATTCGCCAGATACGTTCGGAGCTGATTGGAAAAGAGAGGCCGAGGCCGCGGAACGGCGCGATCAATTTCCGGCCGGGCTGAGGTGAGCGGCGCTGTCCGAAACGACTTGATACAGCCATCAGATGCTGCATCCTGTACATACACTCTAGGAATTCATCCCGCAGATAGGGCTCTCTGGGCCTCCAAATGTGGACTCTAGCTGGGTGCATGTGAAAAAGAACATAGGGGTTACGGCGAACACGCTAGTGCTTATTATCTTCGTTATCAATCACCGTATGAGACTCTGAAAACATTACTCGGTACAAGGTACTTGTCCCAGTATTATGAATCCGGAACAGGGCTGGCCCTACCCAGTATACTTATAGCCACTCGGTGCTCACAAGGCCACCAAAGCTAGGCCTGCCCCCGCCGCAGCCAATCAAGAGCCAACAATAAGAGGGATCCCTCTTGCCAGAACGAGATCCTTCCTATTGTGCACACAAGGTGCCCCGCAACATGAATGGACAGGTGGAGGGCTCGCAGAGCTGGCGCGAGGCCACCATAGGGCCCAGTGGCCTCAGCCAACTGGCTCCCATAACCGTTTTGGATGCTGAATGGGGTAGCGCTTTGTCGGTGGCTATGTTCGCTCACTCCTTGTTTAAGGAGACAGGTTGGTAGTAAACCGATACACTGGTACACCCCTTTTGCACCAGCGTCTTGCTTCTTCTACAGCTGCTTTCCAGGCACTTCACCCAGCGTACGATTGATCCCACTGCTCCAAGCTTGAGCAGAGTCGAAACAATGAAGGAAGATATGCATGTCATCGTAGTAGGCGCCGGTCAGTTCATGTTGGAAGAGGAGGCCCTTGAACGGCAAAAGCAAACTAACATGTGTTTCCTGGCAGGCATTACGGGGCTTCTCATCTGCCAAGGGCTGAAGAAAGTCAGTGGTTCATATCTTGCTGAGGATTCCTTGCTTGATGCAGGCAGTGCTAACAGAGTCTCTTCGTCTTCAGCTGGGTGTGCGGTATTCGATTTTCGAGAAGGAAGTGGCCCTCAACTACCGGAGCAATGAATGGACAATGGCGATACATTGGGCGATGCCGATGCTCAAAGAGCTCCTGCCGGCTGACTTGTATGCCAAAATCCCTGCCGTGTCTTGCAACCCCGCGGCTGGGATACATTCCGGGCTCTATCCCATCATCCACGCCGAGACTGGAGATATGATGATCGGCGTGCCGTTTGAGGATGGCCTCCGTGTTCCACGCAGCCGTATGCGAGCTCTCTGTGCAGAGGGCATTGATGTCCAGGTATGTGCCCTTCGTTGACGTGAGGTGAAAGAATACTCTTGTTCGTCTGAGGCGCTTGGTGCCCGTCCCTCATTCCATGCCCGTAAGCCTCACATTGGACAGGATCGACTAATGTTTTTATGTAGTATGGGAGATCCCTCGTAGATGTGACTTGCAATGACAGCGGCAACGGAGTGATCGCAACTTTTTCCGACGGCTCGATTGTCTCTGCAACCATGATCATTGGAGCCGATGGATCAAAGTCTCGGCTTCGTGAGATCTTGATGGGCAGCGCCGAAAAAGCTGCCGTGACCAAGTTCCCAATATTCCATACCAACATGACCGTCTGCTATGGCGATGAAGCCAAAGCCAGATATGTGCGACAAAGATTTCCAACCAGCTACTTGGCACTGAGCCAAAAGTCGTACCACGCATTTCAGTCGAGTACGTGGACGTGACGCGATGAAATTCCCACCCACTCTGTGGGCGACGCTAACTTAATCATTACCACAGTCTCGGGAATGCCAGACGGGCCCGATCACCCAGAGACTTGGACCTTCCACATGGCCATGGCCTGGCTTGGAGAGAATGACAACACCATGACTTACCCGGAACGACTAGCCCTCATCAAGTCCAACGCCAAAGACTTCGGTGAACCCGCTCGATCGGCTTTCATGTGGCTGCCTGATGACACCGAGGTACACAAAGCAGATATTAGCTATTGGATCAGTCAGCCCTGGAACAATCATCAGGGTCGTATGACATTGGCTGGAGACGCGGCACATCCGATGCCTCCTTGTAAGTCCCCCAATGAGACACATGTCAGCCTACCCCTCAGTGCTGATCACTCTGGCCATGCCATAGATCGAGGCCAGGGATTGAACCACTGTATCTGCGACATCTCACACCTGATGGACCACATGAAAGACGTGCTCCAAGAGAGGACAACTCTCAACAGCGCCGTCGCCGCATACGAAGCGGAAATGATTCCGCGGGGATCAGAAGAGGTCAGTGCCTCTGTGGAGAACGGCCTGATGCTTCATGATTGGAAAAGGGTCCAGGAGAGCCCTGTGTTCAAGCGTGGCTTCAAACCAATGGATGGCCACAGCAAAATCGAGGCTAATTTGGCAGCAGCAAAGGCATAGATGCTGTCACAATCTACAGTCTTGCTACTCTTACAGCGGGGCGTAAAATGAGATGGTCGAAGCTGAGCGATGAATCCTTTGTTAGATAGATTCCTTGACCGTCGTATTTTCCGAGATACTGCGCGCTTCGTTGACGAGGAAGAGTATATGTTTATCAAACTACCAACAACATGGGCCTACGATGAGATTAATCTTGGTAATTAGCGCGACTTTCTCGTATTCCCAAGTTTGCCAGTGCATTGGTCAGTCCGAAGGCCATATAGAGTGTGTACCCTTGCCGAGAAGAGCTAAATTCGCTTGCAGTATCAAATTGTGAATAGTCCAATGCTTTCGCTTCTTGGCTCTACCACCTTGAGACGCCCATTCAAAAGTGTCGATGATCCGACACGACGGAGGCCGGTAATTTCCCGAGACACGACCCTCTTCCGTTCTGTTGTGTCCTCGAGTGTGAGTAGACTCGTTGCCTTTGATTTTCTTCTGCGCTGACGTCTAACTAGAGGTTAAGCGTATCTAGCTTGCTCTATGTCCATGGATAGCTTTGAGGGTGCTAGGGATGATATGCTAGGCGCCCCACTGTGACGGCTTAAACTAATGGCTTGTGCGCTGCCTGGTTTCTAGGCCAGAAGGAGAAAGTGCTTGTGTGTGGAAATCCTCATGGGCGTTCACATGAGTTTCAATAGCTTGCAGTACCCTCCAGGTCAGATCGGCAAGGTAGACAACTCGGTGTCACAGAGTGCCGATCCATTCATTCCTCACGAGATCCCATCTCGATCTCCACCCCGTCATAATCCGTGGCGACAGTGTAGGGCAGAATGCGTTCAACTCATCTATGTTGACTTTTCCTCACCATTGTGCACGAAATTCAAAGCGTCGACATGAATCATTTGGTCGAGGCACCGATGTGACGTCCGCTCTTCAAGAATGGTTCTTTATAGGTAAGGAGTATAATTGGTCGACCGGCGAGCGGAGCTTTTGTATCTATCCACACTACAATCTAGGTGCTCCGACGCACCAAATGCCATCTGACGAGAGTCCAAGTCTAGAGTGTATATCTGAATTGCGGATTCTGTAGTATTCGGACGTGGAGGAATCAGTACTTCGGTCCAACTTCTCCAAGTACAACATAGAGCAGGGTGGAAATAATCGAATTTAATTTCAAAGGACGCGACAAAACAGAGAGAGTGGAGGGATAGCGGGAGTGAAATAAGAGAACAATGAGTGATGCATACCTTCTTGTCCGTCAAATCATCCTCGTATGCATGCTCGAACGCCTCCATTGTGCCCGCTTTATCCCGCTTCCTATTCTCCCAGACACAGATGAGGCGATACAGGATGGACAAACCGGCCGCCACTGCAGAGGTAATTATGACGGCGATGAAACCTGGTGCGTAGACGGGGGCGTCCTCGGGTTTGAAAAGGAGAGGCCCGACGAAGTTACCTGGGTCCAGACGTTAGTACATGAGTTTCTCCCTCTCAGGTGTAATGTAATATAAAAACACTGGGGTCAGCACGGGTATGGCTATGTGCCAGAAACGGGAAGAATATACCGAGACAATAGCCCACAAAAATGCCTGAACTCGCCAAGCTCCTCTTCGTATACCCGGCAGTGTTGGCAATCTGCATGCCCATCAACACCGCATACCCGCCTCCAAAACTCGCCAGAATGTACGCTCCAAACAGCAACCCGCCAGTAGAACCCCTAGGCAACAACCAAAGCAAAAAACTGGCCAAGATGGTGCCCATCTCGCAAATAGTCACCAAATATGCTCTCATACCCGGAAACTTGTACGCAATATAAGGCGCCACCCATTCTATTGTCCCGATAATTGCGCCAGCCGGCATGACCAACAGCAACGAGTTCAGAGTGTTGAATCCGAAACTGGCAATGATAATCGGGGTAAAGGTCGATACTGGTCCATTCGCAATCATAATGAGGAATGCCATTGCGAAGACGATCCAGAACTTCACGTCGACCAGCAGTTCCCAGAGTTGTTCCTTTTTGAAATGTGTGTTGCGGACGCCCGCATTGTTGATCCGCAACCGGGCAACGGCGATATAGCGTTCACGCTCGTTGAAACCCCGAGCACGGATAGGGTCAGGAGGCATGAAAAAGAGGATGACCACGGACCAGATGATGGTGAGAGCTCCGGCGACCAAGTACATATATCGCCAGGGAGAGAGGGAGCCGTGGATGTGGCCGAGGCCGTAGTTAATCAGTGGGGAAACAATGGAGACGTAACCAGTGCAGCAGTACCAGGCACTTAATTCGAACAAACGTCAGTATCGACCATATACCAGCGACACATATGAACAGGGTGGAACTTACCCCATCCGCAGCGCCTGCTCGTTCTTCTTGTAAAACTGTCCAACGACCAACATGAACATCGGACTGATTCCGGACTCCAAGAAGCCCAAGAAAAACCGCTGAGCGTAGAGGCTCTGCCAATTATGGCACGCTGCAGTGCACATCAAGCATATCCCCCAGACACAGACGATACCAGAGGCGACGCGTTCAATGGGAAAACGTTGTGCCATGACGATGGCCGGGTATGCACCGACGATGAAGCCCAGATAGAAGATCGCGGCCGAGAAAGAATAGCGGTTGCCAACTTCGAGGTTGAGATCGGTGCGGAGGCCAAAGAGTGCCTGTAGACATGAGATTGAGTACGAGAAGATCAAGTCGAACGATATATTGAGTCGTCCCACATACCGCTTGCGAGAGCATGGCCTTGTCATAATACTGCAACCCGTACGTAGCGCAGAGGATGGGAAGCAACCTCCGATCGATTTTCCTCTGAACCTTCTTTTCCTCTTTCTCATCCCATGTTTCTTCTCCGGTGTAAGCAACAAGGACTTTCATAGCCTCATCGTTGTGTAGAGTGTCCACTGTTATGGACTTTTTAAGCTCAGTCACACCGTCACCCGGACTTTTGGGTGCTGCTTCAGCCTGTATGGCTTCTGGTTTCTCCACGTCCGCCATGCCGCCTCAGAAAAACCTAGGGAGATAGTAATGGGTTTGTATCAGATAAACCGACTTCTGTTTATGAGAAAAACCGGAACAGGAAACTCCTCAGGAACGCAGATAATGGAAAACCCCCTAGACTTGGGGAAGCCCAACCAGTCCTTTAAAGCCTTCAGTCTGGATACTGTTCGGCAATCCATTTCTTCGGTTATCTGCGTTATTCGCCAAGTATCGACAGCTTCCATGTTCCGAGGATGTCTTGATCCAAACAAGAGTCGTTATGCGGGGGATGTTCCTGGTCCTTGGGGAAATGAAGTGCTGGCAGCAAATGTCAAGAAGAAGCTAAGGCTGGGCTTTATCCATATTTGCTGATCGACAGCCGAGCAATTGGTTGTTTGCGTGCGGGATTCCAATCCGATGACTTCGCCTAGGAGAGCCGCTGCTTGGCTTTCCCCACGTTTACCCGCGGCGAGGCGTCGCGCGTGGACACGGGGAACGTGCGGGGAAGCGCTGAGGATGTCGGCTCCGGTAAGATGGTAATGTGAACAGAATTTGCTGGAGGCTTGAAAAGGAGCAGCAGATAGAGGTATCGAGGAGAGTTTCGGCGGTTGCGTTTGACACCCCAGCGATTGGAGAGAAAAAAGGCTTGCCCAGAGCAAAAGTACCTCGTATTCGTGTCCTGCCGTCAGTACATATAACCGGGAAAACATGCTTTGCCCAATTGGGCATATAACCTCGGAAAAGTACACAAACTTTCCTGTGGAGACTGTGAACAAGAGGAACGGTGTTGTTTCTGTCCCCAGAGACTTTGCCGGCCTCAACTTACCTTTGCTCGTATATGGGTGGCGTTCGGAAGAGAGTGTCCGCAGATCAACGGCCTGGTTAGTCCATATTAGGACAAGCGAGAGAAGGCCAAGGAAACACATGCATTGTCATGAGTCAGTGACACTTCTTCCATGGGTGATATAGACAACCGTCCGGCTTGCAATATCCGCGAAGAGGCCTGATAGGAAAACAGCAGCGATCCACTGGAATGGCTTTGACGACCAGCAAGAGACTGAAAGATGCACCGGAAAGGAGAACCACATTGGCTTCGGGAGCACTGCAGAGCTTGCAACGCAGCATTGGAGCAACACCGGCCAGCTTGTTGCAGGCTGCAAGCGGCCGGGGCAACACCCACCGTGAATGATAGAAGTGCGACCTTTGAAAGGAGATATTCAACCATGATATAGAACTGAGACCAAAGAGAGAAAAGAGAAACAAGGAACATCGATGTTTATAAGTAAAGTGTGTGATTAGTGATTTGGGAAGAAATCTTGAAAAACATTCCTCACAAAATGACTTGGCAAGGGTGATGACGAGGCTGGCGTCCCTGATGGCAACCACTCAGCTTATTCCTCCTTTAGCCACCCGTCAATCAAACTATCAATCTTGTCTAGTGCTCTGGCAACTTCTCCTTACGTCTGCTTCTCTGTAAGTGCCGTGCCTACCTCTTAACTCCTACCTCTCCCTGACTTCGACCTGGCCATGTCTTTCTTCCTGTGAGAAGGTGCCAAAGGCCGTTTATGATTGAAAACTGGAGACAGAGATCCCGGCTTACGGATGTATCTCACCACGGCTGAATGCTCGTTTCGATGTGCCACCATCCAGGAACTGAAGCCTTGGCTCGTATTTTGGGGCCCACAGACTTGCCAGACGCTTTTGCTTGGTCTAATTGAACAAACACTTGTCGGAGAAGCGAACGTCGAGTCCGGGCCCGCGAAAATAGTAGAAATGACACCCTGGAGATCGTTTTATATAGGCAGGACTTTTCAGTTGTTGATCCTTCTGAGGGGAAATTCCGTCCGTGATCGTGTAAGACGTATCACTTTTTATGCTTTCGTGTACCCTGCCTCGTTTGTTAGCGTCGCGGAATCTTGCATAACTGTCACTCTTTCTCTACGCATACCTTGGAACCGACTTAATCCGCCTGTTTCACCTTCTCCAACTGGGCAGTCACTCCTTCTAGAGCCCCCTAAACAAAGCTATATCCTTCGTCCGCCCGTGGAGGGCGATGTGCAGCTGGCGCGTGAATATCTCGCGGACCAGGACTGAGGTGAGCTCAGATGATGTTTGAGAAACACAATAAGTTCCCCATGAGAATATCCTCGCACTTTGTGGCTGGCGATAAAGCCGAACGTATGAAGCTGTAGATACTGCAACGGATCTGCAAGGACAATCTGCATGTTTAGCTCTTCCGGGAATTGAAATCATCTTGAAACTCAACGTTGCTGTTTGATAAAATTCCACCTTCTTCGAGGTCCATTTCCATCCTTTCAGTGTCCCTTGAATTGGTTCTGGTGATTGCATCATGATCAATATTTTCGAATAATCGAATAGAAGATGCGAAAAGGCAACAAGGTACTCAGAGGAGGCTTTGATTTGTGTCGAAACCGCGGTCGAGAATGACATGGCGGATTTACCGAAGTCTTGCGAGAGAGGTCAGTATTAAATAGGGAGGCCATCTTGCTCTTTGCTTATGTGTTCCTATTGCTGATTCGGGGAAGGATAGATCGTACTGATGTGCTCAACACAATTCCTTTTACCATGACATGATAGTTCATGCACGCAGGAGAGCTCACCTTCCTTCCTATACCAAAGAAAACACCCGTTTACCCTGAGACAAAGAGTTGAGTCAGCTCTTTTACCGGGAGAATGGCTCAAAGGCTCATCGCGCTACCTCGATAATAAAACAAACAACCTAGATACCTTCACAGCAATCGGGACCAAGGAGTTCGGAAAGAGAATTGCCTCGATTTCATTCAACAGACCCTGACACGATGAAGCGTTTTCGGGTAATCCTGATCATAGAAAGGATTCATTGTCGTAAAAGATTTCAGTGGGCCGGGGTTGAGAAACGCCCGCAACAATCCTCATAGCGTAAATAGAAGGCCATAGGACATACAAGGAAACAGGTGGAGCTGTCTGATCCTCGGCTCTGCTGATTCAGAGTGCAGAAACTGGGACTATCCTCCTCATTGATACAACCAACTAACCCATTCGCAATATCACTAGCATAACAACGAGGAGCTCCCTGAATGTTGCTACCAAGATCTCCACTTGCCTCTAGGGGTAAGCTATCTAGGCCTGAGTTGTAAAATCTGGCGGCACCATAGAATGGTTGAGCGGGTTGACCGCTGTGCATGTAGATAGGTGATTCAAGAAGCTCTACAAGAGACCGGGGTCGGGAATGTATTCGTGGTTGTCTTAACCCGAACAAATCCATTAGATTCTTGCATGACAACCGCCAGAATGAACCTCGGATCCAAGCATGGCTAAGCGGCTACAGAGAGGATAGCAGCGTAGACCCGGCACGTTTCTTCATCGGAATTAGGTGCCACATTATAAGCACAGCGCTAGCCAATGAAGGTCCTCAAGTTGTTGAACTAGTAGTCAAAAGAAATCCAAACACTCATTTGTAGCCAGCCCTATACCGTAGAACCATCGCCGCCGAGCTGGTGATACGTCACCGGAATAGTCTCTCTGAAACCTTTGTAAACGACCTGCTCGGCAAGCTTTCCATTCACTTTGGGGAGCGCCGTTGGCGAGGGAGGAATCCGAATTGTTTGGCCGACTGAAAGTGCACTCCAGGTGACGGTGGGGTTGGCTGAATAATTGCGAAGAACGGGACGCTGACACTTGAAGTGATGCCCGAACCCATACCGCCAGATGCAACATTCCCATCCGAAACCGGAACCCATGTGGTCGTCTGGACTGGCTGCTGACGGGAGGGTGAGCTCATGGGCGCAGATGAAGATATGATCAGATATGACACCAGCGAACCTGTCAATGCTGTCGGCGCAGAACCTGCGAGAGATGAGAGTGCTGGCGTTGGATGAGGCGGAACTTCAACAGAGGACAAACCAACGGCGGGAAACGTAGTAGGGAGTGCCGAGAGGTCTCTTCCCGGAAGCGTCGAGGTTAGAGTCTGCTTGTTGCACTGGTCACTCGCATAATGAACGCGTTGTGCACCTAGGTCATTCCAGGATAGCATATTTGGATCGGTATCCGGCGAGCCCTTCAGGTCAAAATCATATCTTCCAGCTATAGCGAGCACCCTCTACTGGAGCAACGGCGCAATTGGCGCCTGCCATGGAGACAGGCGAACCGGTGAGAGCGAGGGGGCAGAGGAAGCTCGATAGACGGTTCATCTTGTTAATTTTGGTTGTGTGGGAGTTTCTGTTTCAGGCGCCAAGTGGAGGAGTCTGCTTTATTGTAGTGCTAGGATACTTGAAAAGCCCACGCCGAAGCGGTGATCTATAGAAAAGATAAGGGAAAAGATAGCTTAAGAAAATGAACGGCGACAGCTACGGTGTTGATAGTAGGTGTCATTCACGGCGTCTTTTACACTCATCGCAACGAGGGCAGCGTAGCACAAATAAATAGGAATCCACTCACTTTCAAATGTGCTCGCGCTGGAAGTGATCGATGTATTGTCATTTGATTAGGCGCCATATCGGCCTTTCATTTTACCTGGCCACAAGAGCTTCGCCTACTCGTGGGTTGTGGGCCATGAGTGCGGATTTGGTGGACGAGACAGACAATAATGTCAGTAGCAGCCCTGTGACAGATTGACAGGCATCATAATGTCGCAACCTTTTCGCCGACGGAGATGGTACATATCCAAGCTGTAGTCGTCATCATGTCAGATGCTGTCATTGCTCAACCACCCAGCTGTCCAAAAAGCTACCGATGCCTCTTTACAGAAGCTGTGGATCCGTGTACGAAATCTTTGCCTTGAAATGAGTAAACTCATAATCTTCGATAATCTGACCAAGCTCAGGCAACTCCAATTAGGTATATGAGGATAGCCCTGGCTCCAGATATCGTTGTTGATGAAGTATTGAAGTCCCTCTACGCCCAACGGTGGCGGATTTGTAAGGTAGCGGCATTCACAACACTATTATGTGTGGCGTTTTCCAACGACGTCCGAGGTGATCTGGGGGGTGGGAACACGAGATCCGCGGTTTGGGAGTACAAGATATCGATGCAAAAAGAGAAGGTGAACGAAATGAAGGGAGCTTGCAAAACCCATTTGTAGGTTCGGTCTGCGCGAGATAGAATCGGAATGGCGACGGATTGAACCCTCTTCTGGAATGATGTCCACAAGTCTCTAATCTCTATTTCCCGAGGTATTGTTACACCTGATCAGATAATTCTGCCGATTTCATTGGGCAAACTCGGCGTCGACCTCCTCGTAATAGTCGAAGAAGCCTTTGTATAATTGAACTCCGAGACCAGGATCGAGTGACCCCGTGGTTGCTCGGATAGAATGCATTGACAACTGCGGAATGCCACAGTCGATTGCGCGACAACCTAATCTTGAGCTTTAAACATCAAATCGGTTAGCATCTAGATCTAGACGTGGCTGGAGAGAGTCGTACCTAGTCATGGGCCCAATAGTGCCACCGCTTCGACTGTCATTGCGAATTTGAAATACTTGCAAGGTGCTACCACACTTTTCAGCGATCCGGGACATTAGGGCAGTCGAGACGCTGTCAGTTGTCATGTGCGCATTAGCATCCGCATGCACCACCACTCCAGTATTCAAGCGCGGCGAGTGATTCTCCAGGTATGCGTAAAGGAAGTTGGGATTGACTGCATGTGACACATCAGAAGAGACAAGGAACGAATTGGCCAGCGTCTGGTTGATGAGGTTGGGGCCACTGGAGCCATTCACCGCCTCACAGATCCTCGAGATGACACTCGGCATGAAGTTTGACCTTGCGCCTTGTCTCAAGAAGCTCCCAACTTCTTCATCGTCGAAGCACCCAACCATTTTGATGATCCCAGGGGAAGCGTCGTCAGAGGAAGACAGAAGCCCTTCAATGGCAGCAAAGCAGCAAAGCTTGTCATCAATCCTGCCTGCGAAGATGAACTCCTTGTCCAAACCACCAAGCTGGGCGGGCTGGATATCGAAGAGCTCTAGTTCCCAGTTGACGATGGAAGTATACTCGGTGACACCCAATTCTCCTGCAATCGCTCGCACGAGGCGTTCCGGTTGTCTTGCGACAAAGCTACCGGCAGGGAGTTTGAGGGAAGGGAGCTCCTTTCCTGATAGGTCTGAATTGTCAAGTCCAATAATTGGAACCATGTTGGTTTCGAGGTTAAAGGGCCCTTGAGCAGCTGCCCCAAAATGGGGTGCGAGGGTTGGTATCCTCGCAATGGGCCAGTCCAGTTTGACAAGCTTCTCCTCTATCAATCCGTCCTTGTTCTTTACAAGAACCTTGCCACCTATGCCCAGATCTCTATCCCACCAAGTCATGTTCATCGCTCCGCCGTAGGGTGCAACACCAAGTTGCACATACCCAACTTTTGTCTGCAGCTTTGGAACAGGCTTGACTTTTGCAGTGAGAGCATCGATATGACCGGCGACTATTCCGACACCATTTCCAGGCTTATACTCTTTCCCAACCGCAAAGGCAATGAACGCACTGCCGTTCCGCTTTGTATAGTATTTCCCGCCTGGCTCAATCTTCCACTGTTTACGTTCTGACAGATATACGTAGCCCGCCTTGGCTAGCTTGGCCGTGAAATGGTCGACAGCATGGAAGACGGTCGGATTCTGGGTCATAAAGTCCAGATAAGGTTGTGTATACCTTTCAGGGGAGAATTTTTCCTTCTGAGGACTAGGAGGTGTCGAGGACGATGGGTAGGCGGAGTGCTGGACCATTCGATCATAGCCCCTTGATACATGAAGTGGCATGTCTTCATGAATGGACGAGAAGAAGCCAGAAGACGTTTTGCGGACCATGATGAGATGCAGCTTGAGAGCAGGGAGTGGGATGAGACTGAAGGAACTTGTAAATCTATTCCGCGATGGGTTGATTTGTGGACAGATTTGGAAAAAGCGGCCAAGTTGCTGTGAATCATTCGCAGGAACAGATGGTGGCACGCGAGGGTTAGTGGGCACAGAGCTTGATCAGCTGCACAGCAACCTTATCGTGGCCGATAAGCTCTCACCACACTTGCGCTTATGTACTTGGTACCCAGTACGAGGTAGCTACCGCAGTACGGCTCACCAGGCCGCTAAGCGGGGCCAAGGGGCTCTAGGGGGCTTCTAGGCTACTACTCAGTAGGCTAACCCCAGCCTTGGGCCCCGCCATCGTATTGGCGCCGAGGGCTCACTAATTAGGCTTCCCCCACGCCATGTTTGGGGTGCCAACGTGACCACCCGTCATTGCCTTAGATGAGTTTCCTGCCGGACTTGCCGTGCAGGGCCCCTTTGGTGCATGTCCTTGCCTAGGCATGTGCTTTCGGTGCCCCAGTGCCGGTCCCTGATTGCTCACCTACCAAGTAGGTACACTATTGGAGCCGAATGATCATTTAGCGACATACCTACTAGGTAGTGAGGGAGGTACCTACACCCAGGTCAGTAGAAGCGGATCCTTCGGCTTGCTCCACTCCCGGATTCCTTCACACTTCACACCTTGGTGTAGCTAGCCGGCAGATGAAACCACCACCCACCTGTCCCCTTCTCTTTGCCTCATTCAGAAACTATATTCCTCTGTGACGTTCAACAAGCCTACAGTAGGACACCTGGATATGGTCCAACCTTCCGGGCGAATGTGATGTGAAACCACATTTACGGACCATGAGTCGACCACCGCGGAGCAAGGGATGCAAGCAATGCGTCCAGCGCCACATCAAGGTGGGTTTGCGACCTTCTGTTCCGAGCTTCCATATAGACTCCCCCGCCTCTCAGCTCTACGCAGAACGGAAAGAGGACTGGACTGATGTTTAGAGAGATTCTAGTGCGACGAAAGGTCGCCGATCTGTCAAGAATGCTCCCGACTTGGCTTGCAATGTTCTGGCCCCATTCAAGGAACAATCTTCCTGGACATGACTGAAAAGATCACACAAGGAAAAAATCGGAGACCCAGACTACTTGAGCAGCCTGCCGCCGTCAGAGACAACAGCAACTCACCCCGACCTCTCGTGACGATTATGAGCTCTCGTAGCACACCAGGCTCGAACCCGCCTTGCACAGAGGAGACCGACACACCGATCGAGGAAGGCCAAGCGTGGGTGAACAATGATGAACCAAACACTGCCGATTCCTGGAAAACCGCCACTGAGGAGAGTCCTTCTGCCACGTGTAAAACAGTCAAAGACAATATCTGGCCACCCTTCCTTGAATTGGCCCAACCCGAACAAGTCAACACGAACCTCCTCTTTGAGCAACACTTCGTTGGTCAATTTGTCCAGTCTGTCACTACAGCGCGCTTCCTTACGTACCCAGATTGCCCGCAATCGTGGTTCTTGGAGCTGCCCAACTTCCTGTCGATGGACGTCATGCCGTCATTGAAGTATGCCATCAGGGCTGCCGCTCTAGTCTATTTTGCAGTCGCACACCGCCACAAACAGGCCGAAATTGACGCCATGCGCTGGTATTCGGCCGGTCTAGAATGCCACCGTGCTACACTTCAACAATCTCGCACTCGAGCATCGGCCGAAAAGGGATCGGATGACAAATTCTCGAACTTGCTCCCATCTTACTTGGCCATTTGTGTGCCACTGCTGTTTCAATACTTTGAGACGA
This sequence comes from Cladophialophora bantiana CBS 173.52, assembly GCF_000835475.1. NCBI lineage: Eukaryota > Fungi > Ascomycota > Eurotiomycetes > Chaetothyriales > Herpotrichiellaceae > Cladophialophora > Cladophialophora bantiana. Next base: position 423,456 of record NW_015971598.1, read on the forward strand.
TGAAGGAAATTACAGCGGATATACGATCCGCGCATTATACGGCGGCCACCGAGATAATCCGAAGCAGAGGTCCCTTTGACTGTCGTGCTGGGATCGGACATCGAATATTTCGGTCAATGCGGCATTATGAAGTAAGGGTCCTTTGTGAATTATGTTCTGTCGCGGTTAGGGTTGATGTCTGACACTCGTGGTATAGGCCTTTCACTCTATCTGGCAGAATCGACCCTCGTGGTTCGACTCATCAGACTGGAGTACTATTCCCTTCACTGACCATCCTAAGATATTTCCGGACTTGCTCATTGATATCCTTCTCTCATTCTCTCGCGAACTGCATCTTCCCTCTCAGAAACCTGGCGAAACAATACGGGATTGCATTCGAAACCTATCCGTTCTGAGTGTAGACGCTAAGCTCCAAATCGAAAAGGATGTCTTAGTGCTCATGTCCAGGCTACAAAACTGGCAGTGGCATTTTTCACAAGCTAATGGCGTCTGGCTACAATTCCCTGACAGCCCTATTCCAACCACTACAGTGCCGTCCGAAAATGGGTGTCCACGAGAAATTGACACAAATATTACCTCGACCCAGGATCTATACCGCGACACTTTCACTTCATATTGCATCGCTGTGTATGGTGCCGCCATGATCATCCTTCATTCCATCCTCTTGGTCATTGCCGTGTCAAATCTCGCTCCTGTGGATTTTGACTCAATATCTCCAATTCCCCGTCACCGGTCAGTAATCGCCTCTTATTCAGCCTCAGTCCTACAGGTCGCAGTGTACCAAAGGCTGGTGAAACCCCACTGTGGTGACTCTGTACGCACGCTCTCTGCCGTTAAAGTCGTCGCAGCCCTAGCGGTGGAAGATCAACAGCGGCACCGAGCTTGCGAACTCGCATGCAGCTGGCGCTTTGGCACCACCGAACAAGATTCGTTTTCTCTGTCGAACTTCACTTGAAGGACACTCTTTGTGCCCTTTACCTGTTCCAGCAATTGGCTATAAGAGGCCTATGCGGACGTTCATTGGTTTTGGTTTTGAAACCCGGCAAGATTACATTCTCGGAAGAAAAAAAATTCCAGAAACGAACGCTACGGGGTCGGTATCGTTCATAAGCTGGCTAAGGTAGGCTTGGATTTCGCGGGATAGAACAGCCGGGGGAAATTGTGATTTACGAGCTGTCCGGAAAGGCAAAAACTCCCCTAGCAATCCATTCTTCTGTTCTCGTACTCACAGCGCAGATTGAGTCATGACAAGCTTGCCATCGAGGTAGGAATTTTCGATAGAGAAAAGAGAGAGGTCGTTCAACACCGACGGAGAGTCGGGTTAGTCCCAACATACAGACAACTCGTTGTGATCGAGGCAGGCGCACTGCAGGTTTTGTGAAAACCACTTTGAATGCAGAAAAGAAACGTCAGAGAGGAAGCCATGGTAACGTGTACAGCATACACGAGGTAAAAAAAAATTATGCCCTTGAGAAGATGCGGGGCACTTGAACTGCGACACAGAAGAAGACTTAAGCAACACCGCTGACACTTATATTAATTCATGGACCAGTAGGAATGAATTACCAGGAAGGCCAAGTTCTGGCTGTGAACGGATAAAAAGCGACTTGGTTCCCTCCCGGGTCGAACCCCGATACGGGCAAGCTTTGACAGGAGTTTGAGACACCGAGTATCCTAGCATGAGAATTGCATTGCCAGTTTGGTCACAACTTCTTGCCTACTTCTTGATGAGTTGTATATTTGATCCATGCACAAGTATTATTCCGTGCATGGTGTACACACTTGTTTGCATACGGACATAATCGTCCTGTAGGGAATCACATACTTCCATTAGTAGCGAGTTGACGCACAATGCCCCCCACCACAAGAAAAGAGCGGGGGCAGGTCAAGGACACTTAAAATGTGGGTCGGGATAATTTCCCGAAACGGATAAGTATTCTAGGCACATATTAGGTAATAGCCTCGAAAGGGGTGTGAAAAGAAAAGGGTGGGACTTTCTCTCTGTCTTGAAACGATGACGATGGCGAGCTCGCTAAGTACATCTCCCCTGCTCGCGTACACAAGAAATCCCCCAACGCTCGGTCCACACTCTGGATTGAGTCCAATAGCAAACGACGCAGGACAAGGAAGAGCAAGACCAAGAATCAAGTGTCCTTCCTCCCTCTGAGGATAATGTTGACCGGGGTACACAATAAGTTATCTATTTGCCCTATTGGGTAGCTTGACTCTTACAGTCATATTCGTGCGGCGTCGTAAGACGGGATAAGAGACGGAGAATCCGAAAATGGTGGTTGAATTTTTCCGCGAAGAAATTGCCATTTCGGGATGGAAGTGGAGAGATGGTCGCCTGAATCCTGGGTGTTGAACAATTAGCTGGAAGTATTAGTCTTCAGTGATGTGCTCTGTCTCTCTCTTTCTATCTCTCTCTTTGTGTGTGTACAAGGAGTATGTACCTAAGCATGTAATCAATGATAGCGTGGCTGAGAGCCCATAACCTTGTGGAGAAAAAAGACACTGAACACACCTTGCCACCTTTTTCTACGTGGCTATCTTTATTTAGTCACATGATATAGTTGAAGAAAATTACCTATGAGCTCTGCGTTGTCTGACGACTTACGTCCATGTTGCCTCTGTGGAAAGGATCGACGGCATGACAGAATTAGATGTGCGATTGCCTGTCTTACTCCTCCGCGTGGCGCAAGAACCTTGGCGCCTGGTTCCCACCCCACTCCTCGGCCTGCGACTTCCCATTCGGATCGTAGTATGGCTTGCCGCCGATGACAGCGACACGACGGCCCTTGCGCTCGGCGGGCCAGTGGTCCCAGATGGCTTGGTGCTGGACGGCGCGATTGTCCCAGATGGCCACCGAATGGGCCTCCCAGTGAAGTCGGATCTGGAATTCGGGCGACTTCTCAATGTGCTGTGCCAGCATACGCAGGATGTGTTCCGACTCCAGTGGAGAGTGGCCGCCCAGGTGGACCGCGCAGGCCTCGTTGGTGAACAGCATCTGCCACCCCGTCACCGGGTGTGTCCTGATAACCGGATGGGAGCAGGCGGTGTTTCGGCCCTGCTCCAAGTTCCCGCGGTACTTTCTGGTGCCACGGCGAGTGACGGCAGTCTTGCCCTCCAGAAACTTCTTCATGGGCGGGGAGAGTTTGTCATATGCAGCATACATATTGGCGTACAAGGTATCGCCGCCGCTTGCTGGAACCTTTTCCATGTACAGGATGGAGTATCCTGGTGGGTAGGGCTCCTCGCACATGTCTGAGTGCCATGCCTCGCCGGGAGCAAATTTGGAGTCCTTGTCAGCGGCTATGGGAAGCAAGGCAGGATGCAGTCCTTTGGAAAATGGATGATTCGTTTCCTGAAGGTCGCCAAGACGCCGCGCGAATGCGAGGTGGTCATCGACGCCAAGCTGCTGGTCACGGAAGACGACGACACCCCGGGTGGAAACGAAGGCGGCAAGATCTTCGACCTGATCATTGGTGAGGTCCTTGAGTTGAACATCACGCAGCTCCGTCCCGAGGTTGGGGCTCAAGTCCTTACGCTTGGCTTTGTCAAGGAGACGAGAGAATTTAGGATCCGCTGTCAATCCAACAATGCGAGGTTCTCCAACGAGCTCTTTGTAGCCAGCAGCCAATTCAAGAACGGTCGACTGTACGATTGAAGACGTAGCGGAGGGTGCCATGGTGTTATCTTCTCGGATCTGTGTTAATGATATGGCAAACAGGAAAACGTTGAATATGTATGCTGCTGTCGTGGTTTTCGAGGTGGTTGATATTCCTAGAGGTCAAGTGCAGGAACTCGGGGCCTTTATAGTTTTAGAAAGCTGTCGACCGCCGTGAAATCTACCCCTAATCGGTAGATACCCGGTCGGTGATCTCACTGCCTATCCTGCATATGCACGTAGCGGCCGAGGCTGAGAAGTAAGTCTGGTCTCTGCGGACTTAAGGTCTGGAACATGAACAGATTAGCCTTACATGATCCACCAGCGGCTGTTTCGCATGGGCAATGGAGGGGGCCATAGGTATGGTGTTTTCGGGATCTTCAGAATTGGTGTCGACTTAGTGACAGTCTCGCGTACAAGGGAAGATGCGAGGGAACTGTTGCAGCGGAGACATTCTTGGTTGCGCGGGAATTTCCTGAAACAGCATGGAATCTGAAATATCTCCACTTTTAGTGGGACCTACTGACCTACTGATACTCAGAAGACACCAAGCCCCAATTGCCAGTACCAAGTAGGCTCAGAAACATGAACCTGTATGCGGAGTGCATGCACTCAGTTTGGTGCTGGCCACCACATTGTCTAGCTATCCAGTGGCCTCGGCTTTTGCCAACCGGTAATTGCAAAGAGGCATCTCACTATATCCCCGGGCAGTCTCTAAAATCCGTCCAAGCTTTCTACTTCAATATCAAATACTAAGACGCCGCGTACAGACTCTATTTGGTGGCATATGCATCCATCTCTGCCGTTGCTCTCTCCAATTCATCTATCTCCGACCTGAAAACTGTAGACAACGTTATGCAGATTGATCAGGAGGGGATTTCACATAAGACGTCAAGTAGTGGGTATAGCACCTAATTTTCTTGTTGTCTTCGCGAATAGGTAGACCAAAAAAAGGACCATGTAGCTATTTCAGTCACCTGAGGCTCAGCAATTCCGTCAGGCTAGTACTGAGAGACACGAAAACCTTGGCGTGCCCTTAACTCCCATGTATTTCTGGATTTCCTGCAACATTTCTCAAGCTGGCTTAGCATTCGAACAGGTCCCCCAAATGACACTATATATCATTAGAAAAGGTATCCTTTAGAATACAACGGGGGATAATACACTAGAGTCAGATGGAATAGATATCTGAAATCCTGCGTCAAGAATGTGTGCCCAAAGATCCAACATAGAGAAGCCCAAGCAAGAATCTGGGCTAACTTCAACCCTCATCCCCAGGTTGTGCTGTAGATATAAAGAAGGCTTATTGGACCCATCAGAACACCAAGTCCTGTGTATTGTAGAGCCAAATTTACTGAGACTGCAAGAAACCCTACGCGGTTAGTAGCCCCCCTACATAAGAGAAAAAGCCTACGCTGAGGTATGTTCCTACCTTGGGGGTAGGCTTGATCACCTTCCAGCTGGCTAGCTTATGGCCTTGGTAGCCTGTGTCATACATAGACGAAAGTCACAGCCCTCTGAGATAGAGAATGACACGAATTCACAGAGCCTTGATCCTACCCCCTACGCACGTGGTTTGCCCACTCTCATTGTCAGTATGGGATCCCCACTGAGCAAGGAGAGAGCGCCCCCATGACCAGGAGACCGGCTTTGACTATAGAATTGGGTGAAGACAGCCAAGATGCGAAATCCACCGCTCTGGGCGGAAATCTAGTCGAAAGGGAAACGAGATCGTGAAGTTCACGTTCTTTCCTGTGTATTTCTTGAACTTGAGGGCCGTCTACGGAGGATATCGAGGCTAAGTCCTAACGGCCCCCCAAGGGCAAGGAGTTTTGTTGTGTCTCGACAAGAGCCCCGTATTCTCGAAGCCAAGATGAGAGATTGGCCGTTAAATCCTTGTGCAGCTTTTCCGCGTTCAGGGTCATTTATATGGGTTGCGTGCTCTAGAGACCTATGGAGCTTCAGGAAGCTGGTGTCGTAAAGCCACGTAAACCAACGGACCAACTGGAAGTTTCCACTCAAACTAATAACATCCAGCATTCGTATTGTTGCTCGTAAAATCAGAAGGAGTATTGCTCTAGTTCTTGCTCCCTGTTCTTGTATCTCGGGAAGGATGGGAATTCTTAGGGGTGGGCAGAACGTTTTCGAGCACAGATGTATGGAGTTCCGATAACATCGTATGGCAGAAGCCATTCAATCGTATCAGTAGTTCAGTTGGGCCCATAACTCTCAAATTTAAACTTGTCATAAGCTTGCGCACGGGTGTTTTGGCAGGATCACCTTTTACTCGCATGGAAGAGCTTGATCCAGTCGTCTGGTCATAAGACGATGATGGCTTGTCAAGTTCGCTGTGTGTTGCTCTGAAAATGCGGCATGAGCCATAATCGCAAATGATGGCTGGGTCTAGGTTCTCCGGAAGATCTGCTGAGTATGATCGTCTGTTTATCGCTTTATTATCATATGCGGAAACTTCGTGCTCTGTGCTTGAAAAGAATGGCTCATTTCACCCGACGTAGTAGATAAGGTTTCGGTACGAATGCGTTAGACTGTCGGCGACAAAAAGGAAGGGTTTGAGGCCGCCAAAAGCTCAGAGTGGAAGATTGTCGGTCGATACTTGCAAAGAGGGCATGAGTTCGATTTCCCTTTCCGCCTCTCCCCGAAACTGGTAATGGTCACTGCAAGCCACCGAGTTTTGGAGGACTAGGTCAGTCACACGTTTCTTGAAGCACCAGCTGCGACGCCACTGCTCATCTGTTTTCAGCTAGTGGTATATAGCCCAGCACAGAGGGGACTCGATGACGCTTTCCATGGACTGGAAGCCGAATTCTGCCGAGCGTGCGAAATTAAGAATACACAAAGAAAATATCGTGAGCAGTGTACAGCGTCGTCAAAACTTTGGATCATTGCTAACAGTTGTGTAGATTGCAATTCACAACTGGACCGGGGAGTGAGGCTTGCAAGACTCTTCGAGTGGGCATCGGGCCTGACTTCGCTGGCTGGCAATTGCAGTGATGTAGAAAAATTTGTGGGGCACTAAAATACCTCCAAACAACTTCCTGAGACTTTTGACAGCTTTCTGAAGCATGTCAAAGGACTTATTGTCCGAGTTAACGGAGGTGGCGCGTGCTTGAATCAGTATAGGGATCCGTCCGTCTGTTGGTGTGCAGGTAAGATAGTACGACGTAAAATTCGTGGCTTGCGGAGCTCTGTTCTGCCCCTGGGATTCAGCGTCAAGCTCGCCAGCAGCTTTCTTCCAGGGGCCGAACTTCGTGACCGGCGGCAGCCAACCTCTCTGGTTCGAGTATAACTCACGACCCGATCCGCCATTCCGAATGTTGTTCGTCCCACTAGCTGAACGTCTGAAGTATTCGTTCGCTTCTTTCTCCATAGCTCTCAAGTGGTCAGCCATGTGCTCAGGGTAATCGTCCCAGATGAGTGCCCAGCAAGTACAGAAGAGCCTAATTCAGATCATTCGATGCTTGAGTGGAGGCATTATTCACGGCAAGTTGCTTGTCGATTCCACCTTGGACGCAACCTCTGGATGTTGTGCTCGAGGCGTAGATTTAGACTTCTCGCTTCCAATGGCTTTTGTATTGGCATCTGATCTCGACTCACTCGCTGTGAGTGCGACAGGAAGATCAGCCTTGGGAGTGTTAGCGGCATGGATAGTACCCGAGGGCGTGACGTCTTTTGGATTGCATCCTTAATGGTATTTTGGGCTGGGGGGAGGGGGCGGGAGGGCATCGAGGCTTTTTGAAGACGATTCCGGCTTCCTAAGAACAGCATCTTTACAACGTCTGCATTTGGCTTGATTGCATTCGGGGCAACGTATCTTTAGAAGGTACGGTTGTTGGTGCTACCACACAGGCAACATATCCACACGTCTAACACTGAAGTTCATCGCGAGCTCCAAACTTCTCGGCTCACAACTTTTGGAGAAGGGGCAGCAGAGGAGGAATTGGCGTTTGAAGATCTCCTCAGCGGGAGGCTCTGATAAAAGAGAGAAGGAAGTCTAATAGATCGACGGTGAGGCTGAGAGTCAGGTAGAAAAGCACCAGGCGCACATCGAGATTCTCGCTGATCTATCGGCCAGCGGAGGATGTGCTGCTCCGTAAGGCGCATCGCATCACCTGATAGTCCAGTCATGGCGACCCGGCTATCCCCGAATGTGATAGGATGAGGAGGCGAGGACGGTACGAGCCATGCCGGAAGTGTTTCAAAATTCTGTGATATGTAATATGTTTCAGCTCCAGGATCCAGCCTCGAACGCGAAGGCGCGCTTCAATGAGTTTTGATGGCAGAGCTAGAACGCTTCTGAACGCAGCTATCACTCAAGGGAATGTAGGTCCTCAGCTGACATGTATGCGTATTGAGACAGCCAACCTCAACCCCAAACCGCACACTTGTATTCAGATATCGATCCACATCAGACCGAACAACTGCACGGCATGCCGTAACGTCTCAACATTCATGCCATTGCCTTCTATTCCAAGTCGTTTGTTCCAATCCTCGACCCGGTCAGTCTGCATTATGCAACAAACATTGTAATGCTCGCTCTGTTATCAGGGTTGTGCCATGCCGTAGAACGCAAACAATCTTCACTGCGGCGCTAAATATCATCAACATCCTCATCATCAGCCCCATCTGTCTTGACCTTTCTCGCCCTAGGAGTCGAGTCCAAATTCCTCATTTCGTACTCATCTCGCCCCGTGGACATGGCCACCGCATGTCTCGCCGTGGGATTCTCTTCTAAGAACTCTCTAAGCCGCTTCTTGCCTTCTTCGAGAGCTTGTTGAGATGCTGCATTCACCATCTTAATTATCGGGCCCCAGAGATTCAGAGTATAAGTGACATAAGCGGCGATGGCGAGGATGATAAGGAACATGAAGTAGAGGGGATTGCGAAGAACTGCTGTACTGTTAGTGATACACCTGAGACGAATTTCACGCGACTCACCAGCAACGATCTCGTTCCACCCCAGTGCCAGCAAAAGACCATAGAAATAAAGGGGCACCTGCGTCATACCACCAATCGCACTACGCTTGGCTTCGACATAAACTCCATCAGCAGCCTTCTTGAACCTAACAGTCAAGTCCTGCCGTTTGGCTTCATTGAGCACGGTCGTCTCCTCTTCCAGACTCTTTCCTTCCTCTTCGTCAACTCCTCCAATGGGAGTTAGATCCTCCTCATCAGCCGGAGTCGCTGCTGCTGGAGTTGGTCCGATCCACCGGTCAAGAGGTGGTGGAGCCCCCGTCTCGGAATGCCGGAAGCGAGCAAGGAGAGGTATCAGGGTCAATGTACTTTCTCGAGCGCGGGTGTAAATGCCCTCGATATCGTCTGTCGGGCGCCAAATCCGCGGAACGCCTGCCTCGTCATACCTGAATTTGTCCTCGAAGTTCTCTCGAAGCTTCAGCAAGAGATTACCTTCCATCATTTCTTCGTCAATCTTAGAACGCAGAACGCCCCAAGATTTCCTTCTAAGTCTCCAGATGCCGACTTCGACTTCCTCGGAGCTAGCGTCAAAGGAAGCAGCTCGGTCAGCGAAGCGCTTCTCAGCATCCTGCACAGTGGCCACAAACAAAGACCAGATACGGTCCCAGATTTCCTTCTCTGCCGGTCGATCTCCATGCTCGGGAGCACCGGATCCACCACGGCCAGATCCAAGCGCGTTGAACTCCAAGCCGACGCTGTCGTTGAGTTTGCTCCTGACCCATCTTTCGACCCTGGTTGCGAGTCGCCGCATTTCGTCCCGTCGTAGTTGGCCAGAAATCTTGTCTAGTTCTTTCTGGTAAAGGGCCATTTCTTGTTTGTAGTTCGACCATGGTAACCCTTCGATCGTGACTTCCTTCCCAACAGATCCAAATTTCTCGAGCGCGATCTTCTTTTGATCTTTCACTATTTCCGCAAAGTCATATGAAGCTCCTTTCTTTTGTCCAGCCTTGACAGCCGCGCTGACCGCATCGGAGAACTGTTGAACGCCTTCTTTGTGCGCGGCCGAAAGTTGCCCAGCGAAGAGCACCTTCAACCTGGTATCAATCTTGCTCTCCAGCTCCGTTCGTTTCCTTTGATAGACACCCTTGTGGTACCTGCTGGCCTCAGTCTCGAAATTCTTGATAGCTTCTGCTCGCGCTCCTCTCATGGCAGCCCCAAGTCCAGAAATGGCTTCGGCTCTACCCATTCTTGCTCCGTCTGCTTGCTGAGTCTCGAATGGCGTGATCGCCTCATCGAAAACGACCATGACCTCCCTCATAATCTCATCGCATCTGAATTGGGCTAGAAGTTCTTGCTGGGTCGGGAGGTCTAGATCCTTGTTGTTCACGATCTGATCCCAGATACCTTCTGCGTAATGGGAGAAGCCGTCCGCCGGTATTCGTCGGTGGTATTCTGGAAGGAAGATGCCACCATCAAATTCGCCTAATAATGCATCTCTTCGGCGGTCGCGTTGACCGTCCCTGAACCGTGTTGCCATCTTCGCCACCTCAGCCTTGAATTGATCCGGTTGATATAGCTTGTGTGGCAGGGCAGTGAAAGCAAAATCGAAGTAGTCGTCAATGCTGCTCTTCTCCAACCCGGGGGGCTTTGACAAGCTGGTCCATATCCTCCCCATGTCCTGCATCAGTGTGTTCCGCAAATTCTGCAATGGCGTCGTCCCAAGGAAGTCCCGAATGACAAAATATAACAAACTCCGAGAAGTGGACTTTCGGTCCTTGAGGAACAGCTGAAGGTTGACTTCAAAGACCGTCTTCAGCAGTCCCATATTGGCGCCCTGGTATAATCCGACCTGGTGCTCCCAGATATTGACCATGAGAACTTCGCTAGTCGCCAACGCAAATAAAGAACTCTTGCGCTCAAAGTCTTGGTCTTCTCCCCGTTCCCTACCATCGGTACCTTCGACGTCCATGACGAGGATATTATCCGCCATTTCTGACGTTGCCGATTTGTTCTTTGCCAGCCATATCCCTCTGGTAGTTTGTCGTCTTTCTGACTCGGACATGACGGAGAAATCGGTATCGAAGAGGGCATTTAGAAGTGTGGACTTGCCAGTCGACTGCGACCCGAAGACGGAGATGAGATGATAGTTGAATCCGGCATGAGAGACTCCAGTGTAACTGAGATACTTGGCCAGATCAGGGCTGCGACGAGTCAGCAAGATTTCATTGTCCAGGGCCCGGAGCCAGGGGACTTACTTGAATTGCTTATCCTCGTCGACGATTTGAACACCATGCTCAAAATTTGCCGTCCCATTCTGGCCTGCAGATGCAAAATGGCCATTAACTGACATCTTTTCTGGGGCAGTGTATGCTCGGTTGATTGGGAGAGGTCTATCGCGAGATGTCGAGGAGACTGGGGACTGTGGCGGCGACAAAGTCGAATGCGCCATGACGATGACGGTCCGTGATGGCGGTCGGATGATATATCCCTGCAAACAAAGCCTTGGTATTTGCTAGGGAGACATGGAAAAGAATAAGTGGTCGACACCACCTGTCAGGGGACTTGCGATGGTGTGCGGCCTGGATGCGGTCATGAAACAATTGGCAGATGATGGTGCCAGCCACTGCCACTGGTGCCACTGCCAGATGATCCTCCAGGTCTCCCTGGCCCAGTCCGGCTTACCTGCTGAGCAAAGCAAATCTCACCGACTAGAGCCTGTTAATCCCGGTGACACCTAAAAGATTATCCGTTCCGGACTCGGAGGGGTGTACTTGTACTTGTGGGGGGTCTCGGAGTGAGCGGTCCCTTCTGCCTGTTTCCCCAACGTCAACGTACTGTAAACTTCAGCCTTGTCCACGACGTTCCCAAGATCACTCACACTAAAATGTGCCTACTCGTTCACGGATAGAGACAGGACAGTGGAGCATCCAGCATGCTTCCTAGCCGTCACTCTGCGCCTAGAATTGTGACTCAGAAGGTGCGCTCTCGGAGACCGAACCTGATGTCCTCTTGAGACATTGCTGGTGCCGGAAGGTAGAAGGACACCTACTGAACTCACACCCATAGGCCTGTCGACGAGTCGGAAATTGCTGATACTGATGCAGAATATTGGCCGAAGATATCGGGAACGTTTTGGAAGTTACAGTTGTGCTCTGAAGTGGACGTCTTACTTTGAGTGGTCTGCGCAAGGCTGAACTCCCTGGCTAGCGAGACTTCCTAACACGACCAGCGCGACGAGCAGAATTCAACATGATTTCTGGCGCCGAGACAAGCATTTGCCCACGCCGAGAAGAGAAGTCTCAGAGTTCAAATAAGGCAGACTCATCAACTGCACCGTCTCGAATTTTTCGTTCACTTCTTACTGAACCAAGTGATACCGACGTGATCGGACACCCTTGAGCACCATTTTGTTGTCATCGTCAACTCCAGATATCTTCAGAGCGACAGTCTGAATCTCGTTGCTCTCCTTTCGAGGTCCACTTCTTGCAAAAATGCCTCCAAACAAGAAAAGGAACCGCCGCAACAAAGCCGCAACCCAGGGACAGACACAATCCGCTCAGGTCCCGAAGACCATCCCTTGTCATCGCTGCGGCGAAGAGATCATTGTCCCCAAAGCCTGCAAGCACGGCAAGAAACTCATCAACTGTCAGGGGACCGGTTGTACCACAGCCCACATCGACGAACATAACGCGAACTGTCGCCTTGCTGCTCCCTTCAGACCCTCCACTATGCCACAACGCATGCAAGGAACAAGCTCTGGAACAGCCGCTGGTCTGAGAGAACCTGAGCCAATTCCAGTCAAGTCTGATCTACTAGCCTCCACGCCTGATGCTCCGGTATATGGATCTTGGGTCACTGGACCACCAAATGGACGCCTTACCGATCTACTCAAGAGCTTCCCGTCCACTCGCACTGTTGCAATGGGACACCTATCGGAACAGCTTACAAGACTCAGGGCACACCGCGGCAAGCTTCCAAGATACATTCAGGGGGTCCCATTAGATGAGTGGTTTAATGGGCTAGAGGAGGGGAGTATTCTGCAGGTCACCGAATGGACCGAGAAGTTGAGGGATTTGGTTGAGGGCAAGAAGACTGCCGAGGAGATCGGATATGACGACGATGATACCGACGACGAGGGCGACGCATGCCCAACACCAGAGGAAGAGTGATGACAAAGGCGAATGCCACAAAAGGTGGAATGAACCTCCGACGGGCGTTAATATCGGTCTGTGTTTAGGCGATCCACACGATGTCATGGTCACAAAGTGGCCGCTGTCTCAAAGCCTATCCGTCCAGTTCACGCGGGCACAGGGTTAGCGATGTGCTCCTCAATCGCTTTGAAGATGGGATGACACTCGTATCAAAAGCACCCTTCTAAATGGTAACCTCCTCGAAGGCACCAAGTAGGTTGAAAGGGCAGCACGACCAGCCTGTTCCAGCATTGCATGAAGCCTTGGCTCGCCGTCGTGGCCATTTGTTACATATGTACAAGGATTTCCATCTGTCGACGCCTTTCTTCCTTCCACGTTGACATGGCCTTCTATTTTCCAGGCATGACCAAGGACTCAACCAGGTATTCAACACCCATAGTACTCGGTAGAGAATCTGAATCTCTGATGCAGCACATTTATGGTGTTGCCTGTTCACTGCGGTTGAGCAGCGTCCTTCTTTCTAACCCCCACATCCTTCTCCCACGGCATAACGACTTGCGGGTGATCTGCGAAAAGTTGCTTGTCCCGGAGATGAATTGGCGTTTGGCCTTTTGGCGTGTCAGGAATGGTCTTCTCCAATCCCTGTGTCACCGATCAGTCTCACTGTCCATGCTCCATACTGGAGCCCGTCACAAAGGGGCGGGAATCAAGCAACATACAATTTTCTGGAAGACACATCTGTTGAGCACACGTTCTGGCCGTCGACATTGCCATAGTTGGTGGTTATTGTTCTCTAGACAACTCCAGTGGGCTCGAAACTCCTCTAGGCAGTTCTTGTTGATATCGGCCAATCTGCAGCATCCACAGACAGTATCAGCAATATGTAACACAAGCAGCTCTTACCCCAATCCACGGTCGATTCCAAATCTTTTTTTCGGTCATCGGGTTAACACTAACACGCTCGCCGCACATCTCGTGACTTTCCTCCCTTCCCGCATGCAATCCAACTCTCCCCGACCGTACGCCTCGGTCTTACACTGCATATAGTCATCGTTGAAAGGTCGACATCTTGCTCCAATGAAGAAAGAGGCGCTCAGTAATGGTGCTGAACTGGCTCCGATCTCCTCTACTTTGGGGATGTGGTCAGGCATAGGAGTGGTGTCAATCAGCACATCGGTGCTGAACCTGTGAAGAAAGTGTTAGTTACACGCGCGTCCTGCACATGTCTGGAGCCCGTACCTTGCGTCTCGTTTCGCCATGATTGCAACTTTGGGACCACGAGACAAGCGCTGTTTGACTGTCGTAGTAACAATAGCTCCCAAGTTGAAGTTGAAGCTGCGGAGGCGGAGCTCCAAATGCCAAGACGAGTAGATGCTGCTCTATGATTCACCGTATTAATATTGTCCCGGAAATTAGATTATCCGAAGTTAGCTTTCTAGTTGAAATGGAAGACCCTGTGAGTTCCCAAAGCTTTGAGTGAGCAGGGAAACGGTTGTGCGATTATCAAAGGCAACAGTCACAATATACCCTGCCTATGGAATATGTCTATATGAAGCAGCGCGGACACAACTTTCGAGGTGCCCCTAGGAGTGCCAAGCCGAGTTCGAAAGCAACAGTGCTGATAAGTCTCTGATAAAGCCGAAGTATAAAAGTTGGTCAATCTGGGCCGAGAAGTTGTTCTCTTTTGATGGCGGCTGAAGTCCTGTCATTTCACGAAGTTTGCTCTCCTCCTTAACAATTCAATGGGTCTAGACGATACGCCTGAACCTTCAGAGTCCACGGTTGAACCTCCGCCCAATGCTCTGAGATGGACTGACGAGCATGACCCAGAGAACCCGTAAGTCGAGCCAGGCCCCAAGCCCCAACAAATTCTTACAAGCGCGGTAGGTTCAATTGGTCTGCTACAAGACGATGGAGAGTGGTAGGTGTGGCTTGCTACGTGTAGATCATAGCGACCTGCATCGAGGTGTCACGCACTGATAAGCTTTTAGAACTTTCATTGTCGGATGGAACGCAACCACAGTCTCGGGGGCGGCTATAGAGATAGGCGAATATTTTGGTGTTAGTGATCAGAGTTTCCCAAATTCGTTCTGGCCCGTCACCGCATGGACAACTGGTGCTGCTGTAGCGCCCATGATCGTGCTGCCGATAATGGAGGATTTTGGCGTCCGTCCAGGATATATGGTGAGTCGCATCTGCACAACTCTATGCCTAAACTGATCTGGAGTGCTGACAAGGACCGCGGGCTCAGATTTCATATTTGATATTTTCGATTTTCGTCATTCCGCAAGCTGTGGCTAAGTCTTTCGCGACAATGATCGCCACTCGCTTCTTTGCTGGCTGTTGCGCAGGAATTCTACAGGACGGTACTGATGGCATTGTCGCTGACTTATTCCCCAATCCTGTGAGGCGGAGTCTACCAATCAGTTGCTACGTGTTTGCCCTGCTTGCCGGAGTTACAATTGGTCCAGTCATCGGTGGTGCTGTCAACGAACACTTATATTGGAGATGGTAGGCAGTTCTCCGGCTGATGAAAAGTGAAACGCTTGCTGACCAGGTGTCAGGATCTTTTACAGCCAACTGTGCATCTACTTTGGCTCCTTTCCATTTATATTCCTCGCCATGAAAGAAACGAGGGGTCCTGTCATCCTGCGGCAACGAACCAAAATTGCATCTCACCAACAAGCCAATGCCTCCGAACCAGAGAAACAACAATATCATACAAATATTGTCCAATTCTTGAAAGACAACATTGTGCGACCTGCTTATCTTCTTGTCACGGAGCCGGTCGTCTTCTTTTTTACCCTCTTGACGGCACTATCCTACGGCATTGTGTTTGTCTCATCGCAGAGTGTCACCCAAGTCTTCATGACGCTGTACGGATGGCCAGAGCATCAAACCGCCTACGTGCAAGCAGCAATTGTGGTCGGCGAGTTTCTTGGCCTCCTCATATGTTTGTACCAGAACTACCTGTTCGAGAAGGCATTTCGACCTGAAAGCCGCACACCTAGGTCTCGACTTCCAGAAGTTCGCCTGTACATGAGCATTCCCGGTTCTTTCATCGGACTGGCCGGCGGACTTTTTTGGTACGGCTGGACAAGCTATAGCTCATTGCATTGGATCTTGCCGGTTATCGGACTGGCTCTTACTGGCATTGGCAGCATGGTCGTCATGCAGGCTGTCATGATGTATCTCACCGATGCTTACGCGAAGTATGCTGCAAGCGCAAGCGCTGCTGCTTGTGCGGGAGAAAACATCTTTGCCGCTTTCTTGCCTTTGGCTGCTCAGTCAATGTATACCAACCTGGGTTTTCAGTGGGCCAGCAGCGTTTTGGCATTTATTGCATTTACTTTGAGCTTTGCTCCTATAGTACTCATTTTCTATGGGGAGACAATCAGGAAATGGAGTCCATTCATGTCTCAAGCAACATATGACTGAGCAAAGAGTAGACAGCCGGACGGCAGGCTGCTCTAGACATAGAGGGCTAGGGGGTGAGGATCTGGGCATCACTTCCACATCTTTTTATGGCAGACATAGAGTCTTTGGACACCTGCTGCGTATTTCAGGTTCCTTTGATATATCTGGATCATAGGTATACAGAGTACTCGGGATTTCGTACCCCGATACTAGCCAGTGGGCTCTGTGGCTTTCATTTTAAAATGCAAGATAAGCTTATCGGTGCTCTCAGGATCTTTGGCACCAACCAAGGTAAACCCAGATGTTGATTTAACTCAGCCACTCGCTTGAGCACAACGTCGTTCACCTTCACATCGTCGAACCGACGTCTCCATCCTTGACTGTGCATACTGGTACCTGAGCCTGTAGCCATTATTTGGGACAGTATGGAGACTCAGATGTCAGGTGGCGGCCGGCCCGGTCAACGAACTTCTGAAGTCCATCCTCTGAGGGTTGGCGATGCTACTTCGCGAATTCCTAGCACGGGTTGTTGTGTCGACTGTGGCAGCGGCCGAACTGCGTGTGATGGCAAGTACTTCTTTCATTTGTGCGCAGTTTGCGATTTCTGACAAGATACGCAGATGGCTGCATTCGCAAGCTCGCTGCAATCGAGTGTCGTGCTGCCTGCGGAACAGAACGGGAACATCCGCCCACAGGAGGTCCTGCTGAATGTCCTGATAAATGCTGCACGGCAGCTGGGGTCAGCATTTCTGTCGACAAGCAAAGCGTACAGCAATCTACTCTTTGCGGCCGAGAAAACGCCTGTCCAAACCGCGATCCCGATGCAAAATCGACAACCAATATTGAGCCTAGAGAAAGTGACCCTTGTGGTAGCAAAAAAAGCAATGTAGGGTGCAGTAGCCTTGTGTCTAACCGCGCTACTTGCTGTAGCAGCACAAAGGCTAACACTTCCATAAACACAAAGGGCTATAAGAGCTGTGGAAATCCTAATGAGCATGATATCGTTGCTGAGAGAGACGATGGGGGCTGTGCTGAGAAAGGCGATGGCTGCTGCTCTGAGAAAAAGAACACCAGCTACACTGTGAGACAGGATGCCCGCAATACCCAGGCACCAAATGATGCGTGTGAGTATAACGCCTCATACTGCAATACCAGCATTTCCACCAAGGCGAAAAACTCCTCATCAACCGTTTGCGGAGGAAAGCGACAAAAGACGGCCGTTGAAGCCTGCGTTCACCACCTTCAGAAGGCCTTTGATGAATATTCCAGCTATATTGAGAAGGGTCGGTGTATTTGCCGCAGTGTTTTGGATCGGTTGGACACTTGTTGTGGAGAAGTTGTTCCTAAGATGGCTACTGCTGACGACCAGGTCTCTTCCTTTGGAACATCCACTGCTTTTGCAGTCACTGAAAACCTCCCCGTTCGCCGTCAAGTATCAGAGGCTTGCTGGAAAAGTTGTTGTGATAAAACGACTTCTCCCGCCAAGGCTAGCGACTGCGACGATACATTGTCTTGTTCGCAGGACGGGATCGAGATCCGAAGTCCTTGGCCTAGAAAGTCGATAACCACCAGAACGAAGGAGGTCGATGTCGAAGATGCTGCTGCTCGGGAACATGTCGTCCTCGGTATTGCCGGAATGACGTGCACAGGCTGTACCAGAAAGGTCTCTAATGTTCTCAAGAATATATATGGAGTGTCTTCCATCAAAGTCACCTTTGTGACTGCGGTGGTTGAATTCGATCTCAACACTGCAGTCACGAACTTGGACCAGCTGATCCCACGCGTTGAGAAGGAGACCGGATTTAAATTTTCGAAAATCACAAGCGACTTTCAAGCCTTAGACTTGAGGATTGATCCCGCTACAATCAGCGAGGAGCTTCGAGCTATGGCTGAATCTATTGAACAACTCGACAAGGGCACTTTTCGCATCAGCTACGATCCTACCATCATTGGCGCAAGAACGCTCTTGTCTTCTATCAGGGGAGCAAGTCTTTCCCCGCCACAGGATGATGCCAAATTAGCTGAGGGCAGACGCCGTCTTGTCAAGATGGCTTGGTTCACGGCGCTGTCTGCGGTGTTGACGATTCCAGTTGTTGTTCTAGCATGGGCTCGTACACCTGTTCCCTATTCAACGCGATCGGCCGTCTCTCTAGTGCTTGCCACGCTTGTACAAGCTCTGGCGATTCCTGAATTTTATGCGGGCGCAATCAAATCGCTCATCTACAGCCGAGTGCTCGAAATGGATATGCTGATCGTTATCAGCGTCACAGCTGCCTATGTCTATTCAGTGGTGGCTTTCTCCCTGACACACGCCGGATTCACCTTGGAGGTTGGTGAATTTTTCGAAACCAGTTCTCTGCTTATCACGCTGGTCTTTCTTGGAAGGTTGGTCGCCGCCATAGCGAAGGTCAAAGCAGTCTCTGCCGTTTCTTTGCGTTCACTCCAGGCGGAGAAGGCCTTTCTTGTCGAATCTTCTGGGGGCACGACTGAGATTGACTCAAGGCTGTTGCAATTTGGCGACGTTTTTGTCACCCCTGCCCACAGTCGTGTCGTGACGGATGGTTATGTCATTCATGGGCAAAGCTCTGTTGATGAGTCCATGATCACCGGTGAGAGTGTGCCGGTACCAAAAGCAAGCGGTGACAAGGTCATCGCAGGCACTGTCAACGGACCCAGTTCACTTACCATCCGCCTAACGCGTCTTCCCGGCAAGAACAGCATTACAGATATCGTCAATTTGGTTGAGAACGCCCTGGCAAGCAAACCACGTGTCCAGGACCTAGCTGACAAAGTGGCTAGCTATTTTATTCCAGTCGTCATTACTATCGCTCTTGTCACTTTCGCCATTTGGATGGCAATATCTGTGAAGGTTCGTGGCGAAGATATAGGTGGAGCTCTCGGCCTCGGAATCACTTACGGCATCGCTGTACTGGCAATATCGTGTCCTTGTGCTTTGGGACTTGCAGTTCCAATGGTTCTGGTCATTGCTGGTGGCGTTGCTGCGAGAAGTGGAGTTATTATCAAGCAAGCCGAAGCCATCGAAAAAAGCTACAAAGTCACCGATGTTGTTTTCGATAAAACAGGTACGCTTACCGAGGGAGACTTGACTGTCGTCCACGAGCAGGTGTTTCCCCGTCTAAATGTAGCTGAGAATGAAGTGTTCGCACTTACCAAAGCCTTAACCAAAGATAATCAGCATCCAGTGTCTTTGGCAGTCGCCCACCGCATACAAGCGATAGTCGCCACCTTGGACGACCTAAAACACACCGAGTCAATTCCTGGTTCAGGGATACGTGCTACGTGGAAAAACTCATTGGTAAAAGCTGGCAATCCGTACTGGTTGGGGGTTGAAGACCGGCCAGAAATCGCAGCACTCATCAACAACGGAATGACCCTTCTTTGTGTGACGCTCGACAACGATCTCCTGGCTGCATTTGGGCTGAAGAGTAGTCTCCGAGACGAAGCTACATCGGTCATCGCAAATCTTCACCGCCGCAATATCGTATGCCATATTGTGAGCGGCGATAGTCCCAGGGTTGTTGAGGAGGTTGCGGACACTGTCGGTATCTCGGCCCTGAACACGGCAGCACGCCGTTCTCCTGCCGAAAAACAGGAATATGTGAAAGCGCTGATGTCCTCTGGCAGGGTTGTGCTCTTCTGTGGCGATGGAACTAATGATGCTGTTGCTGTCGCTCAGGCCGACGTGGGTGTCCAGATTGGCACTACATCAGATGTTACAAGAGCCACAGCCGACGTGGTATTGTTGAATGGTTTGGATGGAGTGATTGCTTTACTCGGCATCTCTAAACGATGCTTTCACCGGATCATCTTCAACTTTTTCTGGTCCGCGGTCTACAATATTTTCGCAATCTTACTCGCAGGGGGGGCGTTTGTCTACGTGCGTATCCCTCCAGCATATGCTGGGCTTGGGGAAGTCGTGAGCGTCGTTCCAGTCATTGCTGCTGCGTTGACGTTGTTGAGAGGAAGGTAAGTGGTGGTGTCCAAGAGATTGATTCACTTCCATGTGCAGAACTTTGCACATAGCCGCGTCGCAGCTTGAGAAGCACACTGGCAGGACCTCACGAATGACGATCGGTCGACCTCTGGAAGTGTCGCCCTCTAGGACTGAGCAGAAAGAAATCTGGAAGTAAGTTGATTCGATGATAGAAGAGTATATTGAGCTTCCTGGAGCTATGGGCAAAGTGTAGCAGTTCCTGAGAATTATACATCTCCAAGAACCAAGATGCTGGTTTTCAAAGCGACATGTCGTAGGGAGAGTATGTGAGTGACACAGAAGTCAAGATAGTACGCATCAACGGAAAGCCGCCGGTATCACTCCGCCGACCATTTGTCCTTGTCAGTCTCGACTCTCTCTTCCCTCGATGCCAACCGACAGTGACAACCACCTCAACTCACATTGAGCTAAAATCCGGTTCTATCTGTCAGATCCCAGGCCTCACCATCAAGCGATCTCATCACTCTGTCGCTCTGAAATCATAGCCAATGCCTTCTTCCTCAACCTCTCAATCTCTGCTCCGCGGCCCCGCGGTCCTCATAATCTGGGGCCAGGTACAGACCAACAGCCCGAGATCAGAACGCCACCTGAACGACTGGTGGACAAACGAGCACTTGCCAGAACGACTCGCGCTGCCCGGCTTTCACCGCACACGGCGGTACTATCATAGCTCCGCCGTGGAGGACGAGTCCAGATTAGAGGCC
The DNA here is from genome assembly GCF_000835475.1 of Cladophialophora bantiana CBS 173.52. Lineage (NCBI taxonomy): Eukaryota > Fungi > Ascomycota > Eurotiomycetes > Chaetothyriales > Herpotrichiellaceae > Cladophialophora > Cladophialophora bantiana. The sequence goes on from NW_015971598.1 coordinate 444,342, forward strand.
TCGCGCGAGGAAGGTGGTGTTAGAAAGGAGAGCTCGCACTACCTGGTGACATACGAGGCGTCGTCGCTGGACGCGCTCACCTCGGCGGAGTACATGCACGCGCTCAACAACCCGACGCCGGGGACGCAGAAGTACATGCACGTCATGCGGGACACGCAGCGCTCGGCCTGCCGCGTATTGGTGTCCATGTCGCAACAGGAATTTGCAGGGTGCAAGCGCGGCGGCGTCGGGGGCACGTTGCGGCACGCTGTCTTCCAGGCCCCTTCAACCCCCGAGATGCGCACAAAGCTGAAAGACTGGCTACGCCGTGACGGCTGGACAATCCTCCAGACGACGTATCCTAGCCTGCTGGCCATGCATCTCCTCGAACATGACGAAGAGGCCAGCCGCTCCGGCAGCTCCACCAAGTCATACGACGGAGTCAACTTTCAGAATTCCGTCAAGGCCGGCGGTGCCGACAACGACGGGACGCGGTGGATGCTGTTGTTCGAGTTCACAGAGCCCCTGGGCGCCCCGTTTGCGTATTACCACGATGAATGCCCCGACTTCGATCAAGGCCTGGTGAACCACGACGTCGATGTGGCCGAGGTGCAGAAACAAGTGTACGGGCTCCTCGTTGTGATGGAGGAGTAAAGAAAGTCGGCGATATCGCTTTTTGAAGAAAGGCAGGGACCCATCCGCTAAGCAGTTCATATAAATCTCCATTTGCTGCATCCATTATGTCTACCGCTTCGCTCAGTACGTTCTTAACCAATTTGATGTTTTTTCCTATTTTCCAACCCACTCGATACCCGGGTGTACGGACTATGAGATCCTTCTCAGAATTACCTCTTCTCCCAAACGTCCAGCTAGCCTACACTCATTGAGGCTGTATCAGGTTTGAAATTCCCGATCTCGTTGAGGTAATCTGGATCTGAGAATCCCAAGACTAGCCCACCCTCGGTGTCTCATAGGGAGAGAAGCAACTACAGCTTACCGGTCTCCTCTTTCATAATATCATTCTGCATCTTGCTGATCATTCCCATTAACTCGCTCGTCACCTCGTGTGATCTCAGCCTGGCCGCTTCGTTCCTCTTCGCCGCGCCCTTTGTGGCTTGCATGGCTACGTGGTACCGACTCGTGCTGTGCACAAGCATCATGTTGAAAGGCGTAGTAGTAGATCCTTCTTCGTTGTGGTTTGCAATAGTGACACGGTGCATATTGTTGCGCCCGATTCGGGGACCTTTGAGTTCGTTCGCGTACCCATGATAGTTGAAATGGATAGGGACGTCTTCGGTGAAGAGAGCATCGAAGGCATCATCCGTCAAAGCCTGAGGGTGGCTGCTGGACGCCTCCAGGATCATGAGATCCGTGACATTGACAACCCAGACGCGCAGGCCAGGCATCTTCGACCGAATCAGGTCTGCCGCGCGATGACTTCGACGGTCAATTCGGCTCCAATGCCAGCCCGGCCTCTGGGTAATCAAGGTTAAAGCTGAGAGCCTGAACCACTGGAAGTGTATGGACCCTTCCCTGGCTACTAGGCCAGAGCCTCCAGAGGACACAGAAGACCTTTCCACCGAGGACTGGAAACAGTATAAAATTAAGACCTCGGCTAGTAATTGTTACCACAGCAACGAAGCTAGAATGCTTGATGCCATTATTGGGTCCATCAACAAGGTCTTCCTCATTTACCTCCGAGGGTCAACCATTAACAACAACTGGGACAGAATGAAAGATCTCAAGGAGCAAGTGTGTCCATCAAAGTCAACAAGAGAACAATACTACCGTGACAAGTATCAAGGCCTTTTTAAGGCTCGTAAGCGAGCTAATGTCGATAAATGACTCGGCGAATGGCAGGCTGTCTGTCAACAGGCCCAGGAACTCAAACTTCCAGAAGTTCACGGCGACAGGGCTCAATACGACTTCATCGCAGCCGTCAGCAATATCGACGAGGACCGGGCTAGAGATAAACGTTAAGTGATGCTAGATGCTCCAGACAATAGTCCTCCAACTATCACCTACCTATTGCCAACTTCCGCAAGGCTAGACAGAAGATACAGAGTCCACGCGACTCGCAACCTGGAAGGGCCTCTCACGGAGCCTTTACTACCTTCCAAGGTAAGCAGGACAGGCCATAGAATGACAAGCCAATACAGCCTTGTGTATGAGGCGAAAACCACTGGTTTAGAGAATGCGCCTACCTAAACAAGGCTGTATGCCCAAAAGGCTGGCAGCTTAATAAGGACGTGCACGACAGAATAGCAGAGACGCTGAGGTCGAAGCCTAGGCTCAAGAGGCATCTTGAACGCGTTAACAATACCGCTAGACGGTCTCAATTCCGCAGAAATGAAGCCGCCAACGGCTGTAAGGAACCTTCCTCTTCTGCAGAGATATATCTCGATAGCGACGGCTCTGACGCTCTGACGCTCCGACGACGATCTTCGCTGTAGGTACTTTCGCTCCCCCCCTTCTGCGGCCATGGCTATAAACGCATGGATTCTGGACACAGGCTCAGAGATCCATGTTGTGAATGACCGGAGTAGATTGTTCGACGTCCAACCGCTTTCGACAGGGCTCAAAGTGGTAGCCGGAACGGGAACCTGCGACGCCGACGAGGCTGGCAGCGTAAACCTCAAGGTTAGAACACCTTCTGGCAATAGAACAATTACTCTCAAAGGTGTCAAGTACATACCTCGCTTTAAGGACGAACGTCGTCTCTGTCACGTCTCAACACCAAAGGCGTCTACTTCAACAACCAGGCTAGTCAACTGACTAGGAACGGCACAACATTTGTCTCTGTAACACCTCGAGGTGGTGCAGGTTGACGTTTCGAGATCGTTGATGCTGCTGTTTCGCCACTTTGACTCGCGGACCATCTTGCCGAATTTCGCGTACTTTACTATCATGGTTTGGATTGTGCTGAGAAAAGCCTCACAGCTTGGGAAGAAGCCAACTCGACCCGTGTGTGTATAGCCTTGTAACCAGCCTTGACATTAGAGCCGGACAAGGTCTCAATGAGACGCCCACCCCTCGCACTGGAAAATTGATCCCACTGAAAATTGCGATTTGCAGAGTTCAAGACAGCATCGAGTTTGTTAAATTCGAACTCATCGGGAGAAAAGATCCGGAAGGTTTTAGGATTGTCTTTGTCGATCTGCTCGGGTAGTTTGCCGCCTGTTCTCATGGATCTTTTCGAAGTGCCCTTTTCGACAACAAATTTGTGCCAGTCAAAGGGCTTGAGGCCTCGATAGGCACTATATAATACTTCTTTCTTCTGACGCGGACGACGCTTCGGGGTCTCGGGGATAATGAACTTGATATCGTCGATTACATCACCGTTGTCTTTGAATAGTTCCTTTAGCTTATATGACTCTAACCATTCTTGAAGCAGTTTGAGTTCCTCGGGGTCAGTCTTGGCCTTAGGCAGAGGAAGCTGGTGCGTCTTGTATGAGCCCTCGACGATTTGACCGTGGGCTTTCTTGTGGCCAGACCATCCTTTGGGAGTACGAAGTATCAGTACCGGCCACCGTACTTTCGTGATGGGCCTGCCAGTCCTGGCCGGTGTTTGTATTTATTCGATTTCGGCAAGAGCCCATTCCCTAGAACTAGAGAGGTCTGCATCAATATTATTCAAGTCAGCCACAACTCTCGGTGGATATCCATAACCGGTGAACAAGGCAGACATTTCCTTGTCATCCATACACCTGCAATTACGCGTCAGTCCATACCAATATTGGCGGAGTCTAACGAAAATGTCCCCTTTGAACTATTCGGCCTATCCGAAAGAACGAAGACTCTCCCTCAGATGGTTCTCTCACTGATCGTGAAGCCGCTGACGTGCACAACGGGCAAGACTGCTCCGGGATCGGCCGCGTCGATGTTCTTGTAGTCATGCCAGGCCGCTGTAGTAGGGCCCGTCTGGCACTCACCGTCGCCTACGATGCAACAGTCAATCAAATCTGGGTTATCTATCACCGCACCAGAACTCACGCTGAGAGCGCATCCAAGTTCTCTACCTTCGTGGGTGGCCCCAGGTGTTTCAGCACTGATACAACTTGGGAATCCGCCGCCTCTCGTGCTGAATTTGGAGATGAGGTTGTACAGGCCGTGGGCTTCTTGCGAACAATGAGGGTAGAACCTGGCCAAGGAGCCTTCAAGCCACAGGTTAGCAAGGATAGACGGCGCACCATGGCCCAGCCCGACAACATATAACATGTCTCTGTCATGGGTCTTGATGAGGAGATTAAGATGCGAGTACATCAAGGTGAGAACTGGACGGGTTCCCAGTCACCCAGCAGTCTGAGCTTGATGCCTTAGAATTTGAGACTTCACTGGAGGAGATCATCTCCTGTAGAAAGATCATGGCAGCAGCAATGTTGTTGGCTTTGGACTATCGCTCACTTCACCAGGCTTGTTGACAGGCCTCTGGGGGTTATACAAGACGCCAGTACTCGCGGCTGAATAAAAAGGAAATGGGTTACCAAGCAATTCAAGATGCGTGTTTGGGTAACTCTTGCACAGTCAGCCAGCAGGGAGAATAAGGTTCACGACAAAGGCCACAGGAGGTGGAATGGGCCTCGATTGATTCAGCAGTTGAGACCTGCCTCTTGTCTCATCATCACCTCAGCGGGCGGAACAAACGGCTGTTCACGCCGGCGTGATGCCAATTGCTGTGAATGTTGACGGAAGGTTTCATCAGACAGATTTGATTGATCGAGATCATCCCGGTTTCTCAGATGCCAATGGAGGGTTACAGGTGCAACAGGTGGTGTGGGTGCGAATCTGACTGACACCCGGATCTGCACATCTGCCCAGTGAAAGGTGAGCAAGACGCGCCAAAGCCATGTGGTGTGATCTCATGCAATACTTAGTTGCTCGTCCTCAATGCTCAGGCCGTCTCCAGAATAGTTCAAAACAAGCCATGTCAACACCCCGTCTCATCCAAACCGCATTGAGATCCTCTGAGCTGCTTCAAACCATGGCCAACGTAATTCTCTCCATCAACGCCGGGAGTTCTTCGCTGAAGACAACACTGTTCGTGGAGGAAGCCACCGAGGGCAAGGCCAGAGGTCTTCGGCGCCTAGGCAGCGCGGAAATATCTTCCATCAATGCCCCTCCAGCCCGCCTAAAATATCTTCGTGGCCCCTACAAAGACACCCGCGAACTCGGCGACATCAATGACCACAAACACGCCTTTGAGCATATCCTGAACGCCTTCCTGGCAGACACCGAGATCCCAGAGGTCTCCAGCAAGGATGACATCGACTACACGGCCCATCGAGTGGTGCAGGGGGGGAGCTTTGAGGAGAAGTGCGCAAAGACACCTGCAACAGGCGTTGGGCCGTGGCTAACTGTGAGCCAGCCAGTTCATCACCAAGAAAACATTTGACAAGATCAACAAGCTGTCGGATCTTGCGCCCTTGTACGTACTCGATCACTTCGGGGCCATGGCCTCGCGAAATGCTGATCGCCATCTAGGCACAATGCCTCCGCTGTCAGTCTCATGATCGCCTGCCACGAACATCTACCCAATGTCATCAATGTCGCATGCTTCGACTCCTGTTTCCACCAAACAATGCCTGACTACGTCAAGAGTTATGCCATTGACCAGAAGATTGCAAAAGAGAAGGGTCTGCGCAAATACGGCTTTCACGGTCTGAGCTACCAATACATCACAAGAGCCACGGCCAAGTTCCTGGGAAAGCCAGAGTCCGAGACGAATATCATTGCCCTTCACCTCGGCAGCGGTGCATCCATGTGCGCAATCCAGAATGGACGGTCAATAGACACCACGATGGGCTTGACCCCCGTCTCAGGGTTACCGGGCGGTTCCCGGAGCGGAGATATCGACCCAAGCTTAGTCTTTCATTACACTTCAGACGCCAGTGCGCTGAGCCCCAACAGCACCAAGGATCTCCATATCTCCACCGCAGAAGAGATTCTGAATAAACAATCCGGTTGGAAGGCGCTGACCGGGACCTCAGACTTTTCGAAGATTGCCAATCCAGACGCTCCGGACTCCCACAAGCTCGCGTTCAACATCTTTGTTGACCGAGTCGTTGGGTACGTTGGCAACTACTTTGTCAAGTTGGGTGGCAAAGTCGATGCTTTGGTCTTTGCCGGTGGCATTGGCGAAAAGAGCCCGTACGTGCGACAAGTGGTGATTGATAAAGTGTCGTGCCTCGGGTTCACGATTGATGACGACAAGAACAAGAAGGGCGCGGACGGAAATTACGTGGTGGATATCGGCACAAGCGAGACGAAGCGCACGTTGATCTGTGAGACGGACGAGGATGTGAGGTTTTCCAAATCATTCGATTGCGAAGGCCCGTGCTAACAGCATGACAGCATGAAATGGCGCACTCGGTCCTAGGAATGCTCTACAAGAAATAAAACGCTACCCGCTTAGACGACCTGACGACGAATCACGCACGACCATAGACTTTAATTTGATATCCAGCTAGATCCGACTATTGCAACTCGCCAGCCTCGAGCCTTTGGTTTGCGCGCCATGCTTCTCCTTCGGTTCTCTCATGCCGGTCTTTTGTCATTAGTCACTTCGCCTGCCCTTTCTTCGTGCCGAGATGGATCGACGCAAGGTGTTGATCGGTTCCGGAGCCCGAGTCTTCAATCTCTTTCAGGTACGGATGGATGCGCCAGCCTGATTTGTCATTTATTTGCCTTTCCGGCATCACGCCGATGCTCTTGGCCGTGGAGTGGGTAAGCAGCTTGAACGGAATATTTGCGCCCAGAGTTTTGCTGCAGCACCTTCGCGATTGGTGACGCTTTGCCGAACTGAGGTATCCCAACGTCAATCCACAATGGCTAATCTGTAGGTAAACTTCTAAGCCTCCCTAATGCCTGGTGAGCCGGTCTGGTACCTCGGACGTCACCAATGGTGCTTGAAACAGGAACCACTACTGCTACGTTGAGTCGTGTTCTCTGGCGTCATGCATAGCGATATTCTGCTGGAAGTACAGAAGGCCGGCGACGAAGGATCTGTGCGCGGCAGAATGGCGCAGCTCTCTCTTGAATACAATGCCCTCTTCAAAACATATTTAACTCCAGCGGCTATGCCATCTAGGTGAGTGAAGGACATTGTGCATTGGGTTCCCGTCGAGTTCTCAAATACAAGCCTCACAATATCACGCGACCATGCATTTCTTCACATCTGTTTGGTTGTCACTCCTCCTTCCAGCACTTGAAGCCACTGCTCAAGCTGTCCCCAAGCAGAATTATACATGTACGAACTTTATGGTGAAAGTGCCGGTGAACAACGTCACGGTGGTTGTCCCGCCTATCCCCGAATTTCCGAATCAATATGCTGCGACAGCATTTGCAAACCAAATCACGCTTCGGACGCCATCTGCTCCGGATGTGAATCTAACCACCCTGACAAAGACCTTCAACATTAGTGCAGAGTACTGTACTCCGGCCAAGTCAGGCCCCAAAGCCTCAACTTTACACATTCTCACGCACGGGCTTGGTTTTAACAGAAGCTACTGGGATTTCTATCTTCCCGGAAAGCCTAATGATGCCCGGTATTCCTACATCAACAGCGCCATCGGCGCCGGATACAGCACGCTTTCTTGGAATCGTCTGGGCATCGAGCCCTCCACCATTGCAGACCCCTACACGGAGATCCAAGGCCCTGTCGAGATTGCATTGCTCGTCGGCCTCACAACTCTCGCACGAGCTGGAAATATCTCGCAAGTCCCCGTACCGCAGAAAGTCATCCACGTCGGCCACAGCTTCGGTAGCGAATTGAGCGTGTCGCTCGCGTCGATCGCCCCCGATCTCACTGACGGTGTGGTGCTGACCGGCTACTCTGCCATCAGCAATTACAGCACCTTCTTCGTCGCTAACTCGGCACTGCATTTTGCAAATGTCAACCAACCTAAACGCTTCCCGTCAAGCATCTACTCCTCCGGCTTCCTTACTTGGCCAGACAAATACGGCAATCAGTATTCCTTCTTTGCATATCCATACTTTGATCCGGCTGTACTCGAACACGCTGAGGCAACCAAATATCCACTCACATTTGGCGAATTTCTCACATTATCTGCCTTGCCTCTGGACGCTCCAAACTTCGAGGGTCCTGTGCTTTATCTCGCCTCTCAAGAGGATCTGATCTTCTGCGCTTCAAATTGTACAGGGCTTTTCGGTCCAGACAGTGCCGCGGTGCAGTCGTTCAATGCGAGCAGCAGTGTCGAGACCTATCTTCAACCAAATGCGGGCCACGGGCTTAATTTGCATTACAATGCCACGGGAGCGTATAATGTAATTCTCGACTGGGCTGACAGACACGGATTCTGAGAACCAGTCTAAATCCTATAGTCCTGAAAGGTGGTGGCTATGACCAAGACGAGCATCAAATCGTGGCGAGAGGGTGGCTATCAGTTGTCTTGCAAAATCTGATGCGGTGGACTGCATAGCAGGGGCTTATATAATTAGGATGAAGAATTCTGGATATTATACTGCGCAAACCACATATATTAACAGTTACATTGTGTAACCAAAAAAAGGGAGTAAAAGTGGCATTTTTGCTTTCTCTTATGTTTTTATTTCCGCCCGTCCACCATTTTGCGATGTGTAGCACCCTTGAGCACTTTAGCGAGGGAACCAGCCACCATTACCCCCTAGAGACTCGTAACTCGCTATTCGCTATTCCCACTTCACCAGCAAGTGGTTTTCGCGCGTCTGGCGTATTCCCACATTGCATACAACGTGGCGGCTGAGCAAGCTGCCCAGCTCCTCCGGCTGGTCTTGGGTAAGGACCTCTGACGAGCTCGATGCCGCCGCGCCTCCTCCGATGGGCGAATGATATCCTTCTTCGTCATCGTGGAGAGACCACCACCATTGGCTGCCGCTCAACATCCCATCCTCGTCGTCAAATTCCTCCTCGGACTGCTGCGTGATGACACCGGCGCTGCCGGCGCTGTCAATGTCCTCGACAGTCATGCGTGCGATCCAGGCCCATTTCCGCCAGAACCAGCGCCTGACTTCCCAGCTCCGCTTGTTCCATGCCACGCCGTCCCGCATGCTCATCCCGTAGTACCCGTTGGCGCGCTCCCGGCCCCAGCAGACCATGCCGTCGTGTATCAGGTCGAGGAAGAGGCTCATGTGGTCGAGTTTCCTGACACTCGAGAGATAGACGGCCATGCTCCGAAAGTGGGGGAACGGAATGCAGTCCAGGTATGACGGATGGGGAAGGATGAGTTGATGGGCCGTGGGTCGGAGGTCGACGGGGATGGTATGGATGTTTGCATTGGAAGTTGTCGAAAACGGAGAAGGGTGGTCGTTGACGTAGGACACGATTGAAATGCCCAGGCTTTGCGCAATCGACATGGTCGCCGCGAAACAGGATTCCCCAACAAGCTGGAGATTGTTCACATAGGGTGATGGGAGGGACGACCGTGTTCGTGATATGCTGCGTGATGCTGATGAGTGAGAGTGAAGGGAAGGCGGAGGGGAGCGCTGGTATGGCGAGATCTGTCTCACGGGAGAGAGCGAGGGAGACAGCCTGTCCAGAGGGCTCTCCAAGGGAGTAACGCCCGGTGGGAGCGTGTATGTCTTCGAATCGAGGTCGTCGGGGACGGGCCACGAGTGTCGCATATCAATCGCGTCCGGAATTGGCGGGACGTAGTAATAGACCGCAACTTTCAATGGAAGAACTGGCTCTGGCAGCGCGGTGGGCTCGCTTGCAGCATTTTCGGGGCTGGTGTCGGTCAATATTTCGTCAAGAGGCGGCTCTAGAAAGGCAGCGCCAGATGTGCCTTCACCAGACCCCAGCGGCTCCGTCGACGGTCGCTGCGCATGTTCTCTCTCCCGCCTCGACAATTCTTGCGCGACTCTAGCCTTGATCTCCTGATCTCGACGTTGCTTCTGCTTCTCTCGCCAGACGCGCTGTGACCGTCGATTCTGCTCCCTTCTAGCCTCGGTGAGCTTTCGCTTGTATCTCTCCGGGAGCTTCGATTTGGAGCCAGGAGCCGCGGAGGTGGAAGTCGACATGTTCTTGCCTTACATTACTTTTACCCATCTCTTTGATTTTGATGACATGAGATCGCAAGAATATAAGACCCCCAGGTTCGGCAGCGTATGTTGGACCCACCAACCAGTTCAAGTCTGGCAGTCCGCCCCCGCATGACAAAGCGACCCAGAATTATCAAGCCCACTTAAAGTGTTAGTAAGAAGAACGGGACTGTTGCGCGCGAATGGGAATGGTGAGACGTCTAGGAAGGACAGCGGTAACAGGCGACAGAGGGGTTACCCTGCTTAGTCATCGAGGCTTGAGCGAAACAGCGGGTGCGTGTGGGTGCGTGCCACCAACGTGCCTGGGCTACTAGTGGGCTTGGGGCCTGAGGCCAAACTAGAATGCCTTAATATCCGGAGATTTGCTATCTTCTTTTGGCAGGTCACACTAATGAATTCTCTGTTAGAGAAGGCGGTTAGGGAAAAGACGAATCAATAGAAGTATTTAGCAGTAATATCCTTCGTATACTCAGCGTATATACAGAGACTCGAAGCCTTGAAGAGGGTTTGAGTAGAAAAGGGGGAGAGCGTGCGATCCTTATACGTTCCTTCCCCGTTAGCGTCTTAGCCTCTTTGCTGTGTTTGTTCTGCAGGGCTCTGGGATTATTATAGGTATCCTAATATTCTCGGGCTGATCCAAATCAATCTCGTTGAGGCGGTCGCCTTTGTGGTAGAGACTGAAAATCACCTGGCCCACTGGGAACTGCCGTGCGTGTCGAAATTACTGAACGACGGAGACTCCTTTCAACAAGTTGATAGGGAGGTTAGCAATGATACATCCCGGGACGAAAATGTCAGCTACACTGGTCACTTCATATTTCTGATACGGAACACTCTCTAGTGCTTTGAGAGTCTCGCCTTTGATAAAAGGTGCGATTAAGTGATTTTCGAGCCATGGGCGTAACAGCCGATAAGAAGGAGTATATTGGGATGCTTCAGCGGTCGAAGCACAGAAAATATGCGGGCTTGATTTTCGAACGCAGTGTCATTCAGGCCTAGCTCCTTTCTGAGGAACTGTTTTTGGTTATGGTTAATTTTCTGTCACCTTCAACAGACCTGAAACCTCACCTCAGCTGTGCTTTTAGAATCCGGGGGTCTATGGGAAGAATGGGTTTTAACTTTCTACATTGATCCAAACCTCCACTGGCAGGATGGGTTGCTGAAAGGTATGGAAAGATGGTCCCTTCTTCAAAATCCATGTACGGCACGGGGACACTGTCAGGTACGTTCGTTCTAGTATCTGTTTGCTCCCTTTTGGCGAACTCTGACCTTCTAGCGTGTTAGCTTGAAAGTGTTCTTCTTCAAGACTGCACATAGGCCAGATTTCATGTCATCGAAGGGACCTTTCAGACCCTTGTTCACACATTGAACATATCTCCTCGTTTACTGGAGACCATTGAAGTTTTTATGCTGGAAGGATTACGACGATGAACGCCGGATCTATGATGTTCGTGTCTGTTCGTGGCCTGCGTCTGGACCGAAGGTCTCGTAGATGCGACCCAACGGTTTAGAAGCAGGTTTTATGTAACACAGTGCATGCTACTTATCAAGCACGTATGTACCGTGTCGGACCGTATTTGCAGTTGCAGTGAGGCTAGCATCTCATAAGTATTCACTCTCACAAGTGAAGCACTGCGGGTACCTAACTAGATCTAATCCACGTCAAAAGGACTAAAAAGAAAGAAGAGAAACGACAGCCTGATGGACCGTTTCACCCATACCTGCGCACGCTTCGTTGTACATAGCATATCACTTATCACGCGGGCCCCTGTGGACGCGATCGCTCCTGGAACCGACTGCATTTTTGGAAAGTCTTTGACCTCACTCAGCGAAACAATAGAATCGGTCTCAGACCCGGAGCTCCATAAACCGCTCATTATTTGAGACAAGGAGCGAGCCGACCCTACCCAGCTTGTGAAACCGACGGGGGAAGTTTTCCTGTCCTAAGCTTGCACCTAAGCCTTCCTTACCCGCGGTATTATCTTGTTTGATTTGCAAGTCTTAAAATACCAACTACGGCCTTCATAGGTAACTACTCCCTCGAATACATCCTGCAGAAGCATCTCGGCGGGGAACGGAATGTCCTAAAAGTAGTCGAGTGTGAGTGTAAGGCTGCGGCGCGCAACATTGAGCAACTAGGCGCCCAAGAAGCGATTCCCTACACAGACGAGATTGATGTATCTCATGTCAATGGCGGCGAGGCATGACGAGTTTCAAGTTGGATTGGACTGATTGGACGACGGCAAACGGATCAGGGTACAATGCTCTGACGGGCATTTATCGTCTTGAGGTAGAGACAGGTGTGCTTCGTGCTTGGATCATGCCTATGACAAGACTCTAGCGTCGATTGTTTAGTTTATTCACGATACAGACAGAGAACCGGGAAAGCGAGAGCTATCAAGTTGGTAGAGAGAACTGGTCTATCCTCCAGCCCAATGCCTTGGCCACCAGCGAGATCGGTGCCGAGGCCCTTGCCACTTGGCCGCCTGTCAACAAGAAGTGGTTCTCTCTCTCAACGAGCGAGTGATCTGGGTTCTATGACTCCCGGACGCTGTCATCTACCAGTTCATCCGCAACCGTTGAGTGCTACTCCGAATGGTGGTAATAGGGCCCCCTAACAATATTCTATTAGTATATAATAGAGTAATAATATAGAATGTGACTGGCTGGCTTGGGAAGTAGGCGCAAAGTAGCTGCAATGTCGTCCGCCTGCTCTTCCAGTATCCTGGCTGCTTCGACATATGCAGTACACAACTAGATGAAAATTTATAGGTCCCACGTTGGTCTCATGTACAAGGAAACCACAGTCCTCGTGCCTGCGACAAAGGAGAAATCTTCTGCTCAACTGCTCGAGGACGTGATTCAACACACCGTTCTTTTCGACCGGGAAATATTAGATGGAGGGTGGCACCTTTCGCGATCAGGAAGACTAGGCTAGTATCGATCGTCCAAGATTGAGGGAGAGTGTTTCCACTGGTGAAAGCAGAACCAAGGGCCGCTCAAAGCACAAAATAGTTACCGGAATCAACCTATCCTGGAGTAGTGACATCGCCCAGTGCAGTAATCCCGTGGAATCCTGTTGTCGCTGTAGCGATGAACATTTACCCCGGCATAGAGCTTCCTGGTAGAAACATTTATTACAAGACTCGACTTCCTCGACGGGACCACAGACTTTCTTACCTTTTGCCTACATGAACCCCTCAAGCAAATACTATAGGTCTTCCAACCCTGCATTTCCCAACATGACCACAGCTACCGAAGTTCGAAGGAGACATTTTTAATAGTTACACACTTCTCGTTGTCTTCACCATTTCTCTCGCTAGCCTGGGATATGGCTACACAGGTGCTGTCACCGGCACCATTTCTGGACAACCTTCCTTCTTTAAATACATGGGTTTGGACATCACACCAAATGCCACCCAGCTACTTGGTGCTATGAACGCTATGTACTGTGTCGGTGGAGTCTTCGGTACCTTCTACGTAGGCTATGCCGCGGATCGCTCGGGACGGCGCAACGTCTCGGTCCAAGCCCAAATTATACTCGCCATTTCCTCTGCACTCCTAGCCGGCTCCATCCATATCGCTATGTTCATAGTTTCACGGTTTATTTGCGGTTTTGGGGATGTGGTTTGTACCTCATGATTCTTACGAAATGTTCATGCCCGGGGTTAACACTGTAGTTAGTGGTTACACGGTACTATGCGTCACTCCAATGTGGCTCGCAGAATTAGCACCACCAGGCCAAAGAAGCATGCTGATGGAAATTGCCACGGTCTTGATGATCCTTGGGTATTTTACAGCTTCCTGCGTCGGATATGGGTTTTTCTTCTATTACAGGCCTAAACCAGCATTTCGTCCCATACTCGGTACGCAATCTCTCGGGTCTTCTCTCTTCGCTTCTCCATGCCGATGGTTGTGATCGGACTGACATCGAAATATGCTTGTCGAAGCCTTTGGATGCATCGTCCCCATCATCTTCGTGTGCATCAGTCACTGGACTGTTGAAAGTCCAAGATGGTTGATCCTCCATGGCCGCCATGAGGAGGCACATAAGTTGCTCAAGTCCCTACACAAAAGCCCGCATGATCTACACGACTCATTTGCCGAGGCCGAGTACTATCAGATTGGACGACGGGCGGAACTAGATTCGGCTCTGGACTTGTCATATAAAGGCATGTTCGCAACACGTCACATGACAAAAAGGACAGTCATGGCCATGATATGGCCATTTATGACTGCGACATCAGGTATTCTGGTCATCTTCAGTAAGTTCAGCAAGAATTGACTACGTTTACTGGCGATTTTGCTAATCTCTCCTGTGTTTCTCCCTAGATTATGGTCCGCTCCTCTACGAAAGCTTAGGATACTCAGCAGAGAAGCAAGTACTTTATCAAGCCGGGTGGACTACACTCAACTGGGCTGCAAACATTTGCGGATGTCTGTTCGTGGATTTATTCAAGCGGCCGACCTACGCCGCTATTGGCCTCTTCGGTTGCATGGCGTGCCTTTCTGTCGAGGCGGCGATGGTGGCGACCTCGGAGACCTCGCCTACACAAGCGATCCTGGAGTGTGGAGTGGCCGTTATTTTCCTCTAAGGTGTTGCGTACGGGGCATTCCTGGATGGCTTGCTGTTCATATACGTGGGAGAGATCTTTCCTACTCCGTACCGCGCAAAGGGATATAATATTGCGTTAGCCACGCAGGCTGTTAGCAATATTGCTTGGACGGGCGCCGCTCCCACCACATTCGCGCATGTCTTGTCTCCCGCAGCTCCTTCATCCACGCATTTGTTCCCATGCTTTTTAATGGGGAAAGTCTCTTCCTGATGGTGACTGACACAATTGAATCATCTTTCCCAGTGAGATTGGATGGCGTTACTATTTGCCGTTCATAATTTTATCAGCGATCAATGTGGTTATAATCTGCATCTCGTTCCCGAACACGAGACACTTAGCGCTTGAGGAGGTGGCTGCTATTGTTGGAGTGAATTAGTTTTCACCTTTGGAGCCTTTAAAGGCCCTGATTCTGCTTTTCCCCCCGTGGCGTTTACTAACTCTACTAAACCTTCCAGGATGGAGACGGGGTTGCTGTTTACCAAAGTCAGATACAAGGCACCAATCTTGTCAACATCGAGAGTGATCAACCTGCTGGCTCAAAAGCGAATAGCATCTCTGCCGAACACCAGGATCACGTTAACTGCGGAGGTGGCAGGGCTTGTTTAAGGTCTTTTGTGCATTGTTGTAATGTCTGTTAGCGGCTTGGCACTCCATGCCTTTGTTGAGCGGCGCAGGCAGCCAAGGCACTAGTCACGAGGGATATTTAACTACCCTATTTTTTACTTCGTATAACCCGTATATGTGTGTAGTTGATGAGCGCATATATTCTCGTTAAAAACAAGACTATAACTTGTTCAAGGAGACGTTTCTCTATTCACCAGCATTGGAGAATGTTATCCTAGCCGTGGGCGCCTCCTACGCCTCTCGAAGATGTGCAAGTCTCCCCGACATATTTGACCCTCCTGATTTCTTTGGCTGCTGAGCAAAGGTCTTCCTAGATTTGGAGATGGATTGTCCGAGAGTTGCCACATTGCAGGCTTTGTTGATATTGTCATCTCTTGAAGCTGCGGCTGGTCGTGATTCACGAGGTAAGTTAACATCTGTCGGGTTCAGATAGTGACTGCAGGTCCCATGCTAATCTTATACTCCGCTATGCAGGTTGGCTTTATTCGGGTCAGACAATACAGGCTGTGAGACGTAGCGGTGACACAAAAACTAACGTTCGGCTGACAGAAATGACGGTACACCTTGTTTTCGATCTAGGGCTCCATCTTGATCTAGGTCATGAGGAGGTCATACCCTCTTCGAGAAAGCGGGATGATGGTGGGCTAAAATTCCTGTACAAGAGTATTTTCCAGGCAGTCTGCTCGTCCAACATGTATGAATCACATCTGGCACTAATAATCTCACTCCCCCCCGGATTAGCCTTGTCCCTACTTGTGTATGGCATACCTGGCTAGTGACTGTTCTAATACGCCACAGGTTGTGGAGCGTCGGCACAGGACGTCCTGCTTCAATGAAGAATCTGATACAGTTCATCTCCGCCGAAGAGGTCCAGCCTTCGTCTCCGCGGCAAAATCCCCCCATCGACAATAGTCCCACGCAATTATCGAGTGATTCAGGCCAAAGTGGGGCAGAAGGAGTCCCCGTATATCTTTACCGTCTATCGGTGGAAATTTCAAAGGTCATGGAAACCTTGTGCGTACTAGGCATATCACTATTCACGGGGAGAATACTGATACCGTCAAGCTATTCGAGACCCTTTGCGCTGAATGGAAGTCCGACTATCGCGAAAGATATTACTCTATCACTTCAGAATTGGCTCGGTGCTCTTCCAGCTGCTCTACGAATAGAGGAATCTGAAAAGAAGGCCATTTCGAGTACTTATCCCTCGGAAGTTATTGAGCTGAAGTATAGCTTTACCGCTCTAAAACAGCTGAGAGAGATTGTTCTAACCCGTGGTCATCGACTAGTCTACAATAACACGAGGCAATCATCCTATTTCACCGCCCTTTTTTCTCCACTGCCAGTCCAGCGGACAAAAGTTCGCCTCAAACTATAGATGTCCGAGATGAGTCCGGTAACTCTCGTCAAAAATGCATTGAGGCTGCTTCCTCCAATATGTCGGTTGCTGATCCTGTATCGGCGACAGTATGGTCTCAGGTACATCAACGTCCAAGCGATACATATCGTTTTAACGGCCGGACAAATTCACATTCAAGACGGTGCCTCCTACATACGAGGGTCCCAAACACGATCAGAAGGGTACAGAAAATCGCAGGAGATGCTGAACCTGTGTATACAAGCTTTGGGAGAGATGGCACAGACGTTTCCCAGTAGTATAAAGGCGATAGAAATGCTTACAGCTCTTCGGCAACGCTGGCATAATCCAAACTCTTTATCCGTCGATAGCAATTAGAGACTCCCGCCTATTGAATATCATAGCAGACAGATAATTCTTAGAAAGGCGGACATCCTTTTGAGATGAGCCTGCACACATTTTATTGGGCGCCAATACTGAGAATTTTCGTTGTGGGGCCTTTTCTCAGACTCTTACTAGGTGCGCCGTCTACCATGCTTCTTAAAGGAACGGAGATGAAAGCAGAGATGCTGCTAGACAAGTGGGAATACAATGACGTTACTGAGCTCCAAGGTCTCGGTCAGTGTTTGCAATTGCCGATACACGCTGGGCCGTTTCATCTAACCATAATTCGTGTGAGCAAAATTCAACAGATTGGAGTTGTAGGTCCTCGTAGAGAATAACAGTCAGCAATGTTTTTCTTTTGGCAATATGTCTCAACCGAGAAAGGGAATCCACGACAAAACGGCATTGAACCGAATGTTTCGAGATGCTCCCTCTATTGCCGCGCGCTTGGTCAGTCTGACAACGGCGTGCTTGGTGACATGGTACATAGCACCTTTCACATAGCCACGGCTGGAAGGTACTCTACCTATCTTAACAAAGCTTGCTAGTTCCTCCTGAGAATCCGGCGTCATTGCTTCAGCGATGAAGTTGAAAGCCTCTTGACCATTGACATTCATGACAAAATCAAACTCTTCCGGCACCTGCTATCACAATGCTTTGAGCCCAAAGTACTTTCCGATCACGCTGGAGATATTTGTGATCCCAACTACGCAGCCAAAGCGAGCTTTGGAGGCGTGCAGGAACTCTTTGACCTGTACGATCAACCACATCCAATTTCTGGAATGAGTAATCTTGATGCTTGCTCCTCACTCCCCCAAGGAACGCGGCAAGTCGACCGACTTCTTCTCGTTGATATCGCATAATGCGACAGAAGCGCCTCTGTCCAGAACAGCCTTCACTGTCGAGAGGCCGATACCATCTGCTCCTCTAGCCGCCACGAAAACTCGGCCCGTTAGGTGAAAGGACATTGTTATGGTTTGAATGTTTGCAGCCCCGTACGCACTTCGTGCACAATGGCTTGGGCCATTTGTAACCAATCTAGAATCAACGAGTCGCTCTCTATTTGAATGCCCTTCTCCCCGCCCACCCCAGGACATGAACACAATACCATCGGCTGGACTACGCTGTCGTCGCTTCATTGGGCGTTTGAGAATTCTATTCCGAAAGCTTTGTATCCTGTGGGTGAAAAACACCGGAGCTCGAATATTCTTCTTCTGCCTCATTAGAGATTCCCATTGTAGAGAGATTGACATGAGATCAGAGCACGTTGACTGGCTCAGGTAGCCGACATGGATGGAATTCCGCCCACTTCGGCCGTGGAATCGGCCGTGGCATCGGCCTTCTCAATTGGCTGTCATTCCGCACGGTTCTGGATGAGCAACTGTTATATCCGGGCTTGATTGAGGAGTCTTTCAAGCTTCTCGAGCCATGCCGCAGGGTCATGAAGGCTGATGAGGCTAGATTGTCTAGATAAGTCGGTAGAGATCCATAAGATGAGAAGGTCCTTTGACGTCTCTGGTCCAAGGGCTGTTGTGTAATAGGGTTGCTTGCTCGGCATTACCAATACAGTTCTAGGCCTTCTTAAGGTGGCCAACACTTATTAATGGCTCAGCAAGTGGGAGCAGCACTGGTCGGACCCTTTTAGAATTAATCGGTGCCTATAGTGCCGCCCCTATTTGTCGTCCTGATAGTCATTATACGTCCCCGTAAGACTTATAAAGGCTAGAGCGGCTAGACGGTCTCTGACCTGAATCTCGTGTCATATCAGTATCGGCACAATAAGACCTTAGCCATTTTGCTCGACTGTCGGCGCTTACAATTAATGTCCACCATATCCGCCGGGGCCAAGAGCAACAGAATCGAGAGGCTGCAGGCCCGGTCTTAATCCTCGATTCAAGCCGGTGTTCTGCGGCATCCGAACTGAGAGATCCACCACCAATATGTCTCTAAGCTGACGACATTGCGAGGTTCAAAACTGTACCAGTAAAAGAGTATGAGTGTGGAGATCTGAGAGATTGTTTTGTCCGGATAACCTGTGTAGAACAGGCCTGAAAAAGTTAAGTCCTCTCGGAATAATGTTCCATTATTATTCCGAAACCTACTAGCAAAGCCGAAGTATAACAACTGGGCCTTCTCGATATGATTAAGTTACCAACCCTTGGCTGTGGGGTTAAGGCAGAGATATTGTAATGGGAGAAGTTGGAAGTGGTGGATAGCGTTATGATTGGCTGGGGCGTCGACCCTAGACTATGGTTTTTCTTATATAGTTCTGGGGGACTATCTTTCATACAATAGACAAGCAACCAAGTTACTAATAGAGAGGACTTCCCCTAGTTAAGTGTGCGCGTTGGGAAGAGACTATACCCACCGCCGTACGAGTTAATGCCCATGGCTAGTAGCCTCGCCCTAGTTCAATATATAATTAAGTGCTAACGACTCCAGGAATCGATTAGATGTCGCAGTGTGATTTGTCCTTATCCACCTTGATTGCCTGCGGGGTAGAGTCGCGAGTTGAATACAAGAGAGCGGAGCCATAACGACGACTCCGTCTTGTATAGTCTCCAAAGCTTATAAAAGGATGGACATCTACCATATCTATGTCCTAATCCGTGCTTGGGCCATAACGCAATCGGCAAAATTCACTCATAGCTTAGCTTTGTTCACTCTCTCCTTTGAATTTGCTATTACGTGCCCAGCTTAAGGACGGCAAATGGAATCGGGTAATTTCCAAGAGAACACTGTCAAGCATGTCCATTTGCTGCTAGGACCTCCTTGCTTCCAAATACTTTTCCCGTCATCCACCCGAAGCTGTGCTTCGCGAAATGCCTGAGCGTACTGGTGAAAAGTAGCTGTTGGGAAAACTCTACTTACGATACCCCACTGGCTTCTTCTTCGACCGGGCATTTGCGGCCAGAAGCCATCGGCACGATGTACACCCATGGAGTGTGAGAAGTGAGTTGCGGATTTAAATTCGTGAGCCAGGCCGAGCTGACTGAAAGGTGTCGGTAGATAGGACGACTCAGATGCTAACAGGATGCCAGTGACGGCTGGGAACAATGCAGCGTCTGCACTCACGGCAGGTCCATTCAACGCAACCACCAGTACTTTCTTATACTTGGTCATCGAGTGCAAGAGTTCCACAACTGTGTAATGCACATCAACCACTACCAAACAGGTGATAAATGGGATGAACTCTCTCTCTCACCGCATACCCTCTGCCAATTGGGCCATATAGGAAGCTTTCCTTTGCACCTTAGCTTTAACATGATTGCTCAGACCGCTTTCCATCCGCCAGAGATCGTGCACAACGTCACTCCGGTTCCTCAAAGACAACTTGTTTCTTCGAGAGGAGAACAGTGAGAACTACATACCTAGGACGTCTGCCCCACTGTCCAACTTGAAAGCCGCCCATTGCCTGTGATGGTGAAAGTTGCATCGGTATGCTCATTCAGTAGCCTTGGAACAGTCAGAGTGCTAATCCGTAGGATTACCCCCAATCGAATTCAGAGACTGAAGTCGATTGGACTGGTCTTTCTCCAGGCACTCGCTCTCGACGACGTTTAAATTGTTGGCCTTCTAAGGGAGTAACCTCGTCGCTGAGCTCGCCTTGATTAGTCCAGCCTGGCCCCTTATGTCGAACACTATGTCTATGTACTTGTAGGCACTGGGTTCCTCCACCTTTCTCTAGAATAGGGACCGTATGGTCAATTTGAAAGAATCCCTTCGCCAGCGGAAAGTCCGTTCAACATCCCGTGAATGAATACACCAAGCATTGGTGGTCGCAGAATTAAGCAATCAGCAAAGAAGTGAAGCGCACAAGCAGCTACGCTAAAAACCTAGGCTGCGAATTTCGAACACAGATGGAAGCTGAGTCGATATTCAGGAACTCAGATCACTTGCCGACGTCAGCGGCCGGGCACTCGGTCGCTTGGGGCTCCTGTCAGACTCAGAACTGTCATCTGCATTACATCAAGTGAGCAGCATCCATCCGTCAACCCATACGTCTGTCTGTCTTTCCTTTCAGCGAGTTCCTTGTGTTTTAATAGACATTTGGCCTGTGTCAAGCAGACCTGTCTGAAAGCTTTCCTGTCGCTGCCATCCTTACAAACGTGGTCCTGTTACGGCGCTGCTGACCAACCAACTGTTGATAGCTGTCACAGTAGCCTACTGGGTAGGTTAGACTAGTGCCTTGACCTGGGCCGCGCCACCTCAACAACCCCTAAAATTCAGAAGGGCAGACCCCGGTCAGCCGGGAGGTGCTGGGGAGTGCCGAGGACGGTCTATTCCCGGCGCAGCTTAGCTTTGCTTTGGACTCTCCCTCGTCAGCATCAATGGGCTACTTGTAGAAGCTAACAACTCCAGGCAGCGTCTGAGCAACTCCGCATTTTTCTCTCCCATCCACCCCCGCGGACGACGTCGCTCTTGAATCACTCGGGGTCGTAGAGTTCTACATACTCACATTGAAGCATGCTACCGGTTGATATTTCTTGTCTGCAGCAGTGATGGCCTCTCCGAATCTTGCGTGTCTGACCGCCGTCAGAACAGGCCAAACACCTACCATGAAGCCTCGGGGGAAAAGGCTAAAATACACACCCCGTGCCTGGTGAGTTTACACCTGTATGACGACTGAGCCCATCAAGAGGCTCTATGCTGACCGGATATCATCTAGCACGGAATGCCATCGCCGGAAAGTCAGGGTAGGCAAGCTGTGCGACTGATGTTCACAAGGCCGTGGCCTGACTTTTCCCCATATAGTGCAATGGGATGGAGCCATGTTATAACTGCGCTTCTGCAACAGCCAAATGTGTATACCCCTCAGAACCTCCTCGGCCAAGAGGGCGTGCTCGAAAGGGAGACCCAAAAAAGCAAGTGTCAGTGTCTGATCCTGGTGAAAACTGTTACAATGAGCAACTGGTACACGGTGCCTCAGTCTGACGCCGACCTAGGACAAATCGCCCAATTTCTTATCAGGCACAGCCTACAATCCCTTCAAATGCGGATACTCTACTTGAGCGCCTCATGCGCATAGAACGTGATGTTCAAGACCTTCGAGCAGTTAAACATACCGCGTAAGTCGGGCTCAGTTGCTATGGTTCCCCATTCTTTGACAATACAAAAATGTATTTATCAGTGCTTTGAGCTCATTTACCACCAGTGAAGTCTCACCGCCCAGGCTTTCCGACCAACTTTTCGTTTCGACTGAGCCGGAACTCGTCGAAGAAGAGAGGATTGATTGCATACACTCTGGCCATCGTTATTACAACTCATTCGCTGTCCAGATAGAGACATTGAAGAATGCGGCATCGCGCGGCACGTCTGCTACGTCTGGTAGAGAAGCTCCTCTTGGGACGGCGTCAAATACAAGTCCGTACAACTCTGCTCAACGATGCCGCTCGCAAGCCGCTCGAAATAACGTCAAGACTTTTATATCTTCGTCTACACGTCTGAAGTACCTCCTGAATCTCTTCTTCGAAGAATATAACTTCCTCTACCCATGTATCGACCAAGATATCTTTAATATTCAGTGGCAGTGCCTTTTACAGCATTACTCGCCCGATCAGGACTGCTTGTATCTGTCAGATGAGGATCCTGAAATGGTGATCTTTGCAGCCCTCACTTGCATGGTAATTGCCATCGCAGAGCACATCGAAGCTGATGGCCACTCCCCGACGGATGGGAGTCCGTGTAAGCGGATTGTCCGTGGACAAGCTTGGTATCGAGAAGGCGTAAGGCTTCTGAGTCTCTCCTCGCGGCACGCGGACAAAATCATGGACACGGTCCGGCTCTTCATGCTCGAAACACTCTATATGTTGATGCGGGAAAATTTCAGAAGGTCATCACAAGCATTATGCAGGGCCGTGGAGCTGTCATTCTCTCTTGGGCTGAATGACGAGTCCACGTGGGCGAATTGCTCTTGCGCGGAAACTCGATCTCGTCGTATTCTATGGTGGACCATATACTTTTTCGACCGACGGATGGCGTACAAGCTGGGAAGGCCATATATGATTCGCGATGCTGAAGTATCCGTTGCTGATTTCACAGCTGACATACGGGCAATGGAAAGCTCGCGTGTTCATCTTCCGATTCTCCTCACTGGAGATTTGAACCCTTCTGGACCTATTGCGTCAATACCCCTCGACGGCGATTGGATTCACTACCTACAATTCAATATTGGGTGGGGCCGCTTGTTCTCAAAGGCTTGGGATTCTCTTTACAGCCTGACCAGTCCTAGGGCTGGGAGCATTGAAGAAATAGAGATCATGGAGGCTTTATTGGCAAAGCTTAAGAGATCACTCCCGCCAGGGATGAAATGGCAGGATCCAGCGAGTTCAAGCAGCATGGAGGCTGATGTACCAGATCGAAAAGTTCGCATGAGACTGGTGATTTATACGGTCAGTATTCAACCGTACTTCTCACCGCCATTCAGTCACATCTGCAGCCTGCCAAAAGCGATCAAATCCAGTTAATTGTCTCACTAACAAAACCGCAGAGGGCAAATCTCTTGCAGATGTTGATACGGAACAATCTTCACTTGCGAGGTTGCGAGAAGGACGGCGAATGGGATTCTTCACGGAGTGATCGGAGTTACACAACCCAAGTATGTCACAAGCTTGCCGCTTCCACCGTTCAGGCAGTTGTATCATACGTTCGGACCCGACGCCGTGAACGCTCGTTTGGCACATATGCCACGCTGTGTATCATTGAATCGCTCCACTATATGCTGTCTGTGCCCTCAGCCGAGGACGGCATCGGATCTGATGATCTCGAGGCCACTAAGGCCCTGTCACTAGAACAAGCCTGGGAATGTTTAAATGACCTGAGTCGTCGCCAGCTGACAATTGCTACCAATGCATTGAAAGTTCTGAAAGGAATTATTGAGAGCAGGATTAGCAATCCGCTGTCGCTTGGAGAACAGCCAGCCACGGCTTCTTTGAACATACAGGACCATCAGCCCCCCGTTGATCAGGCCATGATCAACAACGTGGCGTCCCAGCGGGGAGCCAGTGCCGAAATCACGGGACCTCAGGATCTTGACTTCTCTATCGATCCTCAATTTACACTACCAGTCCTACCCGGGCCAGAAGTTGATGATGAATCGCTGATGGGGACTGACATGGGAATTTGGAGCACCGAGCATATGATGTATACTTAAAGGGTCATCACTGCATATTCTTTCCAGCCTGAAAATGCTTTCTGGTATTCCAACAACAAGGGCACCTTTCAATATTCCCAATCCTAATCAAAGTTTCGAGCCAGGTGCCCGCGGTTTCAGCCGCACATTGATTTTGTTGTGGTCGAGAACATCGTAGACAAGCTTCCCATCATCGGACACGATCTCGCCTCGAACAAGCACCGCGGTCTGACCAATAGAAATGACTTTGCATCGGATTTTTACCGTAGTATCTGTTTATTGGTAGGATCTCCATTAGCAAAGAATTCTTGAATCGAGCAAGAGGAGAGATGTCGTCGCTCACGTCCAGGTGGTGCACGAAGACATGTGACCGAAAGTGTCCGCGTTACGCCGCCAGTCCATCTATGCAAAATGTCAGAAATGTATCACGAGCAGTCTCTCCCATAGATGCCCACTCCCAGTAACCAGGAGCAGCGTGCGGCGCTATCGACAGTGATGTGCACTGGTCTGTCCTAGGTCAATAAAATGCTAATGAATACAGCTTCCGAGAAAAGTGATCATACCAAGGATGAGTGTTGCTGCTCCGCCATGTAACGAACCTGGAAATAGATATCAGCACCACATCGGGGAGAGGTCGAGCTGATCGCCAACCGCGGGTCTCACCTCCAACGTGGAGAAACTCAGGCCCCAGAAACAAGCTGAACACAACCGTGCCGTCCGCCTCAATGTCCTCCAAACGCAAATTATCCATGAGAGTCTTCTCGAACCCCTGTTACTAGTTCACTCGGATTAGTGCGATGCTCTGAACTGGTCACCTTTCCATGAACTGCAGGAAGGCTTGGGTACATGGAAGTGTCTTTCTCTCATGCGCTGGTGATAGCTAAGCCAGTATTCAGATCAGCTTCAAGATGAGATCGTTGTTGGAAAAACTGCGGATGCTCGTACGTTTGCATCAAATCTGTTATCGCATTGTGGGCTGCTTTGCCCGTCTTGGCTGCTCGCCCCATTTGGACGGTGGATTGAGGAGTTATGCCTTGTAGATACAGCGCCTAGACCAGCTCGACCAGCGGGCTTGAGCGCAAAGGCGACCTGGTCGGGGAATGAATGCGATCAGATGTTGGCGGAAGCTTTGTACCAGCTATGAAGCCCTATCGAGTTGACGAGAAAAAGGAGTTTCCTCAATGAACTATGTTCCGAGGAACAGACCGCTTCCGAGCGCCGGTCACTCATCTTACGTGAGGGGTCGGAATCAACTTGCTGTCCGCCGTACAATGAAGGCGATTGGCCGACGCTTTGGCCATCGCAGCAAGCGGTACATTGGAGATCGAGCTCCTTTAAACTGAAACTCTAACACAGCTGTGCTCTTACCGAAAAGGGGAATTGTTTATACCGTTCGAGAAAATTCTGTCTAATATGGAAGACAGGCTACCATTTCGATCATTGTCTGGATGTCACCAGGAATGATAGAGTGCATTTTAGTTTGATACCAAATATTGATCGAAATTTTAATAAGATCGGGGCCCTACTGAGAACCAATCCTATATCCATCTTCCTCCGGTGACCTCAATTGTCTGTCCATCCACATAGCTCATCAAAGGACTAACAACAGCTAGGACGGCCCCGGCGGCTTCGAAGGGCGTAGCTGCTCTCTGCAACGGGATATCAGCATAACGCTCGCCAGTTGCAGACTTCTGCGTAGCGCCGGGAATGCCCAATGCCACTTGGGTTCCATCAGACAAAGTCATAGTATGGCCCTTTTCCCTCCCAGTTGTCAGTCGGGTTTCTATGTGACCAAACGATACACCGGACATTCTCGCGCTGTTAGCATCAACCTCCCGAGTTATCACAGGCACGTCGAACTCACGTATTGGCTCGGACGCCGAATTGAGGGCCCCATTCCTTTGCGTTTTTGTCAATAAAAGAAATCGCTGAACAAGGGAGAATGAACTTCTAACCTTACATATTGTCTTTGTAAGGCCGACTAGACCGGCCTTGGCCCATGCATAGTTCGCTTGCCCTCTGGTCTGGAGTGTTATACCTCTCTGCTCGGAAGTAGATCAAGATGCCCCTCATCACTTACGGTGCGCCGTGTATTCCGCTTGCACTGCTGATGTTGACAATACTCCGTGGTTCACCGTCTTTCACACGAAAATATGGTGCGGCTTCGCGAATGATTCTGAAGGGTGCAGTACCGTGGATGGCGACCATCGCGTCCCACTGTTTATCACTTGTCTACAGAAAGTCAGTGATCGACAACTTAAATCCGAGACTGCTTTACTTTATGAATTACTGCATCCCACGTATAGCCTGCATTATTCACAATGATATGAAGCTTGCCGTTCCCAAATTTGACGGCTTCCAGCACTAGTCGCCTCGTGGCGCTCGCGTCAGTGATATCGCCTGGCACAGCCAACGCTCTCCCGCCACTCGAGGCGTTGAGCCTGTCCGCCACCGCCTTTGCTTTGGCTTTTCGAAGTTATATATATCGGTACGGTTAACAGAGGTAATTTACCGGCATCAATGTCTGAGATGACCACTTTTGCTCCTTCGTTGGAGAGCAACTCAGCCATGGCAGCACCAATACCTTGACCAGCGCCAGTGACGATAGCGGTTTGACCGGTAAGGTAACCGCGTGAAGGAATAAAATGTCCAGCCAGCTGTGAGACTCGATTGTCCGCCATGGTTGGTGCAGTAAATTTGATGCCCTTCTTTGATTTACAGCAATTTTGAGGAAGAGAGGTCCTTGGAAACAACCAAGCGCCTTATCGGAAACCAAGTTGGAGGTTTCATTCCGAGGAGGCTGGACTCGCGGCTTTTCAGGAGACCCGTGCCAAGGAGCACAGAAAACCACCCTCCATATTCGAGAGAAGCCAAGCCAACATCCTGGCCTGGAGCCCAACAGGAGAATATGTTGATAGTCTAGAGAGAAATTACCAGTAAGCCCACGCTACTGTCGATTCGAGAAGGCGTAGGTAGTTAGAATATGGTAGAGTCTCGAGGCGGGCCCAAAATTGTCTTGTGTTTGCGTCAGGTCCCTGGTCTTCTATTCAAAGCTTCTTAACTAGCTCGTACTTAAGAGAAATATGGTTTTGCTCTCTTTGTCTTCATGACTCAATCGCCTCATAAGACGGCCAACTGGTGGTGTTGACTCCCGCCCATTGTGATATTTTCTTACAGATATCTAAAAAGACTTCTCCATCTCTCGCACTCACTCCAAGTTGCCGGAGTATTTTCATGTGAGTGATACTGGGCGACCCTCCAGCTGGCAGCACGCTAGCTAGGACAACAAATTCATTCTCGATTGGAGTGAGAACACTCAAATCGCCTAAAAAGTAGCCGTAGACGACGTATCGTAATGTCCACTCTAGAAATGGTCAGCGGCAATTTGGTTTGTGACAGTTCCACTAACCTAGTTCACTGTGGTAGCTGAAGCGAGAAAATATCTTCGGCTCCATGTCTTGAAAAGCCTGCTTGAACCAAGATTGTGATCGTTGCGAAGGGAGGTCCGGCTCGTTGATGAGTTGAGCTCTCCGGATGTTGTCAGCTTCATCATCTTTCTGGTCTGCAGCTTGAAGGCTGTAAGATGCAGCGATGGCACGAGGCATGCCGATTAACGTCCAGGACTTTATGATGACTTCACGCAGTCGAATCGAAAGATTCTTACGATAGACCTCGTCGAATTTGGCCTGTGCCAGTGCATACTGGTATAAGTCTCCAAACATATCACCTTTACCAGCTGCTGCCAATGAGGTTGCCTAATTCATGTCAATGAGAGTCTAGACACTCATGTCGTGCCATTAGCAGCATCAGAGAAAATACATGGGTGCTACTCACCACCATTATGTACCAACTATTCTGTGGGAAACTTTGCGGCATCATCTGCTTTACCTCCTTTAAGAGCTCAGAGAACGCCTTCGTGTTGAGAGTCGCCATGTTGTCCTAAGATATAGTTTCATCAAGAGGCTCGAAACTGGCTTTGGGACAAAGTGCGAAGTTTAGCACTGAGCAGAGGGGTGGCTTGTAGATAGGCGGTTTCATGTGGATACTTCCGTTCGGAAGAGATGAAAATTCATTCCGCGCACACCCTCAGGGCCCGTAGCTGACTGGATCTTCATATTCTCCAAATGCTTTCAAAAGTCTGAAAACAAGGGTGTAAACACCAGTGATCCTCACTCGCACTGCCAGTCATTTTCAAATTATGGTTTTCGGTCCACAGGTCAAGGTTTCGATCTCTACGAAGGATATTGCATCCTTCGTTCTAGACAACCCAAAGTATGATGTCGACCAGCCGGTGAGCAATCGAGCTGTTCCACGCTATATCTAGAAGAGAAGACTGGGCTGACATAGACTTCTCCTCTATACATGCAGATTTACATCGACACGCTGGATGAAACGCGATGGTACTCTGCGCGAAAGGCGCGTACCGCAGTGCGACGGCTCGTGGCGGGTTTCCATGCGTTGGGGCTGAAGCAAGGGGATTGTGTGCTTATAAACTCCATGGCTGACGTAAGTATAGTACTCGATGATGCTTTGTAGCAAGTACTGAGGAATAGATCGACTACTCGATCCTTTTTCTGAGCATCATTGCCGCTGGAGGAATTGTTTGTGGATCGAATCCATACTATAGTGAAGCCGAATCTCTTCACCAATTGAAGCGAGTCACGCCGAGGTTTATTTTCACGGAGGTCGACTTCCTGGACAAGATGCAATCTTGCGCTGCGAAATGTGAAATTGGCTGCAATTGTATATTCATCTTCGACCATAGAGATCCGACAATCCCCGGAGGCTTTCAATCCTGGAGACGACTTCTCGAATATGGGGACAGCGATTGGGTTCGATTCACCGACGACAAAACTTCTAGGCATACCATTGCTGCATACGTCATGAGCAGCGGTACTACCGGCCTTCCTAAAGCTGTTGTCCTATCTCACTATAACATTGTGGCTGCATTGACTCTGGGTTATGATCAAGAGAGGAAAGCTTTTGAGGTATACCGCGCAAGAGACTCAAAGCGTACTAGATCAAAAACTGACGTTACAGGTACGGCGAATCTTGTGTTTCCCTCAATTTGCTACAGCCGCTATATATTCCAATCACTTTTGTCCTTTGCGTCGTGGTGAAGTCTGCTTTGTGATGCGTCGATATGAGACAACAGCATTTCTGCAGAATATTTCCAAATTCAAAATCACCGAAATCAGTGTTCTGCCCCCAATCCTAGTGCAAGTCCTGCATAGTCCGCTTGGAACAAAAGAAACACTGAGGAGTCTCCGATACGTGCATGGGGGAGGGGCCGCAATGCCAAAAACTCTTGTGGACAGGTTGAGGTCTTTGCTCCCCGAAGGCACCCCTTGCACTTCCATCTGGGGGCTGTCTGAAGCGTCCGGGATTGGGA
The DNA here is from genome assembly GCF_000835475.1 of Cladophialophora bantiana CBS 173.52. Lineage (NCBI taxonomy): Eukaryota > Fungi > Ascomycota > Eurotiomycetes > Chaetothyriales > Herpotrichiellaceae > Cladophialophora > Cladophialophora bantiana. The sequence goes on from NW_015971598.1 coordinate 473,861, forward strand.
CATGCTTCTTTTGGCCAGAGCATGATGATACAGGCAGTATTGGAAGGCTGTTACCCGGGTTATCTGCCAAGTAAGCACCGTGAAACTCCACGTCGTTGACTGAGCTAACATGAAATCTTAGACTGATCGACAGGGAAGGAAATGATACGAGCGAGTTTAATAAAAGAGGAGAGCTATGTATCAAAGGCCCGACAGTTATGCTTGGCTATCTGAATGACACAGTATCGACGAACGCGACAATAGACCCAGAAGGTTGGTTGAGGACAGGCGATATCTGTTATTGCGATGCGCAAACTAAAAAGTGGTACATTGTTGACCGCATAAAGGTGTGGACATCCAAAGAGCTATAGTGTCGTGGCGGATGAGCTAATATTTACTTCCAGGACTTGATCAAGGTCAATGCATTTCAGGTTGCACCTGCAGAGCTTGAAGAAATCCTACTCCAACACCCGGATATCGCTGACGCGGCTGTGATTGGCATCAGTATCCCAGAAGCTGCAACAGAGCTTCCGCGAGCATACGTGGTGCCACGCCAATCCGTAGGCGCTGGCTTGACCGAAGACATGGTGAAAGCATTCGTTGCCGCAAAGGTGGTCAAGTACAAACGGCTAGAGGGCGGCGTGAGGTTTGTTAGTAGCATACCAAAAGCCCTCAGTGGAAAGATCCTCAAAAATCCACTCCGCGATTTAGCCAGAAAAGAATCAAAGACCAAGCTCTGATGAAATAAATGGAATACTGGATCGTATCTTCAGGAGACTGGCAAAATCTCTCAGAGCCCCTCGGAATAAATTGAGCAGACTCGGATTTTTCGGGGCAAAATGATCTTCAGTCCTCTTAATCTCTCTATAACATACGGAATTATGGAATAGAACATGCTTCTGAGGGATGGATATTTTGAACGTACGTCTCCTCTGTGAATCCCTTACTTCTTCTCATACTTCACAATGTCGCCCAACGAGACAGCTGCTCAAAGAGCAACCAAATGCATACGCACATTAGCCGACACATTCCCAGAACCCTGTGGAGCGACTGAAGCCTGGCGAAATGTGGATGACGTTGCTTATGCCCTTTCGCAGATTTCTCTCTTTACACCGAGGCCCGTCAAGATCATTGCAATAGGTGCCGGCTTCGGTGGATTGGCGATCGCTCACGCGGTGGAATCCGGTGCTCTTCCAGCCGCCGAGCTGACAATATATGAAAAAGATGCTGGAATTGGGGGAACCTGGTTCGAGAACAGATATCCAGGGTACGTCTTGAGGTGTAAATTACGGTGGAACCCTCATATCAACGTTCTCACTTCCATGGATCATCAACCTGTTCGATTCACACATTTTACCTTGCGTCTTTCGCCGCTGACGTCAGATAGCTGCGCTTGTGACATTCCTGCCCATAATTATCAGGTGAGTCTCAAGTATCATTGATCCCCGAATTAATTTGGGTCCTCTTGAGAAGCACCTTTTGTTCCAGTATTGACGCGTAGACCGCTCCTGTTCAAGATCACAGGGGCTATTGTGCTGATGGAGAATTATAGTTTTCGTGGGCACCTAATCCGTATTGGAAAAGCTTCTATGCGGACCGAAGCGACATTCACAACTACATACAGGCTGTCGCAGATCAGGGTAATCTGAACAAATATATTATTTTGTGTCACAAAGTCACAAAAGCCGAGTGGAACGAAGTGAAGCAGCGATGGCAAGTCACAGTGCGGAAAACGGACGGCCGGGACATAGCTATTTCCAGCCCTGGAATCACCGAAGGAGAAATCGAGGAAGCCATCAACACCGAATGCGACATTTTGATCAACGCCGCCGGATTTTTCAACAACTGGAAATGGCCCGCCATTCCCGGCCGAGAAAACTTTCGAGGAACAATTTTTCACTCAGCTGCTTGGCCCAAGGATGCTGAGAAGAGTCTTGACGGCAAGGCTGTGGCACTGATCGGGAATGGTAGTAGCGGCATTCAGATTTTGCCCGCCATCATCGATCGAGTAAGTAAAATCTATGTGCATATTCGCAGTCCGACCTGGGTGACAACGGGCCTGGCGGAGAAATTTGCGGGCCCGAATGGCAGCAATCTGGTGTTCAGTGAGGAACAAAAAAAGCGATGGGCAGAGAATGAGGGCGAATATCTTGAATATCGAAAGCAGGTGGAGGATTCGATGAGTTCGAGGTTTCGCTTATATATGGCGGGCTCCAAGATTCAAGAAGCAGCACGAAAGTTTTCCGCAGAACAAATGACCAACAAGCTGACCAGAGGAGGAAAGTCGGAGCTCATCCAGCTTCTTTTGCCAACCTTCGAAGTCGGGTGAGTTAGGCTTAGCGTCCACGTCTTACGTTCATTGAAGTCCTAATTTGCCTACAGGTGCCGACGCCCGACACCGGGAAACGGATACCTCGAAGCTCTTTGCTCTGACAAATGTGAGGTCGTTTGGGGTGACGTCTCTGCTTTCACCCCTGACGGAGTGCGCACCTCTGCCGGCGCCGAATCTCAAGTTGACGCTATCATATGTGCCACGGGGTTCGACCTCTCCTGCGTACCAAGATTTCCTATAATCGGAAGGAACCAGGTCAATCTGCAGGACAGCTGGAGAAGCAATCCGGAGTCATACTTGTCTGTGACCACAGCAGACATGCCGAACTATTTCACCATCCTCGGCCCAGCTAGCCCCCTCGGCCACGGCAGCCTGGTCCCTTCAATCGAATTCGTGACTTCTTACATCTGCAACCTTGTGCGAAAACTACAAACACAGAACTATTCATCTGTGTGCCCAAAGCCTCACATACCCAGGGCATTCCAGAAGCAATCACTTGCCTGGCTTGAGAGGACTGTCTGGGCATCAAACTGTGCTAGCACGTTCAAGAACGGAACAGTCGATGGCAAACTTGTGTCTCTGCACCCTGGTTCGAGATTACACATGTTCGAATTATTGAGCACTCCTCGATACGAGGATTTCGACTGGACCAGCCTTAGTCCAGATCCCGACCTCACTTTTGTCTGGCTCGGGAATGGTTTTACAATCGACGAAGACGAAGTTTTCTATAAAGGAGGTCAAGCTGACTTGACGTAAGTTCTCTGGTTCAGGCTTATTGCTGTGTTCTATTTTCCTCATGCTAACCATGATCGGTATTCACACAGGTATTTCTTGAATCCACCTCCTGGATCGAAGAATATACGGCCTCATGAACAACTCAACGATCCGACGTAGCGAATATAGCTTCATCATGCAATAATACTAGAATCAGTAAATAAGAGCTAGACGGAATATCTGTCCTGATTTTAATGCCACCGTTCCCGTCCTATACTGTGTCCAAGCCTTATTGTATCGTGACGCAGCTCTAGTTTCAGAAAAGCTGTTATGAGGTAGTACTACACCACGGATGACTGTGTCGCAGGCGGAAGAATCGGCTACATTATTCCGTTCCAAAGCTATTGAGATGTTGCAATTCCAGCAGACACATTTAAAGACGTTGTGGGATCTTTTGAAACAGCTGTGTGCTGGACTCATATTGATCATATCAAGCATATTAGTGGTCCTTGCTAGATGTATAATACGAAGTGTATAGAGCCTTGGCTGGGATTCAAATTTCCACCAAAAGATTGCATGGCACAAACGTGATGTGCTTCTCTCTGCCAATTCTGTCAGCGCCAAAGCTGACGACATTCATTTTCCTTATGCAAGTGCAGTCATGTGTCCTAAACATATCCGAGGTGCTAGGATCATTTTCAGGAACTGAACCCAAACCTCCAAGTATTGCCGTCGTTTCCCAGAGTGCTATGTAAGTGATGTTCAAAGATCGTTTATCAGGCGACGTCCCTTCCGCTTACTTACAGTCAGCCCAAAAGGGACACAACATCAAGATAGTGGATTTCCACAGTAATTTCAACAAGAACAGAGCGGGTATATCCCGGGGCTGCCCAACTTCAATATCAAGCGAATGGTCAATGGGGAATGCAATATCTTCCACCTCTGCCGGCCGCCACTTCGAGCAGTGAATGAAAGTCATTCGTGTCCGTGACAAGGGGAAGGGCAGAGCAGTGGTGCAGACGCCCGACTGACCTGATAGACATTGAGACCAATGACGTGGATACGAGAGTCATTGGAAATAACTTTTACATCTGACAAGGCTGACGGGGGTTCCTAGAGGTGAGAACTCCCACATGCTGGGTTGGCCGCGAGCTGACTCAACACCTCTGTTTCTCAGGGCCATCGCCTCCTGTTTTCACGCCTCCCAAAGTCAACCCGATTTATCATATTCGCTGGTCACTACCGAGGAGACCACATTGTTATATCAGTCAGTAATACAAAGATGCATGGAATTTAGACCGAATGGTGACACCAACCTGCTTCACGCAATCCCCGAGCCTGGGCGTCAGATTGGCTTCAAAGGAGCCAAAATCCACGGCCTTTGGACGTACAATGCGAGACTCTATGATGTGTTGAGGGTGGCTGGAAATAGTCAGGCAGCTAACATCAAAAGCTTTGAAGCGAAGCCTGCTTCACCTTCAAGTTCGGGGAATACCTCGATTGCTCGGATCGGGCGGCTTGGACAGTTGGATCCAGATGGCTTCGAAGAGACCAAGTTCGTGGTTCAAAACAGGGACAGGAAGGAAGTCCTCACAAATGGCTGAGCTTTATCATGCGTGTGGATGGGGTCCCCAGGTTGTAGATAATCCTTTGAGGGTTAGCAACTCTACAACGTGTAGTCGTTTGCTCGTCAAGTCCTGATGCCGCCCTCGCTAGATTCACGAGTCCTCGTACGGATGTCACCGTCCACTAAGAGTCTGAAGTTGATCTAGGGTATCTCTACCTCGTCGATCGAAAGGGATGTTTCACCATGAGGCGTGGCTGACAGAAGCTGTGGCGCAGTAATTTTTCCGCGACTATGGTGTTACCTCATCTATGTACAAAAGGATCACAACGTTTCAGCGTCCTAGCCAGCGGAATAATTTGCAGTGTACGGAAACAGTGTCCAGTAAATGATTCCGAGGAATAATGCCTGGGTGGTCAGCTCGGAGGCTCGGAGGTTCGGACCACGTGATAAGCGTGTCAAGGACCACAGGAAGGTACAAGGGGGACTTGGTAGATAGATGCATGGCTAGCCGAGGCCCAGGCATGGAGGAGACTTGCAACGTCCTCGGTATCTTGACCACGTCTCCAGGACGATGGCGGGAAACCACCATGAACGCTCAACTAAATATGATGATTTCTTCCACGTCGTGGAAGAGGAGTCAGAATCTATCCTTCAAGAATCATCCAATTTCTAGCACGCAGCTACAGTTCAACGAGATTCTCGACCAAGATGAGCTCTCGACGTAGGTAATCCATCTCGGGAACCCCACCTCTGCTGAAAATGTATAGAGAAAATAAGGACACCTCTAACGGACCTGTTTGGTGTGAAGCATCCTGTAATGCTCGCTGGCATGGGGGTTGCTGCAGGACCGAAGTTGGCCGCTGCGGTCACTAATGCAGGCGGCATCGGTGTCATTGGAGGTCACGGATACAGCCCAGATGGGCTTCGTGAACAGATCAAGGAACTCCAGTCGTACTTGGTTGACAAGGACGCGCCCTTTGGCGTCGACATTCTGCTTCCTCAGGTGGGAGGAAACGCACGCAAGACAAAGTAAGTAAAGGACGAGACTGGCTGTCAGACCGTCACCGTGCTCGAGATGTTAACACGAGTGGTAAAGTTATGACTACACGAAAGGCAAATTGATGGAACTCATTGATGTTGTCGTTGAGTCAAAAGCCCGCGTCTTCGTCTCTGCAATTGGAGTGCCCCCAAGACAGGCGGTGGAGCGTCTCCATGCCGGTGGAGTCTTGTACATGAATATGATCGGGCATCCCAAGCATGTCCAAAAGTGTTTGGATCTTGATGTGGATATTGTGTGCGCCCAAGGAGGAGAAGCTGGTGGTCATACTGGCGACATTCCCTTTTCTGTGTTGATTCCCGCCGTGGCAAAATTGCTCAAGGGGAAAAAAAGTGCTCTGACCGGCGTTGATGTTCAACTCGTGGCAGCTGGAGGTGTTTCTGGTGGTGAAAGCTTGGCTGCTGCTTTGATGCTCGGGGCTTCCGGCGTTTGGGTGGGAACGAGGTTCATCGTCGCCCACGAAGCGGGTGCATCCAAAGCTCACCAAGAGGCGGTCTTAACTGCGACTGTTGACGACACCATCAGGAGTGTTATATTCTCGGTATGTATCATTTCTGAAAACACGGGTGCCCTTGAGATAACAAAGGAGTCTAGGGACGTCCTTTGCGGATACGCAAAACTCCATATATCCTCAACTGGGAAGAGAATCGGCAGCAGGAGATCAAAAATTTGACAGGAAAAGGCATTCTCCCAGTCCAAAATGATGCAGAGCAGCACCCAGATGACGAAGATGTTCTGGACAATCTACACCCGTATCTCATGGGCATTGTGGCTGGCGCGGTGAACCACAGAAGTAGCGCAAGGGAAATTGTGGACGAGATCGTGGACGGTGCAGTAGAAAAACTCCGGTTGGGGAGTGTTATGCTTGTCAAGGAATCGAAGCTATGAAGCAGACGAATTGGGCATGGCTGACGCCCTTGCCGCTGTTACGGCCCTTGATCGAGTATGGACGGAACCCAGGACTTAGAATCGCCACTTTCTTCGTGATGGTTCTAGGTTGAAATACTAGAGAGAACCTCTATGCCCTGGTATCTATTTTCAACATCTTCCTCCTGAGAAAGTGCTCTCAGTCTAAGCGGTTTGCGGGCATTGGCAATTTCAGGGACCTTCTCAGTCCATGTGTACATGGATCTTACGTCAATCACTGCATAAAACATTCGAAGCTTGCTATGATACCAATCTCTGTAATTGCGCCTATCTACTTTTCACCTTCAGGTTCAGATCTAAATCACTTAAACATCGATATACCCACTCTGCCCTTACAGGTCCTACCTCCCTCAGAGTAGGGCTGGCCTTTTGGGTTTGCTCAGTTAGGTATTTCGGTCTTGCTGCCAAGGTCTCGTCTCGTCTCAATACTAGACTCCGGTAGAAAGGCAGGATCTTGGCCGCAGGATTTGCCGCTGTATTGATATCCCCAGCAGACTCAGAGCTTGAGCCTACTAGCTCGATCCACTCCACCAACGGAACTACCTTGTCGATTGCAAGGAAGTGTTGCACAATGGGCAAAATGTCTTGCTGCCAGGTTACAACCGCACAGTTGGAGAGATGGTAGACGCGTGAAGTCAAATGGCTGGTGCCTCCCTCTGAGGACTTTTGGTGTTCGATTTCCTCGTTGTCGAATTGCAAAAGCTCGATGACAATATTGGCCAGCACGTTCACAGGAATCCAGTCAATGTATTCCATGCGACCGAGAGTGGTAGGTAAAGCTCGCACCGTGTTCGAACTGATTATTAGACTTGGGAACCATTCTTGGACGTTCCAAACCTCCAACTTGGCTTTAATATCCCCCCCACGATCCACATTCGGCACCGGACCAGCAATTTGGCCAACACGAAGGCTCGTTGTGGGTATGCGGCCTCGCGAGGATGCCGTCGCGGCATCAAGGATGCGTTCTGCAATGTATTTAGACTCGGCGTAGCCCATGTGCGATGGCATAGAATTGTCTTGGATTATCTTCTCCGGAACTGATTGCTTGAGTCCCCCAGATGTTATCGAAGATAGACTGGATACGAAGACAATGTGTGCGCGCTTGGAAGAGCTTGAACTGAAATCTGTAAATCGACGGATGCTGGCAATGTGGGTTTTCTCAAAAGACGAGACCGACAGGTTGAAATTGACTGGCCAAGCGTTTAGGATCACATGTGTGACCGACTGAAGCAGGTACTGGTACGAGTTCTCCTCAAGACCTAGACGAGGTGCCCCCAGGTTTGTTGTCCGAAGGAATTGAACACGCCCAGGATCTGCCAATTCAGTGGACAGTTTTCGACTTATAATTGTCTGTTTCCATTTGGCGGCTGCATCGGCGGACCGATTTAAGCAAATAACCTGCGAAACGGGTGGATGATGGAGAAGGTTTTCAAGGATATGTGATCCAAGTGATCCCGTGGAACCTGTCAAAATGACAGTCCAAGTCTTCTTCCCAACAACACCGTGGGCCTCACTTGTGGTATTTTGGGAGGTTTGGCGCTCCAAGCCATTCCCAAGAGTTGCGGATTGATAACCCCAACCGTGTGTCCATCTGTCAATAATTTCTTGAATCCTATTCTCTCAATTATCGATTTCGTTGCCATTTCGATCGTTTTGTAGACCAGTTGTCTGATCCCCAATATGAGCCTGGACGATGTCGTTCAGAGCTTGCGACAAAGAGTCGATCGTGGGATTGTTATAGATGATATTTGAAGTTAGTTCGGCGATTTGGCTGAGACTCATAGCGTCCTTCATTGCTGCCCTTACGGCTCGAACAATACGGACAACGTGGAGTGAGTCCATCCCTAGCATGAACAGATCAGTATCCAGAGAAGGCTCGTCAATCCATCCCGTGACATTCCCAACAAGGCACTGCACGAAATTCTGAACTGAGCTGAGATCGCGGAGATCAGTTTCCTCGGGGAGGTCACCGCGGTCGAGGTTGGCTACCTCTCCCTCTATCCGGCGATATAGTTCATCAATCTCTTCGCTGTACAGATCGGCTGTTGGCTTCCTCCTAACGCTGAGCTTCGGAGTACGAAGGAATGGTTTCTTGGGTGACGAAAAGAGTGTCAAGGACTTCGTAAGTTGTCCGTGTTTGGGAGAAGCCTTATTTGCAGCTTTGATGGTGGGCCAAATAGCTTGCAACAAGTCTTTTTTTTCGTTCTCCTTATCGACATCTATGCCTTTGACTTCCAAAAGCAGGGCCGGTTGAAATCGTCCTTGTCCAACGATCAGTGCACCAGTGATAGCAGTGTGCGCCTTTGCGATCTGTGACTCGATGTCGACGGGATTTAACTTTTCACCGTTGGACAACACATCACATCATCAGCCCTGCCGCAAGTGCGCCACAAATACGGTTTGTGAGGGTGCTGCGTGTAAATATCTCTTGTTGGCCACTCGGTGAGATGGGGAAAGAGCTCGAAGACAGGTTGGATTCCAGGAACATTAACGCCGATCTTCTTTATGAAAAGCTCGTAGAGGCCTGCCGAGTCATCGATAGGCCTCATTTCGGCTCCACTCCACCGATGAAAATGGAAATATTGCCACTCCAGTTCTGGATCATCAAGTTCCACCAGAGGAATCAAACCTACTTCTGTAGTACCGATGAAATGGGGACAACTTTTCTGACGCGTGAGTAAAGTGTCACCGCAGTATTTGCTAAGCGGTCCGGAGCCGAACTGGACAAATTTCAGACTTGTAAGAGTGTCGAAATATTCAGGGATACCCAACATCTCTTCGACCAGAAACGGAGGGATGACAGTCCCATCGCACTTTCCATGGCGTAGAATCCCATCAACCATTGAGGCACTCAATGGAACAGCAGGAGGCTGGAACACCATCACTATGTCGTGGTAAAGTGACTTCAGCAGACCCAACAAGACTCCGCCAGCCTGCGTTACGCCGGTTAGTAGAACCGAACCTCTCAGTTGTTCTGGAAACACACGGTGAAAATTTGTCTGGGAGATGGTATTCTCGATGATAAGGGAGACTCAACATGAAAAAGAGGCATAGCAAGAAATAATCTACAATCGCCGTCAAATGGCTTGCGAGTGAGAACATCCAACTCGTCCTCTTTCGGGTAGTGCTGGATCAGATCTTCATGGAACCCGTATCCCTGGGTTAGAGGGATCAGCTTGGGCAAACCGGTTGTGCTAACTCACGGGTCAGCTACCCGTAACTCGCCGCTGCACTCGAAATAGTCTCAGCTAGCATGTTTCACAAACCTTGACGTATGAAGCATGACCAAGGGCTCCCCCCTTGCTTCTTCTATCGTCTTGTTGTACGAGAATGATGGCGTCGGCTCATCTTTCAATAGCCCAGTCTGTCCTGGAACAACGGTCAATGTGTCGTTCCAGCTCTCTGTCTGGCCGCTGTTCGCATTCAAGGTTTTGGGCGGTCTATTCTCGACCAAAGCTTCCACTTTCGTCTTTATCTCGGTTGCACAAAGCCACTTATGGCAATCTGCCTCTTTCATAACTGCATATTGTGCCTCGTCGCTATTCCTCGGTGAGAGGTATAACATCTTTTGCCTGTCAGTATCACGATATCGCCACTTTAAGTGTCACCTGGTTTGATTCAACTTACCTGAAAACCAGCCTTGATGGCTGCGAGACTAAAAACGATATACCTTGTGTCGGGAGGCCCAAGGTATGCCAGAGGCTCAAATGGTCGAAGTCTGTGCGGCCCAATGACGTTGTGCATCCACCATGCTGCCCTGTCAATGGCGTAGTTAAAGCGCCGGTACGATATGTCTTCATACCCAGCGCCGGTCGTTTGAGAACTGATAGGTATAGAACCCCATATCTTATTTGGTTCCGTTGAGGCCCGGTCGGAGACCAGATTTAGGAGAAGTCGGGGCAAGGGAAGACTGGCAACTTCTGCTTCGAGTATTGCCGTAGGAACAGCAACTTGTGCCATTGCGTTGATGTTCGCCAATTTATGTGATAATAGTGGCTATTGCGCACAATTAGGCCTAGTCACGTATCAGGCACCTACGCAACGCAGTAGGTACAAAGGAATTGGAGTAGCTGAATGCCTTGTTCTATTCACGTAGCCCTATTAACAACGACTCAACGCTTGAGAAAAAGGAAGAGTTCTCTCTCAGCCGATTTAGGTGAGAGGAGACTCTTATAGCTTCCCCTCTTTCTATCACGTGAAAAGGATAAGGCAGCGTTAACCGATAGCCTTATGCCTCAACCGTCCTTTGCCTTATCCTTTCCTTTTCTTTCTATACCGTCCACCCGATTCGAGTGGAGGGCGTAGAGTACTTAGGGACAACGGTGAGTTCGTGACAGTTGCCCCCCCTTCAAAAAGCGGCTCGCCCTCGAGTCGCTACGAGTATAAAGATAGCCTTAATCCATCGTATGAATAGGCCGTCTCAATTATTAATGACGAAGACAATGATATGGTAGTTAAATAGCCATTCACTAATAATAGTAAGTGATTAAATTCTCACCCGATTTAGGTGAGATAGCCGTTTTATATTGTTGCAGCAATACGGGTGAGATTCAATTCACTTCAGCCTTTACTTTAGTTCTTGAGCCTTTTACTATGGCCTTCTTCGTCTCTTTCTTCCTCGTTCAGATTAACCACAAGATGTATAAGTATTATCCACCCCACTCGGATGAGAGACGCTACTAACATATATACAGCCTCTTACGTACGAGAAAGTCCGGCTAAACACTCAGTCCTAGTTAGGCTATAATGCCAGCCTTATTAGTAAGAATTATGAGTTCTACAATATTAGAACAATGACAGCGTACTAACGAAAGAAGCGCTTTCCGCGATTTTACGAATCCTCCGTCTACTCCTAGCTCGGAGTCAATTTTTTCTACCTTGCCCTACGACTAGACTTAGTCTAAGTCGTATAAATTTTACTCTCGTTCCCGGCCTAGCGCTGGCTACGTTGCCGTAAGTGAGAATTCAGCTAAGATTAATGACATGCTAAATAGATTAGGTCCCCGTCAACCTATAGATAGGTTATCGTGCCCTCTAAGCTCTCATCGAGAGAGCAATTTTCGTTGCTAGTAGTAGTTCGGCTATTCTAGCCGATTAGATATAGATGTTTCTCACCCGATTCGGGTAATAAATCACTAACATCTATTTTAGGGAATGGCTTAAGTTCCAAGCACAGAGGCTTAAGCCCATATTTCGAAAAGCTAACCGTACTTACAAGGTTAGCGGCGATACCGACCTCTCCGATCTTAGGGAGGTTTAGTATTTACTAGACGTCTCAATAGACATTTTCACCTTTTATTAGTGATATTAAGAGGTGGAGAAATAATACTAATTAGAATAGTGACTCCCTCTCTCCCGGCCCCTTCTACCTCCGTTAATAACGATGAGGAGAATTTTAGCTCGGGTTTCGGTATACTTATTCTTCCCACCCGATTCGAGTAAGAAATCACTGATAGTGAAATAGACTAAAGTACTAGTTATTCCAGTGACTCCTCCTCTCCTCTCTCCTCTCCTCCGGCTTCGCCGATCTTAAAGAAGACTATTACCTCTTCCTCCTCTTCCGCTGCCGCCGTCCGCGCTCGCCAGAGAGTGCCGAACGTATAGTCAGCTACTCTTCGCGGCCCTAAAATATAGATCGAATATATAAATTAAGAACGTCTCTAGATCTATAGCCGCTAAGACAACGATATCTCTAGACGACGTCGTTCTTCTCGTTTATAGTACTAACATTAGGATCACACAGAATATAAGTAAATAGTAGGGCAACATTATCCTTAGAAGATAGATCGGGACCTCCCTAAAATATAGAATATATATAGATAGTAGGGCAATACTTATTCTTAGGGGTAGGTCGGGACCCCTAAAACGACCTATAAGAGTATCGCCTTCACGTAGCGCAGATTATAAGTAGCCCTTTATGGTAAAACTAAGTATACCCCCACTCGATTCAGGTGAGAGATATTTCTCATTAAGTACGCACGCCGTACTTTTCGTCGAACTCTCTAATCATTTTTCGCATAAGGGCACCGGTGAAGTGTTTCCTAGGTTCCTATGTATTATGTTTATGGCCCCACCCTAGCCATTTAACTAACTAACGTCGTCTTACTCTCTTTCCTTAAGCGTCTAGGATCTATTCTACATCGAACTCTTTCTCTTCATCTACATTAATAGATGAAGAAGAAAGAGTTCCTTAGCGTTAATGATAAGCCTAAAGGAGTGAAACGTAAAATATTAAATGAATTCGTTCATAACGCTTAGATAGAGTAAGTTAATAAACATTTTTATCTATTCATTATTTAACGTAGAAAGACTCTATATACTTATCAGAGAGTTTCTTACTAGCTTTACGTAACTTAATGTTTTTCGTTAAGAGCATAACTAGATCGCCCGCTATAAATTCTATATTCTTACGGTGCTAATCATAGTAGCTCTTAACCTTTTCTTACGTCCTTTATTAGGATTCTCATAAGTGAGCTTATATAGCTAAAACCTCCTCAGCATTTTATCTTATTCTCTCATAAATTAAGAGCGGTTCCTTTCCACCTAATTCGGATAAATAAGGATCTTTAAGATTTCTTTTTATACTGGGTTTATAGTTATACACTACCTAGAACGGTACAGTATTAATCGTACTATTCCGACTATTATTAATAGCCCATTCTACACTACTAAGCAGTTCAGCCTAGTTACTTTATTCATCATTTAGATAGCATCTTAAGTAGTATTTAAGCACTTAATTTAGCCGCTCTATTTATCCGTCTATCTATAGATGAAAAGCGATTAATAGCTTTCTCTTAACCGTAAGATAATAGCATATCGTCTCCTAATACTTCGACGTAAATAGGAAGTCTCTATCACTCATAATTATTTTAGGCATTCCATATCTCGAGAAGACTTCATTAATTAAGACCGTCCCTAATTTCTAGGCCGTTATATCTTACTTACATAGAATAAGACGCACCATTTTTAAGTGCCTATCTACTACCACTAGCACCGCGTCGTAGACGCTATTCCGATGCTTAGACGGTGATAGCCCTACGATGAAGTTCATAGTAATACCTTACTAGGGCTCCATCGGCGAAGCCAAAGAGACCAGCTCTCCATAAGGCTTATACCTTAGAACCTTTATTCTTTAGTATACATTATAAGTATCCACATACTCGTAAACGTCCCTCTTCACCCTAGGCCACTAGTAACAACGCTAAATAACTTCGAGCGTTCTAGCTCGTCCAAAGTGACCCCCGTCCTAAGGATCATTATAATTGACCCTCAGGATCTCAGCCTTAATCGTTGAATCATTAGAAATATAAATAAGTCCATTTCGTCGAACTATTCCCGCTTAATCTAGTGTCCAATGCTCTCCATCTACGGAGGTTATTTACATTCGTGCGTCCACGAACCGATTAAGACTCTGCGCCTCCCGAATCTAAGCTTCCAGATTTACTCTCCCACCTAATTCGGGTGAGAAAGTCGGCGCTCTTTCTCTTTTAGGGGTCGCCTAGCTTATATTTACTAGGCGACCGTCCTCGATGAGTTCATTTAATCCATCGCTCTTCTACTCTAGCTCTACTTCGTTAGTAGAAGATATTAAGCTAAAAATAGTATTCCATTCACTATCCCTTAGATACGATTTTCGTAACGACTGCGCTCTCGTTAATACCGCAATTCGAACAGCGCTAATCGATATCGGTACTTCACCGTCTCTACCCGATTCGAGTGGAGGCTCTAAGCGTAGGGCTATAAGTTCATACAGTATATTGCTCTATTTATCAGCACTTAAAATTACTCGCTCATAATTAGGCCTTCTAGATAAGCCATCAGCGAGGTTTTTCTTATCTACCCTCCATTCAATACGAAAATTGAATACTACTAGGTCTTCTACCCAGCGTATTTATCTCTTTCGAGCCAACACCTTTATATCTATAAAGTAGGTTAGCGCTTTATAGTTAGTGACCATAGTCACTATCTTAGAGGGGGCTTCTAGGTAATGCCTCCATTCCTTGAATGCGTGTATAATCGCTAGCATTTCCTAATCATCCGTAGAGTATCGAATTTCCTTAGATTTATATTTACGGGAGTAGAAGGCTATAGATTTCCAAACGAACAAAGGTTCCTTACCCATTTTAGGTGAGAGAATAGTAACCTTCTAGAATAATATATCTTCTAGTTCACTACTAGAGGCATCGATCTCCACTCTTATCTCTAGATCTAAATCGTAATAATGGAGTAGAGAGGCTCTTTCAAAGCGCTTCTTAAGCTCTTAAAAAGCCTCATCTACTTTTAGAATCCATTCTAGAGGGCCCTTCTTCACGCTATACTTCATTCCCTTTAGTAGATCTATAATTAACGCCACCACTCTTAAGAAATCACGAATAAAGCCCCTATAGAAATTAGTAAACTCTAGGAATATCTAGATATCCCTAAATATCTAGGGGGTAGGCTATTCTCGAATGGCTACCACTCTCTAAGGATCCATTAAAACTCCTTCCTCATTAACGATGAAGCCTAGGAATGCCACTTCTCTTATATAGAACTCGCATTTACTAAGTTTAATGAAAAGCCGTGATTTCCGGAGTCTTTCGAGCACTTATTTAACATAATCCTCGTGTTCCTTCTCTATTCTACTAAAGATTAAAATATCGTCCATATATACAATGCAGAAAACGTCTAGTAAGCCCTTTAGGGACTCGTCCACGTATGCCTAGAAGATAGCTAGAGCATTCGTCAGCCTAAAAGACATCACCAAGTACTCGAACTACCCATATCTAGTGCGGAATACTATTTTCCACTAGTCCTCTACCTTAATAAGGATCCTATAATAAGTATCTCGTAGATCTAGCTTTATAAAGAGTTTTGCTCCTACTAGGCGATCAAGGATCTCAGATATCAAGGGCAATAAATAACGATTCTTAATCGTAACCTTATTCAGCCCTCTATAGTCCACATAGAGGCGAAGTCCTCCGTCTTTCTTTAGAACAAATAGAATGGAAGCCCCAGCAGGTAAGATACTTCGTCGAATCCACCCTTTCATTAATACATTATTGAGATATTCCCTTAGAGCCTCGAGTTCTCTACTACTCAAAGGGTAGATAGGCCCATAGAGTGCTATTATACTTAGCGTAAGATTAATTACATACTCTACCTTCGTGTTAAGGATCCTCACTGATCCTAACTGGGTTAGGGTTCTCAGCAACAATCCTAGTATAGCATGAGCTGGTTGTGGGTCACACGCGGTATGAGCAGGGTCTCCTCCCTGTTACTAAGAACTGTATAGTCCAGTAGATAACATGAGTTGGCTACGAAGAGAGTGCAACTGTATAGGGGAGAGAGCGTAGCTATAT